>NW_028270187.1:3325934-3651913 GCF_037043375.1 Chiloscyllium plagiosum | reverse complement strand
TACATGAATTACATACAGTCAGAGTCAGACAGTATGTTTAAGCTATGGTGAGATAACTGGATGAATAATTAGTCTGGATTTTTAGTTACTTCTTTCCCTACTTAAGTGGAATACATTGTGAACATGCAGTAGGTTCAGTATTTTCTAATAAACAAGTAGAATTTACTTTTTGACCAAGGTGATACTATGCATTTAAAATCTATAGGAAGTTCACTTGTACACAGAGGCTGACACACTCTCACACTGTCCTGGAAACTCGTTTAATGAAATGCTAGTTCTCCCAACTGTGAGATCTTTGAGGTCATGACTTTTCCATTTTTGTCAATAGACCTACTAACCTGAGAGTATTTATGTACATTGCAAGACATTCTATACCCACTGTGTATTGACACCATCTCATTCCTTGGTATGTCCAGAAATTATCAGTTTCCTTCAAGTCCTTCCTTCCATGAATAAGGACAATAACTGGTGCAGTCTGCAACTGTTTGTTCTTCTGAGAGCGCAGAACTCATCTTGTTTCTTCTATTCACTTACATGGTTTGCGTACTTGGGAATTACTATCTACCTGTCAGTCTGTGCTATTCAATGGGACTGATAATACGGTTTATTGTCGTTCAAAACTCTGCGCAGATGTGACAGACTGAACAGATTAGAGCAATGTTGCCTCGTGAAAGACTTGGAAACTAAATTTAATGTTGACTACTTGGGCTGTTATGTACATGCACTGATTTTATGTATAAAAAGATTTTTGAAAGATACCGTTATGATACAGGAAGGATGCTCACACTCGATTGATCCTGCTTCAATCTTCCTGCATTGTGTTATTGAGCAGTTTAAATGCTTGCTATTAAGTGGACAGCCAGTAGCAAAGGAGAGAGGTTTCAGTTCATGTTACCTAAAGTGAATGGGAAAGGCCTTATTTTCTTTGACTGTTTGAATCTGGAGAATTCACAGGCAAATGAAATCCCAACACATGGTCAAAGAACAGATCTGTGCTGTTCTTCAGAGTCAAGGAGGTAAAGGCAATTGACCATGGCAACTCTGATGGTGCAGAGTCTAACTGGGAGTAATGATATCAAGGTCCGGCCTTCAGAGAGTCATACAGTTATACAGCACGGAAACAGATCCTTTGGTACAAGCAGTTAGTGCTGACCAGACATCCTAATCTGACTTTGTCCCATTTAAGTTAAAAATCTCACAACACCAGTTTCTTGTACAGCAGGTTTATTTGGAAGCACCAGCTTTCAGAGCGATGAAGGAGCAGTGCACTGAAAGCTAGTGCTTCCAAATAAACCTGCTGTACAAGAAACTGGTGTTGTATGATTCTTAACTTTGTCCACCCCAGTCCAACACCAGCACCTCCACATCATGGCTAGTCACATTTGCGAGCATTTGGCACATATCCCTCTAAACTGTTCCTATTCTTGTATATATCCAGGTGCCTATAAAAGGTTGTAATTGTACCCACCACCTCCACTTCCTCTGGTAGCTCATTCCATACAAGCACCACCCTCTAGGTGATAAAGTAACCCCACAGGGCCTTTTAAAATCTTTTTTCCACAATTCAAACCTGTGCCCTCTATTTTTGCACTCACCCACATTCAGAAAAAGACAGTGGCTATTCACCCTATCATGCCCCTCATGATTTTCTCAACCTGTACAAAGGTCACACCTCATTCTCCGACAGTCCATGGAACAAAGCAACAGCCTGTTCAGCCTCTCCCTCTAACTCAAAACCTCCGGTCCTAGCAACAAAACATCCTGATGAGAGTAGTGCAGTTGATGTAGTATACATGTACTTTTGTATGGCCTTTGTCGGAACATAATCCACGACCGGGGATGAAAGATTCGGCAGGCAGGCAGGATTCAGGCAAGTGGTTGGTATTTATTCAAGCAGAAACTAGTTAGTGCAGGGAGAGGGCCAAATGACCTTCCTCTGAGACTGGCCTCAGAAGAAAGGTTCATGACACACTGATTTTACAATAAAAAGCAGTACTTTTTGTAAACTTTGTTTGTAATCACATTGTATGTAATTGTAATGTTCCTCCCCCTTTGCATACTCTATTCTATGAGACCCAACCAATGATTGGTATTTCTATGGACAGCCCCAGGATTTCCTGACCTCTCAGAATTTAGCGGACACTGTAATCTCTTGGCAAAAGTGAGGACTGCAGTTGCTGGAAACCAGAGTTTAGATCAGGGTGGTGCTGGAAAAGCACAGCAGGTCAGGCAGCATCCGAGGAGCAGGAAAATTGACTTTTCTGGCAAAAGCCCTTCATCAGGAATGGAGGCAGGAAGCTTCCAGAGTGGAGAGATAAATGGGGATAAATGGAATCTCTAGGCCTTGCGATCTTTCTGTGCATCCTATTCATTCACATTCCAAAGTTATTTGCTGAACACCTTTGGGTTTCTCAGAGGCTAGCTTGTCTCTCGGGACAGCTTGAATGCTGTTATTCATTGTATTCCATTTTATCAAATTCAATTGCTCTTCTTATATTCCCAACGGTCTTAATTATATATGAAGAAAAAAACAAACGACAGTCTGTTTTGACTTAATTGCTATCAACTTGTAATTTTAATTTGTTATAAAAACTTAGTAACAAAGTGTAATGTTATGTTTTTGCCCCAACTGTTAGCACTTTGTGATTAATGGGCTGTGAACAATCTATTTTGTTCTGGGTGTAAAAGAAGGCGTTACCTAAAGCTAACTAACCTTCACTTCCAGGTTTAAACGCTTCTTTTCCTCTTTATGCTTTGGTATTATGCACCTATTTTATATGCTGAAAACTACTCTTTGTGATAATCTTTGTCATAATATTCTAACATATTTCAAGAAACTGAGTACTTTTTTTTTCTTAAACTGAGTACTATAAGATAACTTTAGCTGTTACATCCTCAGCTGTTTAGGGGATTAATGGGCTGTAACTAGCACCTGGTGATTGTTCATTAACTGGGACAATTACCCTTTTATTTAATGTGGCTGGAGTTACTCATTTATTGGATCTCAGGTGTGACTTGTTCAATGGTATCATTACGCCCCAGTGAGTGTAAGTAGGCTGTTTAGCTTAGCTTAGTTTCTGCCCACCATTCTGTTTCACATCCTGCTGTTTCATTCTACTTTCCACTTACAAACCAGTTTGTGTTAACAGACATGGGCCACTCTATTCTGGCCAGATACAGGCCACCACGACAGCCACCGGGATCAGTGCTGGAATCCTTGCTGTTTGTTATGTACATTAATGACTTGGATGTGAATATAGAATGTATAATTAATCACCTGTAGATGAGCTTTTCATACAGAAGTGCAAAATGTTTCAGTGCAGGTTTGGAGGGTGATGGGCCTGTTCCTATGCTGTACTGTTCTTTGTTCTGTGATATGAAAATGAGGGGTGTGATTGGCAGTAACGGGGATGGTCTCAGGCTACAGTATGAGTACATTGAGCAGTGCAATAGCTGATGGAATTTAATCCTGGTAAGTATGATGTAATGTCTTTTGGAAGGTCTAATACGGGAAAGAATTACACAATGAAGGCTGGTCCCTAGGGAATACTAAGAAAGAAGGGGACCATGGTGTACAAGTCTATAGATCCCAGAAGGTGTCAGCACAGGCAGACAGGCTGCTGAAGGAGGCATATCTGAGCTGTACAATATAACAGCAAGGAAGTCTTCTGACAAATTTACAAAATATTGGCTCTGCCACAGATAGAATACTGGAATGTCCAGTTTTGGTTACCACCCTATCAGAAGATGTGATTGTACTGGAGAGGGTGCAGTTGGTTGGAAAGTTTCCATCGTGAGGAGAGACTGGATAGGCCAGGTTTAGTTTCGTTGGAGCAGAGGAGGTGGAGGGAGGATCTGACTGAAGTATGTCAAATTATGAGAGATGCAGACAGAGCAGATCATGAGAATCTTTCTCCCCATGGCTGATGTGTCTAAGACCAAAGGTTACAAGTTGAAGGTGCGGAGAATGCAGTTTAGAAGATACCAGAGAAAAGTATTTTGATCTAGAGTGTGGGAAAGTTTGGAACATGCTGCCTGAGAGGGTGGTGGAGTACACACACAACACTTAAGCAGCATCTGGATATGCCTTTAAAAAGCCAGGGTATAGTAGGCTATGGGACAAGTGCAGGTCGATCACAGTTCGGTGTTTAGAACATAGAAGAATACAGCGCAGTACAGGCCCTTCGGCCCTCGATGTTGCGCCGATCCAAGCCCACCTAACCTACATTAGCCCACTATCCTCCATATGCCTATCCAATGCCCGCTTAAATGCCCATAATGAGGGAGAGTCCACCACTGCTACTGGCAGGGCATTCCATGAACTCACGACTCGCTGAGTAAAGAACCTACCCCTAACATCTGTCCTATACCTACCCCCCCTTAATTTAAAGCTATGCACCCTTGTAATAGCTGACTCCATACGTGGAAAAAGATTCTCACTGTTGACCCTATCTAAACCCCTAATCATCTTATACACCTCAATCAAGTCACCCCTAAACCTTCTTTTCTCCAATGAAAACAACCCCAAGTGCCTCAGCCTTTCCTCATACGATCTTTCTACCATACCAGGCAACATCCTGGTAAACCTCCTCTGCACCCGTTCCAGTGCCTCCACATCCTTCCTATAGTATGGCGACCAAAACTGCACACAATACTCCAGACGCGGCCGCACCAGAGTCTTATACAACTGCAACATGACCTCAATACTCCGGAACTCAATTCCTCTACCAATAAAAGCCAGTACGCCATATGCCTTCTTCACCGCACTATTTACCTGGGTGGCAACTTTCAAAGATTTGTGTACATGGACACCAAGATCCCTCTGCTCATCCACACTACCAAGTATCCGACCGTTAGCCCAGTACCCCATCTTTTTATTACTCTTACCAAAATGAATCACCTCACACTTAGCTACATTGAACTCCATTTTCCACCTTTCTGCCCAGTTCTGCAGCTTATCTATATCCTGCTGTAACCTGCCACATCCTTCCTCACTGTCTACAACTCCTCCGGCTTTCGTATCATCCGCAAACTTGCTCACCCAACCTTCTAATCCCTCCTCCAGGTCATTTATAAAAATGACAAACAGCAATGGTCCCAAAACAGATCCTTGTGGAACACTGCTAGTGACGGCACTCCAAGATGAACCTTTGCCACCAACTACTACCCTCTGTCTTCTTCCAGCCAGCCAACTCCTAATCCAAACCTCCAACTCACCCTCAATGCCATACCTCCGTATTTTTTGCAGTAGTCTACCATGGGGAACCTTATCAAACGCCTTACTAAAATCCATATACACCACATCTACCGCTTTCCCCTCGTCCACCTCCTTAGTCACCTTCTCAAAGAATTCAATAAGGTTTGTGAGGCATGACCTGCCCTTCACAAAACCATGCTGACTATCCTTGATCACATTATTCCTATCCAGATGTTCATAAATCCTATCCCTTACAATTCTCTCTAAGATTTTGCCCACAACAGAAGTGAGACTCACCGGCCTATAGTTACTAGGGTTATCCCTACTCCCCTTCTTGAACAAGGGAACCACATTTGCTAGCCTCCAATCTTCTGGCACTACTCCTGTAGACAACGAGGACATAAAAATCAAGGCCAATGGCTCTGCAATCTCCTCCCTTGCTTCCCAGAGAATCCTAGGATAAATGCCATCAGGCCCAGGGGACTTATCTATTTTCACCCTTTCCAGAATTTCCAACACCTCTTCTCTACATACCTCAAAAGTTATCCATTCTACTTAATTGTGACTCAGTACTCACATTGACAACAATGTCCTGTTCCTGAGTGAATACTGATGAAAAGTATTCATTCAGTGTCTCCCCAATCTCTTCAGCCTCCACACGCAACTTCCCACTACTATCCTTGACTGGACCTATTCCTACCCTAGTCATTCTTTTATTCCTGACATACCTATAGAAAGCCTTAGGGTTTTCCCTAATCCTACCAACTAAGGACCTTTCATGTCCCCTCCTTGCTGGACATGGTGGGCTGAAGAGCCTGATTCTCTGCTGTACGACTCTATATCTCTATAATATCCTTGTAAATCTTTTCTGCACCATCTCAGGTTTAACAACATCCTTCCTGTAGCAGGTTGATGAGAACTGTACAAACTCCAAAAGTGGCCTCACCAATGTCCTGTACATCCACCACATGACATCCCAACTTCTACACTCAATGTTCTGACCAATGAAGGCAAGCATGCCAAATGCCTCCTTGTGACTCTACTTTCAAGGAAATATGCAGCTGCACCCCTCGGTCTCTGTTCAGCAACACTCGCCAAGGCCCCACCACAAAGACAGAAATTCCTGGAGAAACTCAGTTCTGAACAACAATCACTGGTCACAAAGCTTTTACTCTGCTTTCTCTCAACAGATGTTGCCAGATGTGCTGAGTTTTTCCAGCAATTATTACTTTGTTTCTGGTTTCTGTCATTTGCAGTTTTATTTGTCAGGCTTTGGCATAGAATGTGTTTGGAATTCACATTTTTTAATGTGACAGCTGTTCAAAGGATTAATTCTGTCCTGCCCAATCACTAATAAATTCAATAACTGTGTTTCATCCTTAAATTGGTGACTTTTGTTTATGTCTCGTATGTCTACATTTAACATGGATGTTATGTATGGTTTTTGAAATTATGTTACAGACTGACTTTTTTCCCCATCTTGCTTTTAATTTTAAAAAATGTCATTAACTGTAGATTCAATGTCATTCCCGAGTGTGCATTTCAGACAAGCATTCAGAATAACACTCTTGGAAAATGGTGTCAATGTCAATGGGCTTGACAGTATTATGCAAGAACTTTCAAATGTTCATTGGGGGCGGATATTCGCAGGTAAAAGGACAGCTGGAAAATAAGCAGCTTTCAAAAATGAGAGAACAAGAATCCAGAGAGGGTGAAAGGAAAGCCTGGTAGGTGTAGGCAATGCTGGATGATGGTCAAGTTTTGGTCAAGAAAATGAAGGGAGCATATGTCAGGTATAGACAGCAAAGATAGAGTGAAGCCTTAGAAAAGTATAAAGGCAGTGGCATATCCTTAAGAGGGAAATCAAGAAGGTAAAAAGGGGTCATGAGATATCTTTGGCAAATAGGGCTAAGGAGAATCCTAAGGAATTCTAGAAATACATTCAGGAAAAAAGGATAACTAGGGTGAAAATGAGGCCCCTCAAAGATTTGCAAGGCAGCCTATGTGTGGAACCGCAGGAGATGGGAGAGATAAGAAATGACTATTTGCATCAGTATTTATTGTGGAGAAGCACATGGAGAATACAGAATGTGGGGAAATGGATAGTGACATCTTGAAAAATGTCCATATCACTGAGGAGGTGGTGTTGGATGACTTAAAATGCAAACATGGTAACTCCCCAGGAACTGATCAGGTGCATCCGAGAACTCGGTTGGAAACTAGGGAAGTGATTGCTGGGCCCCTTACTGAGATATTTGTATCATCGATAGTCACAGGTGGGGTGCTGGAAGACTGGAAGGTGGCTAACGTGGTTCCACGATTTAAGAAAGGTGGCAAGGTCAAGCCAGGGAACTATAGGCTGGTTAGCCTGACATTGATGGTGGGCAAGCTGTTGCAGGGAATCCTGAGGGACAGAATTTATGTGTATTTGGAAAGGCAAAGACTGTTTAGGGACAGGCAACATGGTTGTGTGTGTGGCAAATCATATCTCACTCATTTGATTGAGTTTTTTGAAGGAGTAACAAAGAGGATTCATGAGGGCAGACCAGTAGACTTGATCTTTATGAGCTTCAGTAAGGCATTTGACAAAGTTCCTCATGGTAGACTGGTTAGCAAGGTTGGATCATATGGAATACAAGAAGAACTAGCCATTTGGAAACAGAACTGGCTTGAAGAGTAGAAGACAGCGGATGGTGGTGGAGGGTTGCTTTTCAGACCGGAGACCTGTGACCAGTGGTGTGTTACAAGGATCAGTGCTGAGTCCACAGCTTTTCATCATTTATGTAAATGATTTGGATGTGAACACAGGAGGTATAGTTAGTAGGTTTGCAGATTGCACCAAAATTGGAGGTGTAATGGACAGCAAAGAAGGTTACTTCAGAGTACAACAGGATCTGGATCAGATGGACCAATGGGCTGAAGACTGGCAGATAGAGTTTAATTCAAATCAATGTGAGGTGCTGCATTTAGGAAAAGCAAATCAGAGGAAGACTTATAAACTTCATGGCAAGGTTGTGGGGAATGTTGCTGAAGAAATAAACCTTGGAATACAGGTTGATAGTTCCATGAAAGTGGAGTCGCAGGTAGATAGGATAGTGAAGAAACATTTGGTATGCTTTCCTTTATTGGTCAGAGCATTGAGTGTAGAAGTTGAGAGGCCATGTTGCAGCTGTACAGGTCATTGGTTAGGCCATTTTTGGAATACTGCGTGCAATTCTGGTCTCCCTCTTATACTGTGAAACTTGAAAGGGTTCAGAAAAGATTTACAAAGATCTTGCCAGGGTTGGAGGATTTCAGATATAGGGAGAGGCTGAATAAAGAGGCTGTTTCCCAAGAGCGATGGAGGCTGCAGGGTGACCTTCTAGTGGTTTATAAAACCATGAGGGGCATGGATAGGATTAATAGACAATGTCTTTTCCTGGGGTGGGTGAGTACAAAACTAGAGAGCATAGGTGTAATGTGAAAGGGAAAAAATTTAAAAGGAACCTAAGGGGCAACCTCTTCACGTTTAAGGTGGTGTGTGTATGGAATGAGCTGCCAGAGTAAGTGTTGAATGCTGGGTTAATTACAAAATTTAAAAGACATCTGGATGGGTATATGAATAGGAGGGTTTAGAGGGATATAGGCCAAGTGCTGGCAAATGGGACTAGGATATTTGGTTGGCATAGATAATTCGGACCAAAGGGTCTGTTTCGGTGTTGTTCATCTCTGTGACTCTATGGCTGTGAATGTTAAAATTTATAGGAATTGGGGTGATGTGCATGGAGAATGGAGAGAGGTAAAAAATAAATTGTAATTGCTTGGTAATATTTGATTCCTGGTTTGAAAATTCCTCTCTGGAAATTGAGCTCAATTCAAACTGCTCTGTGACTACGGAAAGGCTGCTCTTCAGTCGGAGAATGGTAACTTACCTGCTGTTTGTCAGAAGGAACTGATCACACTTGACTCCATACTGAGATAATATTACATTCTTTTGGACCTTCAAGTACTTATCTGAAGGAAGAGAGAGGAGACATCTCCTATAACTCAACATTACATGAGTTTGACAGTATCAAACTTTCAATGTCATATTTATTTAATAATCATTAGGCTGTTTTTCTTTCAAGCCAGTAATTCCAACAGATTCTATTCTTGGCCTCAGCTGCTCTTTGTCTGGTCATTGTAACAAAAAACAAAATCTATACCAATTCACCGAGAGCCAGATCCTAACCAATACCTCTGCAGCGCCACAAATGGGACTACCTGATGCAAGTGCATGTCTGGATATGAGAGCTTACTTATCTATAACTGTCAGTTCTGGCTACCTGACTATAAACATGCACACATCAATTTGTGCCCTTCAGTTTCTTCCATATGATTTGTACATATTGATCTCTACCTGTCAGTTTTAGCTGTATCAATATCGGAATGCAAATACCAAACACTGCTGTCAGATTTTGCTATTTGACACCTGAGCATCATGATCAATCTGTTTCTATTGTTATGAAGTTGAAGGTATGTACTGTACCTTTAAGAGAGAGTGAAAGCTGAAAGTTGGCAAACACCTGTCTTGTGATGACTAGCAGTCACAGAGTGTGGTGGAAAATTGAAAGATGTAACATTTGGCTGTTACCTAGATACCTTAGTTCGTATTTCACATTTAACCAATCCATTTAAATTATGCCTCAAGCTGCTAAAATCCAATTGAATTTGTATTTTACTGTTTTGACATTATCAAACTAAGGAGATGATCCGATGTTTGGGGTATTAACACAAAAGGAGACCTTTTGGACAATTGGCCAGAAAAAAGAACATACTTCCATTGAAAGACTGTTATTCACAACACTCTCGATCAAAGGTACCATTTTCATATGAAACATCTTTGCAGCCGAAGACCGAAGATGACCCTGGGAGATCTACAGAGGAAGATCGACACTGGGGATGACAGCCACTGTCTGGTTTTGAAAATTAAGTTGCTGTAAATTTAATAGGGGGTTTATTGAATCAGCATATTGTTAAAGAGTGGGAGGTAAATAACAAATCTTCAAGCAAAAGGAGGCTTAGAGTTGTAAATAATTGTTGTTAATGTTCACTTTCAGCATTAAAGAATATAATTGATGCTCTTGTTAAAAACTGGAATTTGGGTTGTTGTCTGACACTCATATTTTAACAGATTATTAGGTGAGGTGAGCTTTTCTGTGTGTTTGGTTTAATTAGTAGAGGGAATTACCACTGTGTCGTAACACTAATAGGTCAATATGAGAGTACAGGTACGAATCCGACCCTGTCAGTATGTAAATACAGTTATTGATCAGTACACATCAGATTATGTTCTGTGAATATGGATGTATTAATCAAACTGTATCCATCAGTTTCAGCAATGTGAATGTGGGAGTACGGTTATTATTCTGTACTTAGAGTCATAGAGATATACAGCATGGGAACAGACACCCCACCCCAGGGAAAAGACTTCGCCTATTTACCCTATCCATGCCTCTCATAATTTGTAAACCTCTGTAAGGCCACCCCTCATCCTCCAACACACCAGGGAAAACAGCCCCAGCCTGTTCAGCCTCTCCCTATAGCTCAAATTCTCCAACCCTGGCAACATCTTTGTAAATCTTTTCTGAACCTTTCAAGTTTCACAACATCTTTCCAATAGAAAGGAGACCAGAATTGCACACAATATTCCAACAGTGGCCTAACCAATGTCCTGTACAGCCGCAACATGACCTCCTAACTCCTGTACTCAATTCTCTGACTAATAAAGGAAAGCATACCAAATGCCTTCCTCACTATCCTATCTACCTGCAATTCCATTTTCAAGGAGCTATGACCTGCACTCCAAGTTCACTTTGTTCAGCAATACTCCCTAGGACCTTGCCATTAAGTCTACAAGTCCTGCTAAGATTTGCTTTCCCAAAATGCAGCACCTCGCATTTACCTGAATTAAACTCCATCTGCCACTTCTCAGCTCATTGGCCCATCTGGTCAAGATCCTGTTGTAATCTGAGGTAACCGTCTTCGCTGTCCACTACACCTCCAATTTTGGTGTCACCTGCAAACTTACTAACTGTACCTGTTATGCTCACATCCAAATCATTTATGTAAATGACAAAAAGTAGAGGACCCAGCACCAATATTGTGGCACTCCACTGGTCACAGGCCTCCAGTCTGAGAAACAACCCTCCACCACCATTCTCTGTCTTCTACTTTTGAGCCAGTTCTGTATCCAAATGGCTAGTTCTCCCTGTATTCCATGAGATCTAACCTTGCTAATCAGTCTCCCATGGGGAACCTTGTCGAAAGCCTTACTGAAGTTCATATAGATCACATCCACTGCTCTGCCCTCATCAATCCTCTTTGTTACTTGCTCAAAAACTCAATCAAGTTTGGGAGACATAATTTCCCATGCATGAAGCGTGTTGGCTATCCCGAATCAGTTTTTGCCTTTCCAACTACATGTACAGCCTGTCCCTCAGGATTCCCTCCAACAACTTGCCCACCACTGAGGTCAGGCTCAATGGTCTATAGTTCCCTGGCTGGTCCTTACCGCCCTTCTTAAACAGATGAAGGGCTTTTGCCAATCTGTATCAATTTAAAGGAGTGGCACTGGTCTATATCACACTGACACTTTTTGAATATTGCCTTGTTTCCCATTCTGCATGTCATGATCTGATACATTTTATGAGGTGGGTTTAATGCCTTATAAATCAGTGTTTCATATATTAAAATGTATGGAAATGCTTCTGCATTACTCAGTCCCTCAACCAGAATGTGAGTGTGGAGAAAGTGTGTGTTCATCAGCACCAGGCTCAGTGTGAGAATGGGTTTCATTCACTCTCTGATACTAGATATCAATGAGCTCCTTATACTTGGTTATTGTGTTTCACAGTGCTTCAGTGTCATTCAAATTGAAATATGTCCCTTTTAGGAACTGCAAAGAGTACTTCATTGTTTAAACTTCTGCTACTTAACATGAAGGAGGTACTATCTACTGTCACTGGAGTCAACTCCTGTCAGTGAAAGTGGCTGTGTTTGTATATCTGTTAATCTCTGGCACTGCACATTTAGTTTGATAATGTCCACAGCCAATTTTCATTATCTTTAGTGCCGAGAGGATCCATGGACAGGTGAGCATGCATCACATTGCAGCAGAAAAGCATCTGGCTTTTCTTCAGAAGCAATGGTAGAAAGCAATGGGCTTTTGTAACTCCTATAGTGCAAAGTCTAACGGGAACAATGGGGATAGCAAAGTCTGGTTTTCAGGATGCTATTAATTTTTGCATAGTGACATATTTTAACCAATGAATTAATAATCAGAATTAACTGAACCCACTTGCAACTAAGGGAACACTTCAACTGCATTGCAGCTGACTGACCACAGTGTTCCTTGTACAGGAAAGAAAATTGGCTAATTCTATTTTGTTTACCCATGTGAACAGGAGCTGGTGCAAGCCATTAGCAGACTCTTGTGTTGCTCTATGCTAGGGAGGGGGAAATGAAAAGGACTTTTATTTTCCACCATTCTGTGAAGAATACTTAAATAGTTTAATAATTTGAATTTGACAATTTAAATATCAACTCTTGTTGGAAAAAAAAGTGAGCAGCTTGCCAACCGACCAATTTTGGCTTTTTCTTTCATTCTGCAATGCTTTAAATGGTAATGATCCAATTCCAATAACTCCTCCACAAAACTATATCCTGCTTCCTTGCTTTTTTTGTACTATAATGAAGGGTTCTTCATAGAAAGTCAAAACGAATTTTGAAATACATATCGAATAATTTTTAAAAAATGCTCTTGCTGGACAGAAAAAGAAAATAACTACAAAATAATGAAATGGAGAATCACGTTCCGATACACATGGGGATGACAACTTCTCTGCTGCCATGATATTTTTATAGAAAGGGAATGCTGGTTGAAACGGATTAGAATTGTTAGCTCAGTCAACTGTTATGTTGTTATGCACTGTCTTTGATTAGTCACATTTAATAATTTGAAGAGACTTATTCTGTGCTGTAAATTTCTTTGACTTGACATGAGAGTAGAAATCAGTTTGATGTAATGTTTTCTGCTAGTTGCGGTGTATATGGATTTTCATTACTGTTAGATGTTGGAATGTGTAGTTCAGGATGGTGTACAAATTTGCAGCTACTGTAAATCAATCAGTAGCTGAAAGAGAATGGTGTGTGTGCATATGCATGCAAGCACAGATATGAAGGGCAGGTTGGAGATGGTGGTTGTCTATATGTGTATATACATGTAGTCAGCATTCTCTCTACATCAGGTTTTGGCTCAGAGATTCATCTGGAATTTACACAGTTTAATTGTTGTACCTTTTGCATAGGACTTGTTTTTATCAAAAAAAAATGTCCTTCTCAGTTACTGATAATGCCAAAATTTCTTTCTATATCTGCATTCAATATCTCCTTCAGAAATCCTTGTTCACCTTGATTGTAACTTTAAAATTGCTTTTACTACATGTGAAGTTAATGCAGTTCCTGAATGTATATGTCATAAGAGGATACAGTCTATCCCTCTTCTGATATTGCAAATGATAATTGACTATGCATAATGGCACTAATTGAAACTGATCTGTTGTGCATTTAGTACAGGAAGAAATCAAAAAAAATTATATTTCATCAGTTGTGTTTGACTCTTGGCTTGAAAGTGTACTTCTGGAAAAAGGAGCTCAATGTGTGTCTGACTCAATCCATTCAGACAGAGGAAAGGACGTTCTCCAATCTGACAACAGTAACATACCTGATAGTTGTTAGAAGCAGCTGGTCACACTTGTCTTTGTACTGAGGGAATGTGCATTATCTTGGTCCATCAATCATTTGCCTGGAGGAAGACAAGAGAGATATCTCCTGTAAATCACCATCAGCTGAGGGGAAAGACATCAACTGATCAATGCCACATTCAGGTAATGATCATGATAATTCTTTGTTTTGAAACAGGGCAAGGTGAACAGACCAAGGCCTGGCTAAGCTCTAGCACTGAGCTCCTCCCAGTGTTTTTCTGTTTACAAAATTCTAAAACAATTTACTATGGTACCAACATCTGCATAGTTTCATAAGTAGAATGATAACCCAGTTCAATATTCAGCTCCCAATACACTAATTGTAGAAGGAAGAACAAAGGGCACTATTGTCACATTTAGATAACTCCTTTTTTTCCCAACAATTCAGTGTCTATTCGCAACAAATAGCGGGAAACAGAAGCCAAACAATGAATTTCCATCCGTATTTAGGGAATTAAAAACCACAAGAATGTCCCACAGCAGCTTCCTCCCGCTCTGCCTCCCTCAGCAGCCCGAGAAAGGCCTCTCTCTTCCCCCCAGCCCGCTCACTCCAAGTTCCGGGACCAGTTCCTGCTCCGCTCGGCCTCTTACAAACAGCCCCCGGTTCTCCCTGAACTCACCCCGAATCAATCCCGGTCTCGGAGCCCCCTCTGTGTCCCAGGCTCCCATCCCGATGTGCTGCTGGAAGGAGCCTGCTGTTCTCTCGCTTCCCTGGGCGCTGATCTCTCCATTGCGGTCTGTTTCAAACAAACCTCTTGCACTCACTGAGTAAATGCTCCTCAATGGCAGCGCTGAGTGGGGGCTCACGTATGCGCTCATATGGTCAGGTACTGATTGCATTGCGGCTGGGGCGGCATTGCGCAAGCGCTACGTTTTCCCATTGATTCCCAGAGGCAAATATCAATTGGTCATTTTCCCAATTTTCTGTTCTCCCAGTTTGACCAAAAGAACTGGGACCGTGGGAGGAAGGGTAGAGAAGGTTTCAAGCTGGGACATCATCCCTTTATGAAGCTCCAATGGAGCTCATTCCCGGGTCATGTTAATAACTCCTTCCTCCAGTTCTCTCTCAATCTGATCAGGGAGCGAAGGAATTGGCTGCCACTCGGCGCATCTGTGCGCACCATTCAATAACATCAGGTCTGATCTTATGTTAAGTGTGAGGGTCCTGTTGACCCTCATCCACATATACTAACACCTGGTTGAAAGACAGACAGATAGAATAAGTGGAACTTTTTTACGAAGACAGAATGTAACTGTTCGCAGAGTCTTGCATCATAGTGTCATTCCCTATTTCTGAGTCAGGAGGCCCGAAGAAATCAAACCTGGACCAGAGAGATGTGCAATAGGATCACTGGGACTCGTTTTAGTTTATAGTAGATGACAAATTTTAGTGTCAGGTATGCTGCAGACAGAAACCTTGTGCTATGTTCTGGTTGTTTCCTCTTTACACATTTATAAATACTTTAACAGTTGTTAAAGTCTCATGCCACGATGAGAGACCCCAGCTATTTTTACTGATTCACTCCTGGAACATGCATGTCGCTGCCTGAGCGACATTTATTATCCTTCCCTTAGGGAATGCAGTGGTGAGCCACCTTCTGGAACAGCTATTGTCCATGTGCTGCCCACAATGCCATGAACAGATTTCAAGGGTCTTGGTCCAGCGACAGTGAATGATATATTGCATTTCCAAGTTATTATGGTGTGTGGCTTCGAGAGAAAATTACCCTCGATCAAGCTGATGTACCCCTACATCAGCTGCATTCAACTTTTGAGATAGAAGTTGCTCTGACTTTGGACGCTATTCATTTTAGATTTCACAAAACTTCAGTATTACTTTTTGTAAACTTTATGAAAGTTTAGGGTTCTGTATATGATTCCAAGAACAGGCGTTTTAATTGAGAAGAAAATAAATAGACAGACCTAAAGGCTGGGAACAGTTTAGATTTCAGCAAACGAGAAGATGAGCATGTTGAGGTAGAAAGAGAAAATGATGACAAGAGTAAGCTTGCAATTATTGTGAAAAAGGAACAACTGTTAAAGTATTTATAAATGTGTAAAGAGGAAATAACCAGATAAACTATTTGAAAAGGAAGGTAGAGATAAACTGGGAATTATAGGCCACTCAGCCTGCGGGGAAAAAAGATTGCAGAGTGTCTGGGGTTAAAACAAAATCAGAATCAAACAGAGTCAGCATGGATTTTAAGGGTCTGTTTCTGTGTTTATAATGTTCCTTGTTCTCTGCTGGAAAAACAGATGGAGGTCATTCAGAAGATTTTGGCAAGTTCCCACCTGAGAATAACTAAAGAGCATGGTTTTGAGATGGATTTTTTAAAAAAAAAACTGGTTGGCTGAGAGAAAACACAAAGGGAATAAGTGGATCATTTTCCCAATGACAATCAGTGCCTCGGGGACATGGAAAATCTTAGTGCTGGAATCCAACTCTTCACTATATATTCACCATGATTTAGATGAGGGAAATAAATGTAATATCTCCAGATTGACAGATGACATAAAACTGCTTTGAGTGGTGAGATGTGTTTGTGATGAGGTGTAGTCAATGGGCAAATGCAAGTCAGATGCAATATAATGTGGATAAATGTAAGGTTTTTAAAAAGCACAGCAGAAGCTGGAAGTCAGAGTTGATAAGAAGTGAAGCTGGAAAGGCACAGCAGGTCAGGCAGCATTGGAGGAGCAGCAAAATTGATGTTTTATTTGAGACTTCAAGTAAAGCATATCTTAGATATGGACAACTGGGTTCAAATGAATCTCTGATCAGCATGAAAAATGTAGGGGCATTCTTAAGAGGGAGATCAGGAAGGACAAGGGGGTGGGGAGGGGGGGGTGGTGGTGTTATGAGATAGCCTTGGCAGATATGGTTAAACATAATTCAAAGGGATTCTACAAGTTCATTCAAAGCAAATTAGTGACTAGAGAGAGTAGGACACATTAAAGATCCAAGAGGTAGTTGTTGTGGGAGCCTTTTCCCCTGAAAAGGGAATGTAAACTCAGGAGGCAGGAAAGTTGACGTTTATTCATGCAAAACTCAGTTAAAGCAGGGAGAGGGCCAAAGGACCCTCCCCAGAGGCCAGCCTTGGAAGAGAGACCAATGACACACTCTGAATTTATAATAAAAAACAGTATTTTATGCACTGTCAACAATGACATGCACCATGATCACTAGGTTCCTCCCTCTTACTTTATAAACCCAATCTTATAAGACACATAATTAATGATGGGCATTTCTTTAGCAGGCCTAGGCTTCCCATGATCTCATGGTGTTGAACACACTATAATCGCTAATCCTTGGGATCATTCTATGCATCCTAGTCATTCACATTCCAAACTTAATTACTAGATTCCTTCAGGCCTCTCGGGCTGGTTTTATACGGAGAGTTTGAATTCCATTATTTATCATATCCCACGTGCTGTCTTTATCAAATTCAGTTTTTCCTCTTATATTTACCATTGTCCTAATTATGTGTATAAAAATGCCAAAGGCATTTAGTTTTAACCAGTTGCTGTAAGATTTGTAATGACGCTTTTTGTTCTGGTTCGTTAAGTTTAGGGACAGCTATTTCTACCCTTAGTACACTGTAATTAATGGCTGTGAATAATCTATTTTGTCCAGGATGAATGAGGGTACTTCTGAAAACTTACTAACCTTCACACATAGGCATAAACATTTTGGTTACATAAATCTCTAACTAGAAATTGTTGCTTAATATTGCAATTGAATGAAGAAACTGTTTATCATGCAATAGCTAATTGTTGATCTGGTAGCTATTTAGGGAATTCAGTAGGTTATGTTTTGCATCTGGTATTTATTCCTCGGGTTGCATAGTCACTCTTTCATTAGTAAGCTGAGAATGTTCCCTTGTTTGGCTTGTGGACATGTTCTAATCTAGGATGGTTGCTACACAAGGCAACTGGTTTTGGCGTAGATTTGTTCAAAGGTATCATTTTCTTTACTTTAAGGTTGGGACAGACTGTTAATCTCAATTATCTCCTTTCAGCCATTCTTGTGTTTTAATTCTAAGGCAGGTTGCCTTTTTTTGTTTGTCAGCTATTTTTTGTGAGGAGACATGGGCCATTTGGTAATAAGTAGATCGAGTTCACCCCTGCCGTTCTATTGAATCTCAGAAGATGGGACAAGCTCAAAATGAATAAGTTACATCAGTTTTTTAAAACTGGGAAGCTAGTAAACTTAGGGAAATAAATATTGATGTTTTGAAAACAGTTCACATTACAGAGGAATGCTGGAGGTCTTCAAAGACAGAATTGGATAAATCTCAGATCTGATCTAGCACATCCCAGGACATTGTGCGAAGTTAAGCAGGAAATTGAGGTGCCGGTTTCAGAAATATTTGTATCATCTGTCACTACGGTGAAATGCTGATGTGGTTTGTGTGGAATTAACTTCCAAAGCAGGTGATAGACGTCGATACAGTCACAATATTTAAAAGACATTTGGATAAGTACATGATAAGGAAAGTTTCAAAGGGTTATGGGACAAGAACAGGCAATTGGAACTAGTCTAGTTTGAGATTATAGTGAGTATGGACTGGTTGGACTGTATCTATGCTGCTTGACTGACTCTGGTTTGATCTCTCCATTTTGAAAGCTTTGACAGCAGAACTCCTCTTTCAGAGCCTTCTGCAATGAGACAACACCATCGGTATTCTGAAATTTAAAAAGCGTATAATGTATCTATCCATGGAATTCAAAGATAGGGCACTTGTTCTGTTTGCCGGAGATCAAACTCGGGCTCATACCTCATGGGGGCGTGTTGCTACAGAACTGGTTGACTATTAAAGAACTGAAACAACTGGAAGAAGCTGAAAATGACTGTGGCTTCTATTATGCTCCCTCTCTACGGCCAGGCAAAGGATCTTACACACGAACACATCAGAGAATAAAATACAGACGGTCAGCGAGGGAGCACGGGGGCAATTCAGCTCTTCCTAAATACAGGTAAAAACAATGACTGCAGATGCAGGAAACCAGATTTCGGATTAGTGGTGCTGGAAAGAGCACAGCAGTTCAGGCAAAAGCCCTTCATCATGCGAGCGAGTACATGGACTGAGTAATGCATCTATAGGACGATCATTCAAGACAAGTGACCACAGGAAGGTAATTCAATCCGATGGAAGGGAGGGCTCCTTCCACAGATGCTGTGAGTAACTCTTAAAAGAGCCTTTGGGTTGTTTGATTCAAGAATGGTCGCTTCACTTTTTAGTGGCTCCCGCAGCGGTGGTTTTCTTGGGCAGCAACACGGCCTGGATATTAGGCAGCACCCCGCCCTGAGCGATGGTCACCCCTCCCAGCAGCTTGTTGAGCTCCTCGTCGTTGCGCACGGCCAGCTGCAGGTGTCTGGGGATGATGCGGGTCTTCTTGTTGTCCCAGGCCGCGTTGCCGGCCAGCTCCAGGATTTCAGCCGTTAGATACTCCAGCACCGCAGCCAGATAGACCGGCGCTCCGGCACCCACACGCTCAGCATAGTTACCCTTTCTCAGGAGCCTGTGAACACGGCCCACCGGGAACTGCAGGCCAGCCCGGGACGACCGAGACTTCGCCTTGCAGTGACCTTTCCTCTTCCAGACGCAGTCATAAGCACTTTCAGAGAATACTATAATTCCCTCCCCCACCCATCGCGGCCTCTTATACCTTCGGGCGGAATGGTGGGGCGGCCGTTTCTGATTGGTCCCATTGTTCAGCCCCTCCTAATGTTGTTTCAATTCCCAATCAGATATCTGCCTCATTCCCCAATCCAGAGGGGGCACGGGGAGGAGGCCGGAAAGTACCGGCGCCAAATCATCAACTACTTATTTTCAATTTGAAAAGCCCGCCAATATGTACGGACAAGGAGGTAGTTTTGTACTGAGGAATGCACAAACACTCGAGTTAATTTACTTCAACAATAAACGTGTACACTTAACATTATCTCCCTTTACCTCATACCCAAGCCTACTTGAATCTGCCCATTTCTGATCGCGAATGGAATTTTCTGTACATTAAACAGAAAAGGCGCGAAACCCTGCACTCGGGAACTAATAATTTATTTCACATTGCAACAGCACCCCGAATTACTGATAAAACATGAGATTACGTTCTCCCGAATGAGCGGATCAAGAGCGAACGCAGTCTTTCGAGAATATTTTAACGTTGCATTCCCTACAGCACACGTTAATAGATCAGTAAAAGTTCCACATTTACTGTGCCACTTCTGTAGGCGTTCTAGTTTTATTTCGGCTCATTTTGAATATCTCTCACCAACAGCAAAAAGCCTCATTTACCACAATCAGCATCCGGACAATATTTGTGCGTGGATTTGGAAATGAAAAATAAAGTAAAATAGAACTCGAAGGGAAACGTTTATTTTGATTGCCGGCGGGTACTGGGGCACTTTTGTTGCTAGGGTTGAAACTCAAAGATCATGCGACCGTCCCCCAACCCACCACCAGAGCTTACAGTTCCCGACCTGATCGAGTAACACGGGCACATACAATCAACTGAAAAATGACTCAGCGGCATTTAACGTGATCTCTGTCCCCAGGCAGTGGGTACAGGATATACACGACTGCGTCAGAGAATAAGGCGCGCACAGGATCAGCGATCACTCAACTTACAGAACATTTATAAACACAACTGTCGCAGACATTAATTGTACATACCCAGAAACATAATGGTTCAGCCGTTTCAGGGAAGTTGTAGGTGGCTCTTAAAAGAGCCTTTGGGTTGTGGATGTGTTTGTTTCAGTGCAATGGACATGTTTCAGTGCACATTCACTTGGAGCTGGTGTACTTGGTCACCGCCTTCGTACCCTCCGACACGGCGTGCTTGGCCAGCTCCCCGGGCAGCAGCAGCCGCACGGCGGTCTGGATCTCCCGGGAGCTGATGGTACTGCGCTTGTTGTAATGGGCCAGGCGGGAAGCCTCCCCCGCGA
The DNA here is from genome assembly GCF_037043375.1 of Chiloscyllium plagiosum. Lineage (NCBI taxonomy): Eukaryota > Metazoa > Chordata > Chondrichthyes > Orectolobiformes > Hemiscylliidae > Chiloscyllium > Chiloscyllium plagiosum. The sequence goes on along the minus strand of NW_028270187.1, from coordinate 3,630,987 downwards.
TGCGCTCGAAAATATCGTTGACGAAAGAGTTCATGATGCTCATGGCCTTGGAGGAGATGCCGGTGTCGGGGTGGACCTGCTTCATCACTTTGTAGATGTAGATGGAGTAACTTTCTTTCCTGGACCGCCTCCTCTTCTTGCCGCCCTTCGCTGGCGCCCTCTTCACCGCTTTCTTAGCGCCCTTCTTGGAAGGTTGCTGCGCTTTCTTTTCCTCTGCCATCATCCCGCTCAATGTCAGAAACAGAATAAGGGAAAGTGGGCTCGTAGCTCGGTTTTGATACAGTGAAGGCGTCACAATGCTAATAAAGGATGGGGGAAAGCCTGGCTCCTGATTGGGTAGTTTGCAGGAATGTTAACCTCACTGTGAATGGTTAGGTAGGGACTCAATGTGAATCTTCAGAATTAAAACTCACACAACACCAGGTTTTAGTCCAACAGGTTTATTTGGAATGTAAGAAATGGGGAAGTGTGTTGTTTTGCAGATATAGAAAAGCAAGAGTGTGTATGTGCAGAAAAGGGGTACAAGGAAAAATATCAGCTAGGCAAGCATTAGGGAAATGTATCTTTATCTTTAATGAATAATTGTGGATAATTAAATATTAACTTTAGTGCAGAATTATTAAAGCAAATAATTCTTTTAAATAATAGTCTCAGCAAAATAGCTAAGACAGCTGAAACGCATAAACCAAGCATGAAAAGATACATTGTTAAAACCTATGTTCAAGAATGGAATGTACCTATGAACAATGGAAGATGTTACAAACAAAGTAAAAGAACATCAAGTTTAGCCTTATGTCAGCACTTACAGAGGAAAAGATTGCCAACTTGGAGAAAAGGGGACAATAAGGGTGGAGCGCAGCTGGGTAGTGGTAGAATATAATAAGAAGGATTGGGTAATGTAAGAGTCAGGAGAGGTGACCTCACGCAACTCAAAAGTATAACTGTGTACTAGTTTGAATGTTCATTGCTCAATTGCTTCTGCATTTGATGCCCTTTCTTGCAAGATCGTAGAATAAATTGTCTTGTTTCCAGTTTTGGTGGTCTCGTCTAAATTTTATTAAATTTATTTCTAACAAATTTGGGGGTTCGTTCCAGGATCCAGGATCCCAAGCTCCAGTCGCTCGGCATTTTTGGGAAAACGGAGAAGATGCACCTCGTTGATTTCGGCGGTCTCTAGTTTCCCTCCTTGCCGCAGCGGCTCGGGCGAGCTTGATCCGGACTGAGAGACCCTGGAAACAAGATGGGCACACGGGGCGGGTTCGGTCGGGCGACTCTTGTGTGCACAAGACCTGGGTAAGAAAGGGGTAGGCAGCGATATTTGCTGCCAGTCGGATATATCCGGGGAACCGGGGTTCTGGGCGACTGAGTTAGGTGAATCCGGTTGACCAGGGTAGGCAGCGGTAATTACTGCTGCCAGTCGGATATGTCCGGGGAACCGAGGTTCTGGGCTACCAGGGTAGGCGAATCCGGTAGGCAACAGTAATTCCTGCCAGTTGGATATATCCGGGGAATCGCTGCAGGACAGGACGTGCTGCGGTATATGCGGGGAACCGGGTTTCTGGGCGACCGGGTTAGGCGAATCCGGTCGATCAGGGTAGGCAACAGTAATTGCTGCCAGTTTTCTTTTATTTCAAAAATATACTTTATTCATATATATTTAATCTATACAATGGGACATGTCATCATTCTGTAAACATTCCATTTCTTTGCGTATCGAAACAGGGTAATCATTCCTATTCACAGGTTGGTGCAATTACATTGAGCTGAGGCGCCAGTGGAGCCCAAATGACTGCGTGGGCCCCCTGTTCTTCTTAGGCAGGCAGATGTTAGACGGTGGTCTTTCCCCACCGCGCCTTGGCGGCAACTGCCCCAAGCTTCAGCGCGTCCCTCAACACGTAGTCCTGGACCTTGGAATGTGCCAGTCTGCAACACTCAGTCGGGGTCAACTCCTTCAGCTGGAAGATCAACAGGTTTCGGACCGCCCAGAGAGCGTCCTTCACCGAGTTGATGATCCTCCAGGCACAGTTGATGTTCGTCTCGGTGTACGTCCCGGGGAACAGGCCGTAGAGCACGGAGTCCCGCGTCACGGCGCTGCTCGGGACGAACCTTGACAAACACCACTGCATTCCTCTCCAGACTTCCTCTGCATAGGCACATTCCAGAAGGAGGTGTGTGACATAGCAATTGCTGCCAGTTGGATATACTGCAGGACGGCACGCTGACATGCAGCGGGAGGTTTGGTCGAGTAAGCGACCAGGACTAGCTTTCATAGTGCCGCTTCTTCACCAGGTGGTTGTGACGCAAAACCATAAAATACAGAATTTATAGCAAAAGATTACAGCATCGTGCGGCTGATATATATTAAACAATCTGAGATTAAGTGTTTCATCTTTTAAAATGGCTTTCTAGTTTTGGCTGTTTAATATGTAAACCTCAGAATTCCTTTTAAGTCATAGTCACATTCTCAAGATAACTTCAGGTGTTCTAAGAAAATGTGTCATCTCAACCCAGGCAATGCTTTCAAGGTGTGAGGTTAAAGTTTGTTTGTGTCCTGATCCGGAGTCAGACTGGTTCTATTTGTAAAGTGGGATTTACAGAATCTTACATGGATTGACTGTAGGTTATGCATTTTTGAACAAAATAAAATTCTGCAAATACAGATTCACCGCATAAACTTATATGTGTGTACTTGGCAGACAGAGAGACAGACACAGAGGGAGACGGAGACAGAGGGAGGGGGAGACAGAGAACAAGAGACAAGGAACGAGAGACAGAGAACGAGAGACAGAGAATGAGAGACAGACAGGCAGAAATAAAGAAAGAAAGAGAGAGACAGACAGACAGACAAAGAGAAAGAGTGTGTGTAAGCTTAGTAAAGTAGTGTGTAGGTGTGATGGGATATAACCCTGTGAGAGGGTGCATGCGTGGGTGAGTGTGGGAGATGTATGTGTGTACATTTGAGATTGAGCTTGTAGATGAGAGAGGGTCTATGTTAGTGTGAGAATATGTAGGAGTGTGTGTGTGTGTGTGTCTGTGTCTGTGACAGACTGTATAGCTCATTGGGGTCACCTGTAGCGTGACATGAACCCAAGGTCCCACTTAAGTCCATCCTCATGGCTACCAAACTGGGCTATCAGCCTCTGCTCGGCCATTTTGCATTGTTGGTTGTCCCGAAGTCCGCCTTGGAGGATAGTCACCCGAAAGGCCTAGGCCGAATATCTTGGACAGATGAAGTGTTCCCCGACTGGAAGGGAACACCCTTGCCCTGTTGTGCAGTGTCCGTCATCCATTGTCGTATTGTCTGCTCAGTCTCACCAATATACCTATCCTCGGGGTATCCTTGCCTGCAGCGTATGAGATAGACAATGTTGGCCGAGTCACAGTTGGGGAACACTTCAGTCCTACCTTATTCTCTGTCTTGTTCCTGCCTGCCCTGACTGTTTGACTCACTCCTTTTCCCAGCTATACCAGTCTCACATTGATCTCTTTCCTCACTTTTTCCCCGGGTCCCCCACCTTACTAGTTTAAATCCTTCCAAGCAGCTCTAGCAAATCTCCCTACCATTATATTAGTTCATTTCCAATTCAGGTGAAATCTGTCCTTCTTGTACAGGTCACTTCTATCCTACAAGAGATTCCAATGATCCTAAAATGTGAATCCATCTCCTTTATACCAGCTCCTCAATCACACATTCATCTGCTCTATCAACCAATCCCTACTCTCACTAGCTCAGAGCAATGGAAGTTATCCAGATACCCTCGAGGACCTCCATCTTAAATTCCTGCCTAACTTTCTATATTATCCCTTCAGAATCTCATCCTTTCCCTTCCTATGTTATTAGTTCTGATGTGTGCACTCACTTCCTGCTGGTCCCTCTTCCCTTTTAGAATATTCTGCACCCTCCTTGCGATATCCTTTATTCTGGCACCATTGGAGACAATACACCATTCTGATTTTTCGCTGCTGGCTGCAGAAATGTCTGTCTGTGCCTCTGAGTAGAGAGACCCCTATTACAATTGATTGCTTGGAACCTGACGTACCCCTCATTACATTACAGCCCAGTCTAGCACTAATGTTGTGCAAATATGGCACTGTAGTTATCTATCTGTACTAGTCCGTTTCTGTTATGTGAATATGAGTGTAGCAATCATTGAGAGTGATAGTGTTGTTTTAAAAGGTGTATTTTGTCATGTCCACAATAGTTACCATACAACACGATAAAGAAGGAATTGGAACAACTGAACTCTATTGGAATACCTAACAGAATAATGTATACAGTAACTCTTCCTATTTAACTGTTCCAATACAGTAATATTCCCATAAACATCTTTGGCAAAAGGCAAATTCAATAAAATAGATAGTCTCACATCTGACTCCAGTAGCAGAAAGAGAATCTGCAGCTTCTGACTGTAACTGAGAGGGGAAAACTAGCTTTCCTGTCTTCAAGACACCAACCGTTTTGCTGAAAGCCAAAACTAAAAATGTCATTCTGTGAAAGCTTGACCACACCCATTCAGGTTGCTTCTGTTGTTCCAACTTTAAAAAGAGTCTCAAACTGTTTACTCTAGTGTCTCTGGTAGACTTCTCCACACGTCTGCAATAAAATCTCTCCTCAACAAGAAAGAAAGGACAAAAGAAATATCTTAAAGCCACAATATCATCAAACCATCCACCCCTCTTAAAAAGAACCCATCAATATATAGGGATGGCCTAATTTTTAAAAATTGTTTAGCCGTACACTATTAGTACACAATACATATACATTTTGTTGACTCTAAGCATGCAAATACTCACTATGACAGTCCAATATATCCTGCTGTGAAACGCTTCCATCTTATTTCATCAAAGTCACGACAACACCTTGGTAAACAGGTTCTCTCGTCCTGCCTTGTATTTAATTTGCAAATTGAATGACTGCGATAAATAAGCTTCATCTAAACGGTCTGTAATTTTGGTTGTTAAATTTCTCCAGAAATAACACACTCAAGGTCTCCTTCTCAAACATGAAGTATTTCTGTTGATGAGTCTTCAGCTTTCTGTAAAGATACCCAATAGGCCTCAAATTGTTTGCTCTCATGGCTCGGATTCTCTGGCTTAAATTTGCTCATCAAGAACAAAAGGACAAAATAAACCTCTTAAATCCACAGTACCATCACAGAGTCTCCATCTCTTATTTCCGGCATTGTGAATACGAAAATTCATTTATCGACTGATCCATTCTTGTCACATGATCATGTAAACGTTGTAATTAATGTGTTCCTGTCAGTTATTGCAATTCAAGTGGGTGACTGTTGTTATAAATCTACCCTCTCAGTTTCTGCTGTGTGAATGTGAGTTTAGTTATCAATCTGTGTCTGTCAATTTCTGCTAGGTGTAAAAGTGTGAGTGTCAATATTTGGCTGTGAGACTTTGTTCTGTGAATGGTTATCAAACTGTACCTTTCAGTTCATGTTCTGTGAAATGGGAATATTATCAACTTGTTCCTGTCAGTTTCTGCATTGTGAATATGGGAGTGCACTTTTTAATCTTTCTCGGACAGTTACTATTGTGTAAAAATGTGAGTGTATATACCAATCTGTCCGTGCCACTTTCCAAATATGAATGTAATTTTAGTTATCATAACATACCTGTCAGTTTTTTTAAATCACTGCGACCTTCAGTCTCTACCTGACAGTAATTGAGTTTGAGTATTGATCTGAAATACCAGTTTCTGATTGGATGAACATTTGAGTACAATTATTCATCTGTGTCTGATACTTTCTGATATCTGAATATGGAAGTGTAGTTGTCAAACCGTTCCTGTTGGTATGTGCAATGAAAATATGAGAGTGTGTGTCACTTTCTATCATATGAACATCTGAGTGTCATGAATCTATCCATGATAGTTCCCGGAAGAGGTGTGTGTGTGTGTGTCTCCTGTAGTGGATAGGAAACAGCCGAAGTTCTTTAATTGTTAGTGCCTGTAGGAATCATGTGCAAGCGAAAACATAACACACTGCAACAGAAAGGATTCTGTGCTGCTCTTCACCGTCAAGGTAGGAAACACAATGAACCTTTTGTATCTTGGATAGTGCAGAATCTAACAGAGTCATGATATAAAATGTTGGTCTTCAGAATGCCATCAATTTTTGTTTCAGTGCATAGAGATGTACTTTTCTGAACACTGCTGAAGTAACAATCAATGTAAACTGAATCGTAAACTGTTCACCACCGTAGAGAAACGGTGGTGAACAATTCAGCTGCATTGGAGCTGACTGACCACAATGTTCCTTGTACAGAAAAGACAATTGGCTAATTCACTTCTATTTTCTGATGTAGACAGAACATTCCCCTGCTCTGTAGTGTGATGATGCACCATTAGCAGTACTTTTGCGTTGCTCTAGAGGTAGGGAGGAGGAAAGGACAAGGACTTTTATTTTTTTTGTCATGAAGTGCGGAATATGTAAACTACTAAATTCAATTTATTGAACAAAAGCAGTGTTCAACTCTGCTTGAAGATAAAATGTGCACTTCTACAAACCTACCAATTTTGGCTTTTTTGTCCCTTTTCTCCTCTGCATTGAAGAGTGGTTATTAGATTTCATTGATACATTAAGAAAATTGCAGCCAGATTCCCCCCTTTTTTGTGTTGCATCCGGGGGAGGAGGAATGCAGAGCTCTTCTTTCAAAATTGTTGCAATTTTTTACAAAGTACATAATTATCTGAAAAAAAAAGAGAGTTTCTGGTTGGATTGAATCTGACAAAACAAAATCTTCTACTGCAATATGAAGAAATGCAGAATTATGTTGATGGTAAGCTCCTCTGCTACAATGATCCATTTATGCAATTGGATGCTGGCTGATCAGGATGAAAATTGTTAGCTGATTGTTTCTGATCAGTGCAAATTCAAAAGTTTCAAACGACCTGACTGTGCTATAGGACTCTCTGACAAAGGATCTGTGGATAGAAAGCATTTTGAACCTAACATTTTGTGTTACTTGTAATGTCAATGTAACTGCATGGCTGTTAGACATTGTAATATGTGTCAGGGTGGTGTATGTTTTTGAAACTCATCGTAAGTCAGAGAGCGAACGAGAGAGAGAGTGTGTGTGTGTGTGTAAGTAAATTCCCTGTCAATGTGTGTGTCATCATCAATGTATTTTTGCCTGTTTCTGCCAATTGAACGAGTGATCAAAGGTATCAATGCATGCTTGTCAGTTTCTAATTGTCAAAGGGACGTAATTCTCTGGCAGCCACGAATATTCTCTGCGAGGGTGTGATTCATTATGTAACAGACACTGCAACACAAAAAAGCACCTCTGCTACAATGATTAACATAGAACTACAGATCCATTAAAATGACATTGCACATAAGAGGTCCATTTGTCCTATCATGTCCAAAGACACCAAATGGCCATTCTAATTCCACCTTCGTGCAACCAGCCCATAACCCTGCAGCTGAGAGCACTGCCCATTTCTGCAATCTGAATGTATTTCTCAATTTGTTCCTGTCAGTCTCTGTTTCATAGAGTAGCTAACCCAATCTGCTTTGACTGTGCAAAGTATGTTCTTTGCTCTGACAATGGTAACATACCTGCTGTTTGTTCAAAGCAGCTGGTCACACTTGGCTTCGTACCGAGGGAATATTATATTGTCTTGGTCCTTCAAGTATTTGCCTGGAAGAAGACAGAACAGAAATCTCCTGTAAATCACCCAATCAGACAAGTTGGACCATCTTTAACTGATCAATGCAACATTCTGTTCATAATCATGAGGATATTGTATTTAAAGCCAGGAATTCAAACTGTCTGATTCTACCCTTGCTCCATGTCTGGTGATTTTTCTTTTTGTTAATTCGATACCAATTGAGTGAGGTCCAGAAACTAACCAACAACTGTACAGCTCCATGAATGGGGCTCTCCAATGCAAGCGGGGCTGGGAATTAGTTTCGTTTTTGAACTATTCACGTCAATTCCTACTTTGTGAATGACAACAACACTCTCACATTCTGTCCATCTAAGCCTTTCTGAAATTACTTATGTCTTCACATAGCAGTGACTCACAGGGACAAATTAACATTGAACTACAGATCCATTAAAATGACATTACACATAAGAGGTCCATTTGTCCTATCATGTCCAAAGACACCAGATGGCCATTCTAATTCCACCTTCCTGCAACCAGCCCATAGTCCTGCAGCTGAGAGCACTGCCCATTTCTGCAATCTGAATGTATTTCTCAATTTGTTCCTGTCAGTCTCTGTTTCATAGATATGTAAATGTATTTATCAATTTGCATTTGTCAATTGCTTCTGAATGATATTTGAATGGATTTATCCATCTCTACTTGTAAGTATAAAAGTACAGCTATTAATATGTAATTGTCAGTCTCCACAATGTGAATGTGTGAGTTCATTGACCAACCTATCCCTGTCAGTTTTTGCTCTGTTAATCTGAGAATGTCAGTAATAACCTGCCCCTGTGAGGTTGTGGTTTGTTAATAGGTAACTGCATTTATCAGCATATACCTGTCAGTTTCAATCAATGTGAATGTGAGAGTGCTGTTATCCAGCTGTGCCTGTCAGATTCTGCTGTGTGAATGTGACTGTCATTTTCAGTCTCTACCTGTCAGTTTTGTGAAATGAGCAAGTGATTGTCAATCAATGTGTTTCTGTCAGTTGTTGCAATGAGAATTTGTGACTATAGTTATCAATCTGTCATGTCACTTTCTGCTATGTCCATGCATGTGTGTAGTTATCAATCTGCACTGTTCAGTTTCTGCTCTGTATCTGTGGCTTATTTATCAATCTATTGCTGTCTGTTTTTGCAATGTGAAAGTGAATTGATCAACCTTTCCTCATTAGTTTCTGTTCTCTGAATCAGAGTGTTTAGTTACTAATCTGTAACTGTCACTTTTGGATTTGTGAATGTGTAAATGCATTAATCATTCTGTATCTGTCATATTTTGCTTTGAGTTTTCCAGAGAGTTTAGTTTTGATCTGTCCCTGTCAGAATGTATGTGAATCTGTAAATGTAGTTACCAATCCATACCTGTCAGTTTTTCTGGCTGAATACTTGTGTGAAATTGTCAGTCTATACCTGACCAATTCTGCTTTGTGAATATGAGCAATTCGGAAGCAACTCTTCCTGTCAGTCTCTGCAATGTGAATATGTGAGTGTATTTATCAATATTTCCCTGTCAGTTTCTGCTCAGTGAGACTGTGTTGTGATCAATATATTCTGCCCTATGAATATTTGAGTGTCTTTATCAAGTTATACTTGTCAGAAAATATTCTCTTCATATACCGACGTTTAGCAGTCAGTTTCGTCAATGTGAATATGTGAGCACGGGTTTGAATCTATGCCTATCTGTTTCTGCCAAGTCAATATGAGAGTGCAGTTTTCAATCTCTACCTGTCAGATTCTGTGTGAAAATGAGTGTGCTTATCAAACTGTATTGGCGAGTTTATGTTATGTGAAAGTCGAAGTGTTGTTATCAGTTTGTACCTGTGGTTTTCTGTTATGTGACGAGAAGAGTGGGCGGCACGGTGGCACAGTGGTTAGTACTGCTGCCTCACAGCGCCAGAGACCCGGGTTCAATTCCCGCCTCAGGCGACTGACTGTGTGGAGTTTGCACATTCTCCCCCTGTCTGCGTGGGTTTCCTCCGGGTGCTCTGGTTTCCTCCCACAGTCCAAAGATGTACAGGTCAGGTGAATTGGCCATGCTAAATTGTCCGTAGTGTTAGGTAAGGGGTAAATATAGGGGTATGGGTGGTTTGCGCTTCGGTGGGTCGGTGTGGACTTGTTGGGTCGAAGGGCCTGTTTCCACACTGTAAAGTAATCTAAAAAAAGAGTGTAATCTATCCCTGTCAGTGTCTCCTCCATATATCCGAGGAAGTAATTAAATTATACCTGCCAGTTTTTGCTATATGAATGAGAGCGTACATATCAACCAATATCTGGCAGTATGAGCTATGAGAATAAGAGTGTTGCTATCAGTCTGTACATTTCAGTTCCTGTTATTTCAACATGTGAGTTTAGTTATCAATCTGTACCAGTCAGTTTCTGCTTGGTGAATATGTGAGTGCATATAACAATCATTCCTTGTTAGTATCTGTGTTGTGAATATGTAAATGAGGTTATGAATTTGTGAACCTGTCAGTTTCAACAATGTGCATATGGAAATATTGTTATTAATCTCTATTTGAACATCCAAATACAGTCATCAATATGGACATGTCAGTTTCCACTATGTGAATATGTATGTGTATTTCCCAACCTATCCCTGAGAGTTTCGTGTGTGTGTGTGTGTATGTGTGTTGATATGAACATGTAGCTGTAAGTTTCTGGTTTGGTAATGTCTGAATGCCTTTATCAAAAGGGTATGTCAGTTTCCATAATGTAAATGTTATGAGTCCAGTTATCAATTTATGACTGTAACATTCTGTTCTGTGAATATGTAAGGAGTGGTTATCATCTGTACCTGTTTGTTTCTGCTACGTGAATGAATGAGGATAGTTGTCAACCTGTTCCTGTCAGTTTGTGCTGTGAATGTGTCAGTGTAGTTATCAGTCTGCATCTGTCGATTTCTGCTAGGTCAATGAGAGAGCGTAGTTACCAATATGTTCCTGTGAGATTCTGCTCTGTTATTTTTAAGTATTGTTATCAAACTGTACATGACAGTGTGTTTTTTCCTCTGAATTTGAAAGTGTAGTTATAAATCTTTACCTGTTAGGATACGCTATGGGAAAGTGCTTGTCAGTTTCCACTAAGTAAGTGCAGTTATCCATCTGTGCCTGTCAGTTTCTGCTATCTGAATGTATGGTGCAAGTATCAATCTATGTGTCTCAGTTTCTGTGACAAAAAAGGAGTTTAGTTTTTGATTTGTATCTGTCAGTTTCAGATGTGTGAATGTATGAATGCAATTATTAATATATCCCTGAATGTTTCTGCTTGTAAAAATGCAAATATATTCATTAAATCAAACCCATCATTTTCTGCAATGTAAATATGAAAATGTGGTTATCAATCTGTAACTAACAGTTTTTGTTCTGTGAACATATGAGTGTTATAATCCATCTGTACTGGTCAGTTTCTGGGATGTGAATGTTATTGTATAATGCAGCACATTATGTGACACAGTGGCTCAGTGGTTGGCACTGTTGCCTCACAGCGCCAGGGACCCAGATTTGATTCCTGCCTTGGGCGACTTTGTGGAGTTGGCACATTCTCCCCGTGTCTGTGTGAGTTTCCTCCCACAGTTCAATGATGTACAGGTTAGGTGAATTGGCCATGCTAAATTGCCCATAGTGTTCAGGGATGTGTAGGTTAGGTGCATTCATCACAGGTAAATGTAGAGTGATAAGGAAATGGCTTTGGGTGGGATACTCTTCGGAGGGTTGGTGTGGACTTGCTGGGCTGTTTCACAATGTATGGATTCTAATTCTAACTAAAAAGACGAGACCAGAAAGTATCTGCTATATGTGTTATTAAATATAAATGTATTAGTTATTAATCTCTCCCCATCGGTTTCTTATTTGCTAATGTATAAATGCATTTTTCAATCTGAATCTGCCAGTTTTTGCAATATGAATATGTGAGCGCAGTTATCATTCTATGCCTGTCACTTTCAACTCCATCAATTTGAGAGTGTATTTATCAGTTTATACCTGGCAGGTTCAACTAAGTGAATGTGCATAGGTAAGGCAACCACCTCATCGTATTATCACTAGACTATTAGTCCAGAGAGCCAGGTAATATTCTGTGGACCCAGGTTCAAATCCCATCATTGGAGATGGTGGCATTTTAATTCAATAATAATCTAAAAATAAGAATTTAATGCCAATTCTCAGGAAATAAAATTCTGATTCAATGACATCCTTCAGGGAATAAAAGCTGCCATCCTTACCTGGTCTGGCCTACATGTAATTCCAAATCCACAGCAATGTGGCTGGCACTTAACTGCCTCCAGACAATTAGGGAGACTCAGCGATGCACACATCTCAGGAATGAGAAAAAAAAACATGTGGGAATACAGTTATCAATCTGTCCCTGCCAGTTTCTGCTTTGTGAATGGGAGTAAATTTATCAGTCCATACCTGTCAATTTCTGCAATGCCAATATGACTGCAGTTATTAGTCTGTGCCAATCAATCAATCAATGTCAATATGGGAGAGTAAATCTGTACCTGTCAGTTTCTGCTAAGTGACTATGGTTAGCAAATTGTTCCTTCAGTTTCTGCTTTCTGAATCTGCGAGTATAGTTGTTAATCTATACGTATCAGTTTCTGCAAAGTGAATATGTGAGATTTGTTATGAATATGTAACTATCAGATTCTACTCAGTGAATATGGGAAAGCAGTTACATTGCTGTCCCCATCGGTTTCTGTTCTGTAAATCTGACAGAGCAGCTATTAATCTGCACTTGTCAGTTTCTGGTTTGTGAATATGTGTAATTACCATTCTCTCCCTGCTAGTTTCCCCCTAGTTGTGTATATGAGTTTGCTTATCATTCTGTCCCTGTGAAGACTAGGAAACTTGGGGAAATAAATATTGATATCTTGAAAACAGTCCACATGCCAAAAGAGGAGGTGCGAGAGGTGTTAAAAAAAAACAGAAAGGTGTCTCAAACTCTGGGACCACATCAAGTATATCCCAGGATGTTGGGAAGCTGTATTAATAATTTGAATAAATGACATTGACTGTTCACTTTTTCTGTAATATATCATAGGGAGGGCCAACCAGTCCCTGTCATTTCTTGCAATATGTATGAGTGGCTGTGGTTATCAAATCTGTATCTGTCAGTTTCTATGTGAATATGTGGGTGCAGTTCTCAATCTCAGTTTCTGCAATATGAAAGAGAGTATAATTATCAGTCTGCACCTGTCAGCTTCTCTTGCATCCTTATGTGATTTTAGTTATCGATCTGTACCTCTGTCAGTTTCTGTCATATGAATGTGTAAGTATCATCATCAATCTATCCCAGTCAGTTACTGCAACGTGAATAGACAACTGTAGTTATCAAGCTGTAACTGTTTCTGCCATGTGAATATGAGTATAGATATGCATCTATACCTTCAGGTTCTAATGTTGAATGTGCGAGGGTCATTGTCATTCTACATCTGTCATTTTTTGCTTGTCAAACTGAATACTGATTTCAATCTGTACTTGTCAGATTCTGCTCTGTGAAAACTATGAGATCAGTTATCAAACTATATTTGCCAGTTCATGCAATATGAAACTGAGAGTGTTATTATTAATCTGTTCCTGTCAGCTTCTTCTTTGTCGATATGATAGATTTGTTATCAAACTTTCTCTGTCAGTAACTACAATGTGAATGTCTGAGTGTATTTACCAATTGCCCCTGTCAGTTTCAGCTCTGTGTATCTGCGTGTGCAGTTATTAATCTGGAACTGTCAGTGTCTGCCATGTGAATGTGTGAGTGCATTTATCAATCTTTCCCTATCAGCTTCTGTGTTGTGAACATGCTTAGCAATTTGTAGCTGCCAGTTCTGGTATGTAAATATAGTTCTGAATTTCTCCCTGTCGATTTCTGCTATATGTGTTAGAGCGTGCAATTAGCAATCTGCACATACACTTTACTGCAACATGAATATCAGAATATAGCTACCGATCTGCCTGCTCTGTGAATGTATAAGTACAGTCATTAATCTGTACATGCCAGCTTCTCCTTTGTGACTCTGTGAATTTAGTTATCAATCCAAGCCTGTCAATTTCTACTGTGGGAATACAATCTGTACCTGTCAGTTTCTGCTCAGTGCATTTGTTTTGTGTCATGGATTGTGTAATAGAAAATCAAAGGGTTTTTCAAATCCTATAGTGCAGGCTCTGAGTGGGAGGAATAATATCATGGACGGTTCTTCAGGATGCCATCAGATTTTCTCAGAGCAGAACTACATACTTGTGTGAATAATGCTGAGAAATTAATAGGTGTTACATTCCTTTGTTAGTGTCGAAAGGAAAGGGGAACGAACAAATAAATTGTATTTGAGCCAACTGACCACGATGTTCCTGCTATGGGAAAGAGAATTGGCTAGTTCACTTCAACATTCGATTGTGAGTATTACATAATCCTGCTCTGTGGTGTGATGGTGCAAGCCATTAGGTTGATGCTCTATGGTGGGAATGAGGAAAGTGAAAAGACTTGTATTGTTGTCATTCAGTGGAGAAGATTTAAATCACTCAGGCAATTTATTGAATATGGTTGATCTCTTCTTGCAAAAAAAGTGAGAATTTACGAATTACCAGATTCGGCTAAATTATTTTGTTGAATTTTAAAAGGTGATTATTTGTTTATATTGCTAAATTGAGGATATGACATTGTATTTTCTTGGGTGGGGCCGTAAATCAACATAAACCACGTTAGGCAAGATTAAACTGATCAGTGTGGTCGCTGATCTCTCCATTGCGGTCTGTTTCAAACAAACCTCTTGCACTCACTGAGTAAATGCCCCTCAATGGCAGGGCTGGGGGTAATACTCCACTACCTTCATATATGATGTACAAATTTCATTGCAGTATGTATTCTTTTCACTGCCGCTGAATGGGAATAACTCCCCAGCAATGCATTACTCACTGGTGTTTAACATGCTCGCTTTCTCTCTCGGAATTAAAAGACTGTCTCGAAAAATTGACTCACTTGGTGAGTCATTTTTTTCAGATGCAAATTAGGAAAGGGAGTAAGGCATGATTGTTTGAACTTTATTTTTGTAATGGCAAAAACAAATCACCGAATAAGAATTCACACATTCGCCTCTGGCATTTTGGCGGGATTTTCAATTCGAAATAAAAACGGTTGATCTCTTGGCGCCAAATCTTCTCCCGCGCCTTCTGCACAACAAGCCATGTTAACATCACGATAAACAATGAGAGAGGGCTTTTGTTGAGGGAATTCCTAATTATGTAGTAAAATTACAAATCTCTAATATCGTATTATAATAAATTCCGCGATTACCGAAGACCTCGGACGCTGTATCTTCATTGTCGCTGACTGACTCCAAATCAATACTTTACTCAATCCCTATTTACTTCATAGTTTTATAATTACAATATTAATGTGCCACATCGATTCTCGCTCTCTCTGGATGGTTTAGTAGCTCTGAAAAGAGCCGTTGTGTTTCTCTCTCTCTCTCTCGGGGTGAATGTGCAGGGCCGGCCAGGCTCCGTTTAGGCGCGCTCCCCGCGGATCCGGCGGGCCAGCTGGATGTCTTTGGGCATGATGGTGACCCGCTTGGCGTGGATGGCGCACAGGTTGGTGTCCTCAAACAGCCCCACCAGGTAAGCCTCGCTGGCCTCCTGCAGGGCCATCACCGCCGAGCTCTGGAAGCGCAGGTCGGTCTTGAAGTCCTGAGCGATCTCTCGCACCAGGCGCTGGAAGGGCAGTTTGCGGATCAGCAGCTCGGTGGATTTCTGGTAGCGGCGGATCTCCCGCAGAGCCACCGTGCCAGGCCTGTAGCGATGAGGCTTCTTCACTCCGCCCGTGGCCGGAGCGCTCTTGCGGGCCGCTTTGGTCGCCAGCTGTTTGCGGGGAGCTTTCCCTCCGGTGGATTTGCGCGCTGTCTGCTTGGTTCTGGCCATTCTCTTCAACTCTCTGTAACACACACAGGCTGCTGCTGTCAATGCTGAGGCTGCTGCGGTGCTGCCTATTTAAGGGAATGGAGAGCCCGCCCTAGAGCTGGGATTGGATACAGCCCTGTCCCTCAGCCCACAGAGAAACAGCTCCGGGAGGCACAGAAAAGGCAGGAAAAGAATTGTTGGAGGCTGATTGGGTAACGTGAAATGACAGTTGGTCAGTTTGAAAATGCCCGCCGAATTCACCCTCACAAACACTGAAATTAAATTAAACATTCAAACGTAGAACGTCATCCGTCTGCAACTAAGATAAAATTTAATACTTCGTAGTATTTCTTGGCAAAGATAAGTACTGAACCAACATTAGTCCCTCAATCACACAGGTTTATCAAATATTGAATGGGTTTATCCTACACCCTGCTGAAAAAACACAACTGAACATAGAAAGAGAATGGCATCCATATACTCAACTTGTCACTGTTGCACACAGAGCAAAACTGGCACAATAGGTATTCAAAGGCCGATAACTGCAGAACTAATCTCAAATTGGCATTTACACCGAGACACTGGCAGTGAGTGAAAGAAGATTAGAATCCCAACAATTAGTGGAAACTAGTATGGAGAACAGAATAAGAATAGATTGTCCCAGTTCAGACACAACAGGCTGAATGGCTGTACCAATTCTGTGATTGAGTCATAAGTCACAAAATGCATAAGACATTAAGGCCCAATCTCAACACCCTAAACACTATTATCACAGATTGAATCACAGTCACAGAATTTTTTTCTAATTCATTCATGGGATGGGGGCATCACTGACTCAGCCAGCATTTATTGCCCATCCCTAACTACCCATGCAGCCACATTGATGTGGGTCTGGAGTCACATGCAGGCCAGACAAGGGAAGGATGGCAGTTTCTTTCATTCAAGGACATGACTGAATCAGATGAGTTTTTCTGGCAATCAACAATAGATTCATGGACATCTGTAGACTCTTGGAATATTATTGGCTGCCAGAGAATTAAACAACTTTGATATATAAGAGTTGAAAGTGACTGGAACTCATTGAGAACTTCACTCTCACAGTCACACAGCAGAAACTGGCATGTATAGATCAATTCCTAAATTCATACATGGACAGCAGAAAGTGGCATGTATACATCAAATCCTAAATTCTCGTATAGACAAAACCCAAACTGACAGGTATCAATTGATATCTGCTCTCACATTTTCACATTGCGGCAACTAAAAGGGAGAGAAAAATAATCATACACATACACATACGACAGGTACAGGTTGATAACTAGACTAACACATTCGCATAGCAAAACCTGACAGGTACGTTATGATCAATGAATTTGCACATTTATAAACAAGAAGCTGATAGATTCAGATTAATAATTGCACTCTCAGATGCACAGAGTAGAATCTGACAGGGACAGGTTGGTAAATAACTCACATGCAGTTGGCAGTAAAGTTCGGAGAAAGATTGATAACTACACTCTCATATTCATAAAGCAGAAACTGATAGGAATAGATTGATTATGCTCCCAATTTTTAATCACATTAATTGACATGTATACTTTGATAATGACACTCATATTCACAGAGAAGAAACTGACAGGGAGAGATTGATAACAAAACAAAAATTAGTGGAAAATTCACAGTTTCAGGTCTAGTGACTAGTCCTCGGAACTGAGGGTGGCAAAGAATGCACACAATACAGTCTCCTCTTTGTTGGGGAAACAGAATGTAGACTGGGTGTCCACTGTGCAGGACGCCAACATTCTGTCCAGACAAAGAGACCCTGAGCTTCCAGTTGCCTGCCATTTAAACACACCACCCTATTCCCTGGCCAAGTTCTCTGTCTCAGGCTTGCTGTATTGCTCCAGCAAAGCTCAGTGCAAGCTGGAAGAATGACATCTCATTTTCTGCTTGGGATCTCGACAGCCTTCTGGACTCAATATTGAGTTCAACAACTACAGGGCTTGAGCTCTGACAGTTAGCCACTCCTTTCTCTGTCCTACTGTTCTTCTTTCTTTGGACTCTATCTCCATCTGTCTTTTACTCATCACCCTTCCACCCACCCTATCTTCCGTATAAAAACTAATATTTTCCTAGCTACCACCAGAAAATACAGAAGTTTGAAGACACCACCCAACAAACTCAAGAACAGCTTCCCTGTTGTTATCAGACTTTTGAATGAACTACTCAAATTTTAAAGGTGAAAGTTGGTACTGCAGATGCTGGAGATTCGAGTCAAGATTAGAATAGTGCTGGAAAAGCACAGCAGGACTGACGTTTCTGACATTCCTGATGAAAGGCTTTTGCCTGAAACGTCGATTTTCCTGCTCCTCGGATGCTGCCTGACCTGCTATGCTTTTCCATTCTTGCTCAATTTTTAATGTTAAGCTCTTTCTCTTTGCAGCTTTAATACTGTGTTGCGGATTCTGTTCTATTACTGTGATGCATTTTGTATGATATTATCTGCCTGTAAAGCACACAAAACAATACTTTCCATTGTATCTCAGTGCGTGTGAGAATAATAAATCAGATCAAATCAAATGGATAAGTACACTCTCAGAGAGCAGAATCTGAGAGGTACAGGTTGATAACTACAGTCACACAAACTGACAGGAAAAGATTAATAAATACACTCGAATACTGACATTACAAAGCCCGACAGGGAAAGATTGATAACTAAACTCTAACATTCGCAAAGCAGAAACTGAGAGCGATAGGTGAAATCTCAGCTCTCACATTCACATAGTAGAAATTGGAAGGATTGACAATTACATAAACATATTCACCAAGCAGAAACTGACAGCTACAGATTGACAACTATATTTATGTATTCACACGGCAGAGTCTGAAAGGTACAGATTGACAGTTACACTCACTTTGACAAAGAAGAAATTGACAGGTAGAGAATGATAACTGTACTCCCACATTCACATCACTGAAACTGACAGCTACAGTTTGATTAATACATCCACATTCACACAGCAGAATGTGATCAATAACTGTATTTACATTGACAGGGAAGAAACCGACAGGGACAGATTGTTCTCTAAACTCTCATATTTACATCGTTGAAACAGATTAAAAATGATACTCTGGTGTCAAATAGCGAAACCTGACCGGTTTGATAATTGCACTCACATATTGGTACAGCTTAAACTTACAGGTAGAGATCAATATCTACATTCACATAGAAGAAAGTGATGGGTACAAATTGATGACTGCATTTAATATTCATAAAGCAGAGTCTGACAGGTAGAGCCTAATAGCGAAACTCACATTATCATAGCTGAAACTGACAGGTTCAGGTTGATAACTGCACTCTCAGACACACAGCAGAAACTGTTAGAGACAGATTGGTAAGCAAACACACACATTCGCAGGGCAAAAACTGACAGGTATATATAGATAACTAAACTCGCATATTCACATCAGAGAAACACATAGGGACTGATCCTATTTATTTGAAATGTATGAAATGTATATAACAACCAGTCTCTGGCAGTTTCCTCTATGTGGATACATGAGTTCAGTTATCAACCTGCACCTGTCGGTTTATGCTATGTGAATGTATGAGTGTAGTTATCAGTCTGTCCCTATTTGTCTTTGTGATGAGAAAATGTAAATATATTTACCATAGAGTGACAGGGTCAAATTGATAAATGCATTCACTCACATGTTTGCACAGATTATATGGATTGATAATTACAGTTTGATAATTACACTCATATTCACAGAGCAGCATTTAACAGGTACATCTTGATAATTGTCCTCACACATTCACTGAGCAGGAACTGACAGCTATGGATAGATAAGGAATCTTTCATATCCAGACATGCACTTGCATTATCCCATTTGTTGGTTAGTATTGGTCCTCAGTGAATTGGTACAGTTTTTTTTTTATACAATCACCAAAGAGCAGCTCAGGCCAAGAATAGAATCAGCCCTGTGGTCCTGTTGGAATTGCTGTCTTGAAGGAAAAACAGCCTAATGGTTATTAAATTATTACATTGACTTAATGTTGATTTACAAATGATATCTCTTCTGTCTTCCTCTATACAATTACTTGAAGGACCAAGATAGTGTAATATCCTCAGTACAAAGCCAAATATGATCATTTCCTTCTAACAAACAGCAGGTATGTTACTGCAGTCAGACTGAAGAACATCCTTTCCGTAGTTACAGAGCAGATTGAATTAAACACACATTGACTCAATTTCCAGAGAGAAATTGTCAAATCAAGAGGAATTATATCACAGAAGAATTACAATTCTTTTTCTCCCTCACCATTCTTTATGTACATTACCCCATTTGCCAACAATAGTTATAATTCACAGCCATAGAATTATAAAGATGTACAGCACATAAGCAGACCATTCGGTCTGACCCATCCATGCCAACCAAATATCCAAAACCACTCTTGTCCCATTTGGCAGCACTAGTGCAGTTTGCCAGCACTTGGCCCATATCCCTCTAAACCATTCCTATTCATGACTCGGAGATGCCGGTGTTGAACTGGGGTGTACAAAGTTAAAAATCACACAACACCAGGTTATAGTCCAACAGGTTTAATTGGAAGCACACTAGCTTTCGGATCGACGCTCCTTCATCAGGTGATTGTGAAGGGCTCGATCGTAACACAGAATTTATAGCAAAAATTTGCAGTGTGATGTAACTGAAATTATACATTGAAGAATTGATTGTCTGTTAAGCCTTTCATCTGTTAGAATACAGTGATAGTTTCACTTCTTTCATGTGTAAATCACAAAACCCTTTTTTTTAAAAAAGTTGTATTCTCGGGTTAGCTGTTAACAATGGTGATAGCTAGACAATGTGTTGAAGGTGTTAGCCCCCTGTGTTCTCTGTCTATGACCTGATGTTTAGATTGATTCCAATCTAAAAAGTGAAATAACAGAGTTTTACATAAATTCATGCAGTTTTTGAGCTCAGAGTTCGACATGAATCTATGTGGTTTTTGAGCAAAGTGCAATGTAACTTTGGACCAAAACAATTCACCACACACAATATATATGTGTGCATGTGGGTCTTTGTCTGTCTGTGTGTGTGTGTGTCTGCCTGGGGTGGGGGTTGTGAGTGTGAGAAAGTGTGTGTGTGTGTGTGTAGTGAGTGCAGAGTGTCTTAAGTCTGTGAGGGGGTGTATGTGTGGGAGTCTGTGTGTCTATAAGGGTGTGTGTGGATGTCTATGTGCGCGTCTGTGTGTATCTGTGTCCGTGTGCATATGAGAGTGTGTGTGTGTGTGTAGGAATATCTGTGTGTGTGTGTGTAGTGCAATGGTGATCACCTGTAATGTGACATGAACCCAAGGTCCCGGTTGAGGCCCTCCCTATGGGTACCGAACTTAGCTATCAGCCTCTGCTCGGCCACTTTCCTCTGTTGCCTGTCCCGAAGTCCACCTTGGAGGATGGTTACCCGAAGGTCCGAGGCTGAATGTCCTGGACCACTGAAGTGTTCCCCAACTGGGAGGGAACCCTCCTGTCTGTTGATTGTTGTGCGGTGCCCATTCATCCGTTGTCATAGCCTTTGCTCGGTTTCCCCAATGTACCTTGCCTCCAGGCATCCCTGCCTGCAACGTATAAGATAGACAATGTTGGCTGAGTCACATGAGTACCTGCCATGTACACGGTGGGAGGTGTTCCCATGCCTAATAGCGGTATCCATGTCCACAATCTAACACGTTTTGCAGCGTTCATGTAAGTGTCCAGATGCCTTTCAAATTTTGGAATTGTTCCAGCCTCCACCACTTCCTCTGGCAGCTCATTCCATATACACACCACCACCTGCATAAAAACGTTGCCCCTTAGGTCTCTTTTAAGTCTTTTCCCTCTCACCTGAAACCTGTGCCCTCTCGTTCTGGACTCCTCCACCTCAAGGAAAATACCTTGTCTATTTTGCCTATCCAAGACCCTCCTGATTTTATAAAGGTCAGAATTTTATAAAGGTTATAAAATTCTGTCAGGTCACCCCTCAGCCTCCAACACTCCAGGGAAAACAGGCCCAACTTCTTCAGCCTTCCTTTTTGCTCAAATACTCCAACCCTGGTAACAAGCTTGTAAATCTTTTCTGAATGTTTCATGTTTCACAACCTCCTTCCGATAGGAAGAAGACCAGAATTGGACACAATATTCCAATAGCGGCCAAACCAATTAACTGTATACCCACAACATGACGTCTGAACTCCTATATTCAATAGATAAAAACAATGACTGGTTTTATGCTGGAAACCAGATTCTGGATTAGTGGTGCTGGAAGAGCACATCAATTCAGGCAGCATCTGAGGAGCAGTAAAATCGACGTTTCGGGCAAAAGCCCTTCATCAGGAATCCTGATGAAGGGCTTTTGCCCGAAACATTGATTTTACTGCCCCTCGGAAGCAGCCTGAACTGCTGTGCTCTTCCAGCACTACTAATCCAGAACCCCTATATTCTATGTTCGGACCAATAAAGAAGAGCATACTAAATGCCTTCTGCATGATCTTATTGACCAGCGATTTTACTTTCAAGGAACTATGAATCTGCACTCCATGGTCTTTTTGTTCAGCAATACTCTCCAGGACCTTAGCATTAAGTGTATAACTCCTGCCTTGATTTGCCTTTCCAAAATGAAGCACCTCAAATTTATCTGAATGAAACTTCATCTGCCACTGCTCACACCCAGTGGCCCATCTGATCATGATCCTGTTGTACTCTGAGGGAACCTTCTTTGCTGTCCACTACTATGTCAATTTTCATGCCATCTGCAAACCTTTCATGTTCATATTCAAATCATTCATATAATTGATGAAAAGCAGTGAACCCAGCACTGATCCTTGTGCTCATGACAGATCACAGGTCTCCAGTCTGCAAGGTAACCCTCCACCACCACCCTCTGTCTTCCACATTCAAGTGAATTCCGTGTCCAAATTGCTAGTTCTCCCTGATTTTCATGTGATCTGACCTTGCCAACCAGTCTACAATGTGGAAACTTGTTAAACGTCTTACTGGAGTCCACATAGATCATGTCCACCGCTCTACTCTCATCAATCATTGAGTCAGAGACGTACAGCATGGAAACAGACCCTTCGGTCCAACTTGTCTATGCCAACCAGCTATTCCAACCCAATCTAGTCCACGTGCCAGCATCCAGTCCATATCCCTCCAAACTATTCCTATTCATATATGAATTCAGATGCTTTTTAAATTTGCATTGTACTAGCCCCCACCACTTCCTCTGGCATTTCATTCCATGCATCTACCACCCTCTGCATGAAAATCTTGCCACTTAGGTCTCTTTCATATCATTTCCATCTCACCCTAAACGTATGCCCACTTGTTCTGGACTCCCCCATCCCAGGGAACATACCTTGTCTATTTCTCCTATCCATGCCCCTCATGATTTTATAAACCTCTATAAGGTCACTCGTCAGCCTCCAATGCTCCAGGGAAAACTGCCCCAGTCTATTCAACTTTTCCTTCTAGCTCAAATCCTTCAACCCTGACAGCATCCTTGTAAATATTTTCTGAACAGCATCCTTCTGATAGGGAGAAGACCAGAACTGTGTGCAATATTCCAAAAGTGGCTGAACCAATGTCCCGAAGAGCTGCAAAATGTACTCAATGTTCTGACCAATAAAGGAAAGCATACAAAACGCCTTCTTCACTATCCTATCTACCTGCGACTCCACTTTCAAGGAACTATGCACCTGCACTCCAAGGTCTCTTTGTTCAGCAACACTCGCTAGGACCTTACCATTAAGCGTATAAGTCTGTTTTCCCAAAATGCAGCATTTTGCATTTATCTGAAAAAATCTCCACCTGCCATTCCTCAGCCCATTGGCCCATCTGATCAAGATCCCATTGTAATCTGAGGTAACCTTCTTCGCTGTCCACTACACTTCCAATTTTAGTGTTACCTGCAAACTTACTAACTGTACCTCCTATGCTCACATCCAAATCATTTCTATAAATAATGAAAAGTAGTAGATACAGCACCTATCCTTATAGCACTCCACTGGTCACGGGCCTCCAGTCTGAAAAACAACCCTCCGCTACCACCCTCTGTCTTCTACCTTTTGAGCCAGTTCTATATCCAAATGGCGGGTTCTCCCTGTATTCAGTGAGATCTGACCTTGCTAACTAGTCTCCCATGAGGAAATCCTCTTTGTTACTTCTTCAGAACACTCAATTGAGTTTGTGAGTCATGGTTTCCCACGCACAAAGTCATGTTCACTGTCCCGAATCAGTTCTTGCCTTTCAACATACGTATAAATTCTGTCCGTCAGGATTCCCTCCAACATCTTGCTCAACACCAATGGCAGGCTTACCAGCCTAAAGTTCCCTGGCTTTTCCTTACCACCTTTCTTAAACAGTAGTACCACGTTAGCCAACCTCTAGTCTTATTACGCCTCATCTGTAACTATCCTGATAAAAATATCCCGGCAAGGGACACAGCAATCACTTTGGTAACTTCCCACAGAGTTCTAGGATATGCCTGATCAGGTCCTGGGGATTTATCTACCTTTATGCATTTCAAGACATCCAGTACTTCTTCCTCTGTAATAAGGACATCTTTCAAGATATCACCATCTATTTCCCCACATTCTATATCTTCCATGTCCTTCTCCACAGTAAACAGTGATGCAAAATACTCTTTTAGTATCTCCCCCATCTTCTGTGGCTACACACAAAGGCCACCTTGCTGATCTTTGAGGGGCGCTAATCTCTCGCTAGTTACCTTTTGTCCTTAATGTATTCATAAAATCCCTTGGCATTTTCCTTAACCCTGTTTGCCAAAGTTATCTCATGCCCCCTTTTTGCCCTCCTGATTTCCCTCTTAATTATACTCCTACTGCCTTTTCCTCTTCTTAGGATTCACTTGATCTCTGCTGTCTACACTTGACATATGTTTCCTTCTTTCTCTGGACCAAAACCTCAATTTCTCCATCAACCAGCATTCTCTACACTTTCCAGACTTGCCGTTCACCCTCACAGGAACAGACTGTCTCTGGACTCTTGTTATCTCATTTTTAAAGGTTTCCCATTTTCCAGCTGTTCCTTTACCTGCGAGCATCTGCTGCCAATCAAAGTTTGAAAGTTCTTCCTAATATTGTCAAGTCCATTGATATTTACACCATTTTTCAGAATTCTTATCTGAAATAGATGCCCAGCAAAGGCATTAAATCTACATTTAACATGACATTTTTAAAGTTAAAATCAAGATGGAAAAGAAAATCAGACTGTAACATCATTTCAAAAACCATATATAACACAGGTGTTAAATACAGAGATAGAAGGAAACCAGAAAAAAGTCACCAATTTACAGGATGAAGCAGTGTTATTAATTTATTAGTGTTTAGGCAGGACAGAGTTAATCCTTTAATGAATAGTTGTCATATATAGTCACATGACAATTAAATAATGTGAATTCCAAACACCCATTCTGTGCCAAAACCTGACAAATAAAACTGCAGATGCTGGAGGCTGCAAACAAAAGGAGAAAGTGCTGAAAAAAAACTCAGCATGTCTAGCAGCATGTGTGGAGAGAAAACAGAGTTAATGTATTGGGGCCAGTAATTGTTATTTAGAACTGAGTTTCTCCAGGAATTTCTGTTTTTACTCCTGACAATAGGGAATAATTACTGTAGGCACAGACACGCAGACACACACACAGCAACTGACTAATTGAGAATTAGTTCAAAATACAAACATCATAACTGCAGAGCTGGATTAACAGTTCCATATACACTGCAGGCAACAGAAAATCAAAATGAATATCACTCTTCCATGAAGTCACTGTGGTCTGCAGCAGTCAGAAACATCCAGCTAACAATTCTACTCCCATTCAGACAGCGTTCCATTTCCATCAATGTATCATGGTGGCAGAGGAGTTGCCATCCCCACCTTTAGCACAACATCATTCTCAATTTCTCCAACTTGCAGGAACAGGTTTTTTAATGACTCTTATCTTCATCAAAAAGGCTTCTTGTGCCATTGTTTCAAATTAGCTTTCATCCTCTCCAAATAGCCCTGCATTCCTATGAAATCTGATATAAAATGCAAGAAAACTCAATACCATTCTCTCAAATACTCAATGCGATCACATAATCGTAATTTGAAACAAGAGTAGAAAAGATTTAGTGAGATAATAGAACTTAGAACATGACAGCGCAGTACACTATTGCATTTTCATCCATATGTTTATGCAATGACCATTTAAAAGCCCTTAAAGTTGGCAAGTCTACTACAGTTGCAGGCAGAATATTCCACGCCTCAATTACTCTAAGTAAAGAAAAGAGCTGTGCAAGAAAGACGGATTGCACCTAAATTGGAAGGGGGCTAATATACTGGCTGGGAGATTTGCTAGAACTGCTCGGGAGGATTTAAACTAGTAAGGTGGGGGTGGGACCCAGGGAGATGGTGAGGAAAGAGATGAGATAAGATTAGCTTAGATTAGATTAGATTCCCTACAGTGTGGAAACAGGGCCTTCTGCCCAGTTGGTCCACACCGACCCTCCGAAGAGTAACCCCACCCAGACCTATTCCCTCTGACTAATGCACCTAACTCTACAGGCAATTTAGCATGACCAATTCACCTAACCTGCACATCTTTGGACTGTGGGAGGAAACCGGAGCACCCGGAGGAAACCCACGCAGACACGGGGAGAATGTGCAAACTCCACACAGACAGTCGCCCAAGGCTGGAATTGAACCCAGGTCCCTGGCGCTGTGAGGGACCGTGCTGGTACAGTTGAGAACAAAGGCCAGTCAAACAGTTAAGGCAGGCAGGGACAAAGCCGAGAACAAGGCAGGATTGATAAATTAAACTGCATTAATTTCAATGCAAGAGGCCTAACAGGGAAGGCAGCTGAATTCAGGGCATGGTTAGGAACATAGGACTGCGATATCATAGCAATTACAGAAACATGGCTCAGGGATGGACAGGACTGGCAGCTTAATGTTCCAGGATGTAAATGCTACAGGACAGAAAGGGAGGCAAGAGAGGAAGGTGAGCATCATTTTTGATAAGGAATAGCATTGCAATATCCTTCGGCACTGTCCACAACTCCACCAACCTCCGTGTCATCCGCAAATTTACTCACCCATCCTTCTATACCCTCATCCAGGTCATTTATAAAAAATGATAAACAGCAGTGGACCCAAAACAGATTCTTGCTGTACACCACTAGTAACTGAACTCCAGGATGAATATTTCCCATCAATCACCACCCTGTGTTTTTTTTCAGCTAGCCAATTTCTGAACCAAACTGCTAAATGACCCTCAATCCCATGCCTCCATATTTTGTGCAGTAGCCTACCATTGGAAAAATTACTGAAAACACCTTATCTAATACTTTACTGAAATCCATATACACTGCATCAACTGCTTTCCCCTCATTAACCTGTTTGGTCACCTTCTCAAGGAACTCAATAAGATTTGTGAGGCATGACCTATCCTTCACAAAGCCATATTGACTGTTCCTAACCACCTTATTCCTATCGAGATGATTATAAATCTGGTCTCTTCTAGCCTTTTCCAACATGTTACCCACAACCAAAATAAGGCTCACTGGACTATAATTACCAGGGTGATCTCTACTTCCCTCATGAACAAGGGGAACATTTGTTACCTTCCAATCTTCTGGCACTATGCTTGTAGACAATGATAACCTAATGGTCAAAGACAAAGGCTCTGCAATCTCCTCCCTGGCTTCCCAGAGAATCCTAGGATAAATCACATCTAGTCCAGGAGATTATTTATATTCACGTTTTCCAGAATTGCTAACTCCTCCTCCTTGTGAACCCATATCCCATCTAGTCTAGTAGCCTGTATCTCAATATTATCCTCGACAACATTGTCTTTTTCAAGTTTTATGGTTTTCCTTGATCCTTTCTGCCGAAGACTTCTCTTGTCCCCTCCTGGCTCTTCTTAATTCTCTCTTTAGGTCTTTCCTGGCTAGCTTGTTGCTCTCAAGCGCCCTAACTGAGCCTTCACGTCTCATCCTAACATAAGCCTCTGCCTTCCTCTTGACAAGAGATCAACTTTCTTAGTAAACCGTGGCTCCCTCAGTCACCCCCTTCCTCCCTGCCTGACAGGTACATGCCAATCAAGGACACGCACTAGCTGTTCCTTGAATAAGCTCCACATTTCAATTGTGCCTATCCCCTGCAGTTTCCTTCCCAATCCTATGCATCATAAATCTTGCCCTGCAGTATAAACAGATCCCCCTTTCCTTCATAAAGTAAACATAACTGAATTGTGGTCACTCTCACCAAAGTACTCACCTACCTCCAAATCTAACACCTGGCCGGGTTCATTACCCAGTACCAAATCCGTTATGGCCCGGACCCTGGTTGGTCTGTGTACACACTGTTTCAGGAAACCCTTCTGCATACATTGGACATAAACTGACCCATGTGAAGTTCTCAACATATAGTATTTCCAATCAATACTTTGAAAGTTAAAGTCCCCATAAGAACTACCCTGTTACTCTGCTCCTATCCAGAATCATCTTTACAATCCTTTCCTCTACATCTCTGGAACTATTCTGAGGCCTATAGAAAACTCCCAACAGGGCGACCTCTCCTTTCCTGTTTCTAACCTGAGTCCATGCTACCTCATTAGAAAAGTCCTCAAACATCCTTTCTGCCACCGTAATACTGTCCTTGACTAACAATGCCACACCTCCCCCTCTTTTTTACCATCTTCTCTGTTCTTACTGAAACATCAAAATCCTGGAATCTATGACAGCCATTCCTGTCCCTGCTCGATCCATGTCACTGAAATGACTGCAATAGCAAGATCCCAAGTTCGCCCACTTATTCTGGATGCTCCTGGTGTTGAGGTGGACACACTTCAAACCACCTTCCTGCTTGCTGGTGCACACTTGTGACATTGAAACCATATTTCTGACCTAACTACGCTCAACCTCTGGACACGGGAACTACAATTTAGATTCCCATACCCCTACTGAATTTGTTTAAACCCTCCCGAAGAGCATTAGCAAACATCCCCCAGGATATTGGTATCACTTTGCTTCAGGTTTAGACCATCATTTTTGTAGAAGTCCCACCTACCCTAATTATCAAGGTATCCAAAACGCTCCCTCCCACACCATCCCTTTAGTCATGTGTTCAACTCCTCTCTCTCCTCTCGCTATCATGTGGCATGGGCAACAAATCAGAGATAACAACTCTGTTTGTTCTAGCTCCAAGCTTCCACCCTAGCTCCCTGACTTTCTGCCTTAAATCTCCATCCCTTTTCCTACCTATAATGTTAGTGCGTATGTAAACCACAACTTGGGGCAGCTCCCCCTCCCCTTCAAGGATCCTGAAAACACAATGTGAGAAATCATGAACTCTGGCATCTAGGAGGCAACACACCAACCATGAGTCTGTCTCACTCCCACAGAACCTCCTATATGTCCCTTTAACTATGGAGAGCCCAATGACGAATGCACTCTTCCTCTCCCCCCTTCGCTTCTCAGCAACAGGGACAGAATGGCCACAGTGGATCCCTGCACTGTCTGCTGGTTCCCTTTCAGCCCCCTGACTGTAACCCATTGGCCTTTCTTCTTCTACCTGACGAGTGACTATCTCTCAGTAACTCCTCACAAGATAACATAGATTCCTAAAGCTGCTCATTTATCTTTTTACGAGAAGAGTTCAAACGTTTCATTCTTCAAAAAAATTTAGTTTGGCTGTTCCAATTTCCACCACTGCATGAGAGAAAATCAGAGTCCTTCTGCCTTCCTCCTCCTCTCCATTGAGCTACACAAGTGTCCAAATGATGGTGAGCATCATTACAATACAGTGGAGGGTAATTAATACATACCTTTTGATTAGATTAGATTCCCTACAGTGTGGAAACTGGCCCTTTGGCCCAAACAGTCCACACCAACCCTCCGAAGAGGAACCACCCAGACCCATTTCCCTCTGACTAATGCATCTAACAATATGGGCAATCTAGCGTGGCCAATTCACCTGACCTTTGGACTGTGGGAGGAAACCGGAGCACCCGGAGGAAATGCACGCAGACACAGGGAGAATGTGCAAACTCCACACATAGTTGCCCGAAGCTGGAATCAAACCTGGGATCCTGCTTCTGTGAGGCAGCAGTGGTAACCACTGAGCCACCGTGCCACTACTTCAACAGTCTTCAAATAATTATATCACTGTGCACTGAAAAAATGAACAAATTATGACCTTGATCAGGTGGGTCAGTGGGCCAAGAAGTGACAGATTCAGTTTCGTTTAGACACATGTGAGGTGTTAGATTTTGGTAAAACAAACAAGGGCAGGACTTATACACTTAATGGTGGGGCTTTGGCGAGTGTTGTTGAACAAAGAGACTGAGGGATGCAGCTACATATTTCCTTGAAAGTAGAGTCACAGGTAGACAGGGCAGTGAAGAAAACATTTGGCATGCTTTCCTTCATTGGTCAGAACATTGAGTGTAGGACTTGGGCTGTACAGGACATTAGTGATGCCACTTTTAGGAGATTGTGTGCAATGCTCATCTCCCTTCTCCAGGAAGGATGTTGTTAAACTTGAGATGGTGCAGAAAAGATTTACAAGCATATTATAGAGATATGGAGTCATACAGCATAAAAAGAGATCCTTCAGCCCACCATGTCCATGATGTCCAACAAACAGCAAAGTACATTCATCCCATTTACCTGCACTTGGCCCATAGCTGACTATGTCCTGGTTTCTTATGGGCATGTCCAGATGCTGCTTTCTATGCTGTGAGAGTATTCCACCACACACTCGGGCAGCATGATCCAAACTTTACCCACCCTCCAGATCAAAATATTTTTCTTAGATATTCCCTAAACTGCTTTCTCTGCACCTTCAACTTGTATTCTCTGGTCTCAGACTCATCTGCCATGGGGAGAAAGATTCTCACAATCTACTCTGTCTGCATCTTTCACAATTTTGTACATCTCAGTCAGATCCTCTCTCAACCACCTCTGCTCAGAGGAAACCAAACCCAGCTCATACAGTCTCCCCTTTTGACGGAGACTTTCCATCCTCTCCAGCCAATCCCATCCTTCTAATTGTGTGGTAATCAGAACTGCACTCAGTATTTGATCTGTTTTATAAAGGTGGAATAAGACTTCCTTGCTCTTATATTCAACAGCTCAGGTGCTGAAAGAAAGCATTCTGTATGCCTTCTTCAGCAGCCTGTCTGCCTGTACTGACACCTTCTGTGGGGTCGGGTACGTTTTGGTGCTGCCCTTTTGGCACCGATCATTTGGCCCTGCCGTTTTGGCTCTAAACTGTTTTGGCACTCATTACTTTGGCGCTGAGCTGTTCTGGTGCCAATTCAGAATAAAAATAAAAGTCTTGTTTGGTGAAAGAAGAGAGGATGACTAACGACCCAATGTAATTTTCTCAACTAGCATGAGTTGATAGTCAAAGCTGTAATGATCCGCTGTAGATTTAAATCTCGTTTTGTAATCATTTTCTCATTTAACAAATGTTCATAGTCATCTACTGCCTTGATGATACTTAAGCCCTTCTGTCTTCACATTGGAAAGCTGTAATACAATTTTCTTTCTATTTTCTTGGAGAGCCCATACCAGAAATGGCTGAAAACATTCTAAGCAAAAAAGACAAACCAAAATTTTCACACGATGGTTATCTATACGTGTTTGATAAATGTAGCAAAATGTAGAAATTCCTTTTTATAATGAATAGGTTAAAATAATGAATAAAAAAGAATTAGATTTCTTTCTTACAATGCAATAAAAACGAATTTCTTACGGACTCTACAAGACTTTTTTTTATTCTGAATTGATGCCAAAACAGCTCAGCGCCAAAGTAATGAGCGCCAAAACAGTTTAGAGCCAAAATGGCAGGGCCAAATGATCGGTGCCAAAAGGGCGGTGCCAAATTGTCCCATTCCACCTTCTCTGGTCTATAGACTTGTATACCAAGTCCCCTTTTGTCCTCAGTACTGGCGAGGGACCAATCCGTCATTGTGTAATTCTTTGCCTTATTAGACCTTCCAAAATGCATTACCTCACATTTATCAGGATTAAATTCCATCTGCCATTGCAGTGCCCAATGTTCATATACTGTAGCCTGAGACCATCCTCCTCACTGTCAACAATGCCACTGACTTTCATGTCATAGATCAAAGAACAATACAGCACAGGAACAGGCCCATTGCACTCCAAGGCTGCACTGACACATATAACATTTCTGCACAAAAAATTCATCTGCAGGCTTACTAATTATACGTTCAACATTCATATCCAATTGTTAATATGTACGTAACAAGCAGCACTGATCCCTGGTCACAGGCTACCAATCACAAACACAACCCTCCACCATTATAGTTTGCATCCTGGCTGCAAGCTAATTTCAGATCCAATTTGCTTGAGACTCCAAGAGCCGAGTTTGGACCAGTCTTTTATATGGGACTTTGTCAAAGGCTGTAAGGGTGGCCTGTACCTGGCCAGAATAGAGTGGCCCATGTCTGTTAACACAAACTGACCTTTAAGAATTAAATAGCAGGATGTGAAATGCAATGGCAGGCAGAAACTACACCAAGCAGCCTACTTGCACAGTAAGGCAGAACGATACCATTGAACAAGCCACTCTGAGGACAGTAAAAAGGACCCAGCCTGTTCCCATTCGAAACAGTTCTGACAAACAGACCGAAGATCCAATAAATGAGTAAGTCCAGCCACATTAAATGAAAGGGTAATTGTCCCAGTTAATGAACAGATACCAAATGCTAGTTAAAGCCCATTAATCCCCTAAAACAGCTGAGGGTGCAACAGGTAAAGTTATCTCATAGTACTCAGTTTCTTGAAATAAGTTAGAATATTCAGAATTAGGTTCTCGTAAGGAGACATAGCATCATCACCGTAGTTTCCAGCATAAAAAATAGATGCATAATACTAAAGCATAAAGGGGAAAGAAGCATATAAACCTGGAAGTGAAGGTTAATTAGCTTTAAGTAATGACTTCTCTTACACCCAGAACACAATAGATTGCTCACAGCCCATTAATCACAAAATGCTAATAGTTGGGATATCTGAATTACTTTACATTTGTAACTGAGTTTTTAATAACAGAAATTAAAATGACATGTCTGTGGCAAGTAAGTCAAAACAAACTGTCCTTTGTTTTTTCTTCATATATTCCCCACTGTCCGAATTATATCAGAGGAGCAATTGATCTTGATAAAATGGAATACAATGAATAACCGCATTCAAGCTGTCCTGAGAGAGATAAGCTAGACTGAGAGAAACACAAGGGTGTATAGAAAATAACTTTGGAATGTGAATGAATAGGATGCATAGAAAGATTGCAAGGCCTAGAGATTACAGTGTCCTCTAAACTCTGAGAGGTCAAGGGATCCTGGAGCTGTCCATAGAAATGCCCATCATTGATTAGGTGTCTCATTAAATGGCGTATGCAAAGTAAGAGGGGGGAACATCATAATCAAGTTGTATGTGATTGTTATCAGAAAGCTTATAAACAATATTGCTTTTTATTGTAAAAAGAAATTGTGTCATGGACCTTTCTTCTGAGGCCAGTCCCTGGGGAAGATCATTTGGCCCTCTCCCTGCACTAACCCGCTTCTACTTGAATAAGCACCTACCACTTGCCTGAATGCTGCCTGCCTGCCTGCTGAGTATTTCCTCCCCGGTCCGGGGTTATGCTTCGACAAAGACCTTACAGCAGTCCATATAAACCACGTCAACTGCACTACTCTTATTAGGATGTTCCATTGCCAGGACTGGAGGTTTTGAGTTAGGGGGAGAGGCTGAACAGGCTGTTGCTTTGTTCCATGGACTGTCGGAGAATGAGGTGTGACCTTTGTACAGGTTGAGAAAATCATGAGGGGCATGATAGGATGAATAGCCCTGGTTGTTTTCCGAATGTGGGTGAATGCAAAAATAGAGGGCACAGGTTTGAATTGTGGAAAAAAGATCTTAAAAGGCCCTGTGGGGTTACTCTATCACATAGAGGGTGGTTCTTGTATGGAATGTGTTACAAGAGGAAGTGGAGGTGGTGGGTACAATTACAACCTTTTATAGTTACCTGGATATATACAAGAATAGGAACAGTTTTGATGGATATTCGCCAAATGCTGGTAAGTGGAGGTGTCAGTGTTGGACTGGGGTGAACAAAGTTAAGAATCACACAACTCCAATTTGTCGTACACCAGGTTTATTTGGAAGCACCAGCTTTCAGTGCACTGCTCCTTCATCACTCTGAAAGCTAGTGCTTCCACGTAAACCTGTTGTACTATAACCTGATGTTGAGATTTTTAACTTAAATGGGACGAGGTCAGATTAGGATGTCTGGTCAGAATGAACAGCTTGGACCAAAGGATCTGTTTCTGTGCTGTATAACTGTGTGGCTCTCTGAAGGCCACACCTTGATATCACTACTCCCAGTTAGACTCTGCACTATCGGAGGTGCAAAGGTCCATTGCTTTTAGCTCCTTGACTCTGAAGAACAGCACAGATCCTTTCTGTGACAATGTGCTGTGGTTTCACTTGTCTGTGAATCCTACAGATACAGTCAAAGAAAATAAGATCTTGCCCATTCACTTCAGGAAACATGAACTGAAAACTCTCTCCTTTTGCTAACTGGCTGTCCATTTAATAGCAAACATTTAAACTGCTCAGTAGCACAATGCAGGAAGATTGAAGCAGGATCAATCGAGTGTGGGCATCTTCCCTGTATCATAACAACTGTTCCTTTCAAAAATTGTTTTTATACATAAAATCAGTGCGTGTACACAACAGCCCGAGTAGTCAGCATTAAATTTAGTTTCCAAGTTTTTCAATAGACAACATGGCTCTAATCTGTTGACAGTCTGTCACATCTGAGTAGAGTTTTGAAGGACAATAAACCATATCACAGTCCTATTAAATAGCACAGACTGACGGGTAGAGAGTACTTCCCAAGTACACAAACCGTACAAGTGAGTGGAAGAAACAAGATTAGTTCTGCATTCACAGAGAAGAACAAATAGTTGCAGACTGCACCAGTTATTGTCCTTATTTACATAATGAAGGACTTAAAGGAAACTGATGGTTTCTGGACACAACAAAGAGTGAGATGGTGCCATACACAGTGGGTACAGAATAATTTGCAAAACACAGAAATACTGTCAGGTTAATAGGTCCGTAGGCAAAAATAGAAAACTCAAGCCTACTAGGATCACATGGTTGGGAGAGCTACCGTTTCCTTAAATTAAACAGGAAAGGTGAGAGTGAAGTATGTCAGTCCCAGTGTATAAGAGAACTTCCTATAGAATTTTAATGCATAGTATAACGTTGGTCAAAAAGTAAACTCCACTTGTTTATTTGGAAATACTGAACCTATTGCATGCTAACAATGTATTTCACGTAAAAAAAGGGAAAGATTCAGGTTAATTATTCCTTCAATTATCTCATCATGGTTTAAACTTGCTATCTGACTCTATGACTATATGTAATTCATGTATCAATTCTGTTTGTCCAAACTGAAGGAATTAGCTAGCATGCCAAGTGCCAGATTGAAACAAATATTGCAATTTAATTTGTTTCAACAAAGTGAAAACAGAACACATCTCATACAAAATGACTGAATGAATACTTTGTTTTCAAGTGGTCCAAAGGGAAATTAAATATTAATGTGAAAAGGTACACATTTAAACAGATCCCCAAAGATTATTGGATACAGAATGCAAAAGCCCTCATAAAGTGGTCTTGTTATAAACATGTGAACAATAAGTTCAAAATGCACATTCAGAATATAACTTACAATCATAACCTGTACCATAGAATAAAAGTTGTGGAAATTATCCAAACTGCTTTACGCTGTCAGAGACTGAAAATGGTATTAATAAAGTCTTACGTTCAATTACAGTACATAGAATTTCTCTGGTGCAGATAGAGTTCATTTGGCCCATCCCCCTGCAACAACTCACCAAAGTGGATCCCAGCCAGATGTAGACCTCATCCTATCCCCATAACTCCACATTTACCATAGTTAACCCACTGACACTGCACATCCTTGAATACTACTGGACAACTTAGGCTAATCCAGCTAACCTAAACATGTTTGGACCATGCAAAGAAACTGGAGCATCCAGAGGAAACCCATGCAGACATGGGCAGAACATGCAAACTGCGCACAGGTAATGAACCAAGGCTGGAATTGAATCTGCATCCCTGGCACCACTGTGCCACCATGCCACGCTGGTGATGGCAATAGATAAAATCTTATTCATGTTGAGCAACAGAGATTTGAAGTAAAAAGAGCTCCTGCAGTTTCTGCAAGTGTCATGTTAAACAGAGACAAATGTGTAAGTACACTCACTTATTCACAGAAGACAAACTGACAGGTAAAGATACTTTCAGGTACAGATGTGGTCATCCATTCATATAGCTGAAGCAGTTAGGGGCAGACTGATGATTGCACAAACACATTCACATTGCAGAAACTGACAGGTACATTTTGATAATACACTCACATATTCCCAGAGCAGAATCTCACAGGTATATGATAACTACATTCTTATATTCACCTCGATACTAATGAGGCAGATTGATAACTAAAATCATATTGACGTTGCAAAAGTTGACAGGAAAGGACTGATAATGAAACACTCATATTCACACAGCAGAGTCTGACAGGGGCAGATAGATAATTGGATTGTCATCTTCACATCACAGAAACTGACCGGGAGAGATAGATAAATAGGTTGTCATATTAAAATTGGAGAAACTGATGGACAGATCAATAACTATACTTCCATATTCACAGATCAGAAACTGCCGTTGGATGGGCAAAAGTCAGGACTGTAGATGATGGAGATTAGACTTGAGAGTGTGATGCTGGAAAAGCACAGCAGGTCAGGAAGCATCCAAGAAGCAGGAGAATTGACATTTTGGTTAAAAGCCCCTTCATCAGTACAGATGTCTAACTACATCAATACATTCACAAAGCAGAAACTGACAGGGAAAGATTGATAACTACACTCATGAATTTCATATCACTGAAAGTGACAAGTACATTTCAATACGGATCCCCACATGTTCACTTAGCAGAAGATGGCAGGTAGACATTGATAACTATGTTCATGTTTCAATAATGCAGAAACTGACATGGACAGATTGGTAATTAAACTATCACATTCACAGAGCAGAAACTGACATATTCACACAGTAGGAACCAACAGGTATAGGGTAATAACTTCACTCAAGTATGCACATAGCAGAATCTTACTGGGACAGAGTGATACCTGCACTCTCATATTCACATTGCAGAAACTTAGAGCTGTAGATTGATATATAGGCTCTCATTGCAAGCATAAAATGGTTGGGCATTTTCTCACTGGAGATTTGAAGAACAATTTATCATCTTCAGGACAAAAGAAAATGATCTGAAGGGAGTTGACAGAGTTGATGCTGGGAGTATGTTACTGCTCATGAGAGAATCCAGAGTAAGGGACACAGGTTTGAACAGGAAGCCTTCTGTCTCAGAAAGAAATGTAGAACATTCTCCCCTTGATCTGTTCCAAAGAGAGCAGGTGGGGTTGGGTTATCAGCTTAATTTATGCTAATGTAGCCATATATCTTTTTTTGATACATAAGGGAGTCTTTGGTTATGGGCACTAAACATCAAAATGAGATGACGATCATAATTAAAGCCTTTGTGATCTCATGACAGAGTATACACAGGCAGATGAAAATGCCACAGACTTCTCATGCTTCTGCTCTGAGATATTTAAAGTGACACAAGCCTGAAAGAAATTAATAACTACAGCAAAGACACTGTATCTGCATGACAGGAATGGGAGGCATCATTCACCATACACTTTATCTGTAACTTACTGATATGTGTGTGCTCACAGATCACATACTAATCGATTCAGTTATAAGTTACCGAGGCATATCAGGGATGGAGTGAAAAAAGATTAACCATCCATTTCATCAGAAACTTTGAGATGTTGAGATATTTGCTTTCTGACATGCCAGTGGTTGACTGAAACTGAGTAAACACAAGATTAGAAACAACAAACTGGCAGTTACAGCATGAAATACTGAGTCACTTGCAAAGTAATAAATTGTTAGGATATAGTACAACTATTGATTAGCTAGAAACTGGCATAAACAATGTCACATCAGTAGTGACATTGCAGATATTGTCAGTAACAATGTACAAAGAGTTATTCCTTATTGAAATGCTGGAATTAGAATTACCAAACTCAACTTCAATTTGCAGAAGTTGATTTTCATAGAGTAAGGGACTGGAGGGTAGTGAGTCCTACCCGAGTCTGTCCAAAATGGTATCTGGTGCATTCAAAATTGTAGGTACGACATTATGTCAATAGATGACACCTACAGTTACACTTAAGAAGGTTTGAGTTACAGTCCAGTAACATACTGTCATGTAAAGACTGTGAAATCGAGTTTACAAAAATACATCTGGGCACAGATTGGTGTCGAGAGTGTGGTGCTAGAAAAGCACAGCAGGTCAGGCTGCATCTGAGGAGCAGGAGAATCGATGTTTCAAGCATAGGTCCTTCATCTCGTAGTTTTGGGCATAAGCCCTCCAATCCCCAACATCTGCAATCCTCACTTTCTCCTAGGGGCACAGATTGGAGAAATATTTCTAAGTGGCTGGCAAATCGTGTAATGTTTTACCGCTTACATCAGTGTTTGATGGTTACTGAATAAAACTTCTCTTGAAGTAACACTAATTGACTATTACACAGAGGAGCTGAAAATGTGTTGCTGGAAAAGCGCAGCAGGTCAGGCAGCATCCAGGGAACAGGAGAATCGACGTTTCGGGCATAAGCCCTTCTTCAGGAGAAGAAGGGCTTATGCCCGAAACTCTGCCCTATTACACAGAGGACCAGAACCTCGGTGGACAGGTGTTGAGTTAATGCCAAATGTGTAAATGAGGACACGACAGATACAAAGTTAAAGTAACATATATACATAGCATGCTAACAGTTGCTGGTTAACAGGTATTCGCATAAGACTGAGAAATTCTATAAATCCCTACATGAGAGTGCATGACGCCTAAATGGAAAGTGCAGCAACGTGGTTCAGTTACACTGCAGGTACTTGCAAAGCACACAGTATCAGTCAAGGTCTCAGAAATATATTCATCCCACAGTCAAGTCGTGACTCAAGAAAAATATGACATAGAAACTTTTTCTTTTAATTTGTCTTCAACTCCGTGCAATTGAGAACGAGTTACATCAACCCCAAGGGTAGAAAACACTCACGGTCAGGTTCCAGTTGACTGTGTAACTTGACAACAAATGTAATCACAATTTCAAATGGATGGAAGTTTTTTTTCACAAAGTGACAAGTTCTGCGTTAATTCCAGCCCATACAGAGGACCAGAAACAGACATGCAGAGCTGCAAACACACCCTTCCACTCCCACATCATCACAACAACGAGCAAAAGGAAACCGAGCCAATACCACAGTCACTTTCTGTATCACAGACACAAAACAAATCTCCTTCAGTCAGACTGACAGGAACAAAATCACCGTCCACTTCACATTTCGTTGCAGATTCTGACTGATCCACATTGGATACCGCATAAACCAATCATAGAAACTGAGATTTTGTTAAATATATCAGTGTAAACTACCCAATCGGGAAACGGATTTACCACATCCCTCATTAGCATTGCTGACGTCGTCAGGCTATAAAAGGGAGCTCCGAGCCCGCTTTCCCTTATTCTGTGTCTGAAAGTGAGCGGCGTTATGGCTGATGAGAAGAAAGCACAGCAAGCCTCCAAGAAAGGCGCGAAGAAAATCATCAAGAAGGCGCCAGCGAAGGGCGGCAAGAAACGGAAAAGGTCCAGGAAGGAAAGTTACGCCATCTACATCTACAAAGTGATGAAGCAGGTTCACCCCGACACCGGCATCTCCTCCAAGGCCATGAGCATCATGAATTCGTTCGTCAACGATATTTTCGAGCGCATCGCGGGGGAGGCTTCCCGCCTGGCCCATTACAACAAGCGCAGCACCATCAGCTCCCGGGAGATCCAGACCGCTGTGCGGCTGCTGCTGCCCGGGGAGCTGGCCAAGCACGCCGTGTCGGAGGGCACAAAGGCGGTGACCAAGTACACCAGCTCCAAGTGAAGGACTGCATTATACTGAGACAAACACATCCAAAACCCAAAGGCTCTTATAAGAGCCACCTACAACTTCCCAGAGTGACCTGAACCATTTCTAAAGAACTGTTTGTTTCAGCCTCTAAGATTTAGTTTGCATAGGTATTCCCCTGTCAGTAGAGAGGCAGTAGATTAAGCGCCGGTGTGTGACTTTTATAAGTGCGAATCGACGATGGGGGGGATAAACGCTAGCGAGAGAGCAGATGAAACGATATGGAATCATTTTTCACCTTAATTGTTCAAGTTGCGAAAGGCCTTGGTGGAATGATAACGCTTATTTTAACCCTGGCAAACCAAACGGAAGTGCTTCACAGTCCACGAATTGATGTATTTTATCCTGTTTTCTAAAAAAAAATTGCGCGGATTTATTCCGCTTTTACAGGATACACTTCCTGCTGTCTGTAAGAAGTTTTCAAAGTGAACAGAGAGTACACCCAAACAGCTGACGGACTGAGATGTGGAGATTTTTGCTGAATCTGATCGAAACCGATAAGGGAGGACATCTTTAAAACATCGTCTGAACACCGTGTTCGCCATCGATACTGAGCTGGAAGAATGTTGTGTGCTGCTTTATAAACATGCCGGGGTGTTACTGAAATGTGAAGTGAAAAGACAGCTTGCAGACTGCAATGTTTGGCCCGTTTTGTTTCAGCCTCTAAGATTTAAAAAAAAAACAACCCACTCTCCAGATCAGAAATGGACAGATACAGGTCGGCAAATTTGGGAGAGTAAGACCGTGTGAAGTACACATTTGTAAACTAAAACTAAATTAACATGAGAATTAATGTTTTTTAAACTTATTCAGTTTTTTGTACTTATTTCTTAGTGTAAGACATACTCCTTTGTTTGGAAATTGGCGGGCTTTTCAAATTTGAAAGATAGCGGTTGATGATTTGGCGCCGGTACTTTCCGCCCTCCTCCCCGGGCCCTCTCCGGATTGGGGAATGAGGCAGATATCTGATTGGGAATTGGAACATTAGGTGAGGCTGGACAATGGGACCAATCAGAAACGGCCGACCCACCATTCCTCCCGAAGGTATAAGAGGCCGCGATGTGGGCGGAGTGTAGCATTCTCTGTGAAAGCGCTTGTGACAATGTCTGGAAGAGGAAAGGGCGGTGGGAAAGGTCGCGCCAAGGCGAAGTCTCGATCGTCCCGGGCTGGCCTGCAGTTCCCGGTGGGCCGTGTTCACAGGCTCCTGAGAAAGGGTAACTATGCTGAGCGTGTGGGTGCCGGAGCGCCGGTCTATCTGGCTGCGGTGCTGGAGTATCTGACGGCTGAAATCCTGGAGCTGGCCGGCAACGCGGCCCGGGACAACAAGAAGACCCGCATCATCCCCAGGCACCTGCAGCTGGCCGTGCGCAACGACGAGGAGCTCAACAAGCTGCTGGGAGGGGTGACCATCGCTCAGGGCGGGGTGCTGCCTAATATCCAGGCCGTGCTGCTGCCCAAGAAAACCACCGCTGGGGGCGCCGCTAAAAAGTGAAGAGACCATTCTTGAATCTGACAATCCAAAGGCTCTTTTAAGAGCCACTCACAGCGTCTGTGAAAAGGGCTAAACTCTGTCGGATTGATTATTTTCCCTTTAATGTGGAGAACCCTCGCCTTAAATTTGACAACCCAAAGGCTCTTTTAAGAGCCACTCACAGCATCTGTGAAAGGGGCTAAACTCGCTGTCAGATTGATTATTTTCCTCTTAATGGGGAGAGCTTTCGCCTTTGATCCGGACATCAGTGAATTCCACGCTCCATTTATTTGGATACTGTTACAGTCTGGGAGCAGAGGAAGAGTTTATTATAAAATGCAATAGTACGAATGTCCTGAACTACAGGATTTCTTATTGCCTGAATGAGCTCTGTTTTTAGTTACCATATCCTGTGAGTTTAGAATGGCGGTACGGACATCAAACCCGATCGGGTTTGACCTCACATTACATTCACAATGCCTTTCAGAGCTGGTCTGACCCAGTGCAGTAACGAGCCAGTCGCTGCAGAATACAGTAAGGAACGGTCCCTCAGCCTGTGCGCTTTATTCTCTGCTCGGTTCATATTCAGTCTTTTATCCCCTGCCTCTGGAGAGAGAGAGAACAGATTGAACACCAGTGACGCATTTCTCAGCTGTAAAGGCGGGAATGGGGTGAAGTGAATTGTCTGAACTTTAATTTCGTAATCGAAAAAGCAATCAACGTGTACGTGCTCATGCATTCTCCTCTGTGAAACGTTCTGCTCTTTTATACGTGATGGCGGGCATTTTCAAATTTGAAAATGAACCGTTGATCTCTTGGCGCTATTTTTTTCCCTTTCTCTCCTGCCTCCACCTCAGCACAAAGGTAGTCAATGAGGAGATGGGGTTTTTCCAGAAATAACTAACGCAATATTAAGAGTTGATGATAAAATCACACTTCTTATTACTATATTTTCATACATACCGCAATCCCTGAATGAAGATTCATAAGTTGCAAATTCACTGCCAATAGAAACGCTAACTTCCGATAGAAATACTAATGTCTCTCTGGATGAGCAAACGGACTCGTATCCGCCGTGAATCAATCGAAAGCCCGCCGATTGAAACACCTTAAAAGTTAATACAGTGTACACGGATCAAATTACAGAACCACGTTTTTATTTCATCCAGGTTATTACTTGCCCGAAGACTATTTGTAATCACTCCCCGAACAGGCAGATGGAAAGAACGAGCATTACAACATATCCGCAGGCTCCCAGAAACAAAACTGAGCCGAAGATCATGTCTCGGAATTATGGATACTGCAATATGTAACATTAATGTCTGGATTCCAAAATAAGTTTTTACTAATTACTACTCATGACATGGACAGCCAAGTACGCATTGGTATTATTACTGAGCTAGACAGGTATTCACGAGAAAGAGGAACGAAGGTTACGGGGAACAGACAGAAGAGTAAGTTTGAGAAATGTCAGCAATGATCGAATGGCAGAACAAACTGGATGGGCAGAATGACCTAATACTGTTGCGACATGTTACAATTACAAATGACGACGCGATTCTTTACATGGGCTGACCAAGTTGCAGAACAGTAGAGTCTCGATTGGCCGAATAGCTGCTTATCTATAGTGTAGGAATACTTGCAATTTTAAAATCATTGGCCACGGTAAACAGCAACAAAGTGAACCGACCACTCTGAATGTTCTCTGCCGTACCTCAAAACACGGTATTAGTACATTTTTGGAATCGAAATGATTTTAAAATCGCGATATATGTGAAATAACTGGCAACATTACACTCTGCTCTCCGTATGCGCAACCTTCCCATCCTCAGGTCTCCGCTCTCTGTCGGAGGGTTTGGGTGGCCTTTGGGTTCGCTGGAAAAGGGTCGCTTTATCCTCAGCCGCCGAATCCATAGAGAGTGCGGCCCTGGCGTTTCAGAGCGTACTTCTGGATTAGAGTGATGCTGGAAAAGCTCACTCCAGCCCCAACTGTATCTGGGACTGAACCTTTTCTCCCCAAAGCTGACTGTTCCTAACGAGAGGCCCTCCCCCAGCGCTGCCATTGAGGAGCATTTACTCAGTGAGTGCAAGAGGTTTGTTTGAAACAGACCGCAATGGAGAGATCAGCGCCCAGGGAAGCGAGGGAACAGCAGGCTCCTTCCAGCAGCACATCGGGATGGGAGCCTGGGACACAGAGGGGGCTCCGAGACCGGGATTGATTCGGGGTGAGTTCAGGGAGAACCGGGGGCTGTTTGTAAGAGGCCGAGCGGAGCAGGAACTGGTCCCGGAACTTGGAGTGAGCGGGCTGGGGGGGAAGAGAGAGGCCTTTCTCGGGCTGTGTGTGGGCCTGCTGAGGGAGGCGGAGCGAAAGAAGCTGCTATGGGATATTTTTGTGGTTTGCAATCCTCTGAACCCTGTTTTAATTTAATTCTGTTTTCCCGCTGTTCCTTGAGGTTGTGTGGACCAACTGTAGGAATGTGATACTCTTGTAAAAGGACATACACTGGAGTCTTGGTAAAAACATTAGAAATAGCGCCGTTTTTCCTCTTTCCAACAGGTATTTGGGGAGTTGGATATTGAACATCCTGGTGACTGAGTATTCCCATTCATGGTGCTGGGCGGTTGTTACTCAGTTTCTGGATCCCACTCAATTGGTATCAAGTTAACAATAGCACAATACCAGATTATAGTCCAACAGGTTTATTTCGAAGCACTTCATGTTGTGTGATTTTAACATTGTCCACCCCAGTCCAACACCGGCATCTCCAAATCAATTGGTATCGAATCACGTGAAAAACAAACACAAACCCCAGACAAGGAGCAGCCCAGGAATGAATGTGACATTGATCAGTTCAAAATTGCCAGACTAGCCTCATGTTGACTTACAGGTGGTGTCCCTGTGTCTTCCTCCAGAAAAACACCTGAGGGACTAAGACGCTGTAATACTTAGTTCAAAGCAGAGTGACCAGCTGCCTCAAACAAATGGAAGGTATTCAAAGTTTGTGTGAAGATTTGTAGCTCGGGTGCTTGTTGTTGTGGTTCTGTTCGCCGAGCTGGAAGTTTTTGTTACAAACGTTTCGTCCCCTGGCTAGGCGACATCAT
Organism: Chiloscyllium plagiosum; assembly: GCF_037043375.1. Lineage (NCBI taxonomy): Eukaryota > Metazoa > Chordata > Chondrichthyes > Orectolobiformes > Hemiscylliidae > Chiloscyllium > Chiloscyllium plagiosum. The sequence continues at coordinate 3,586,679 of NW_028270187.1, read as the reverse complement.
CAGTGCTTGGGAGCCTAGCCAGGGAGCAACAAAAACTGCCAGCTCGGCGAACAGAACTACAACAAATGGAAGGTATGTAGCCCATTGACGTTTACGCACCGGTGTTGAAGATAGATAAATTGAATCCTCATCCAAAATAGACATTCAGGAACTGCATTAAAATCTGCAGTTATTCAGAGCATTTTCAACATTACAATGAAGATAGACAATTAGGTCACATTGTTGCATCATTTCAACAACCATCCATAAAGGAGGGGTTAAGTACTGAGATGGAAGGAAAATGTGCTTACCGACAGGGCAAGAGTTACCGAAGAGTCATTGAGTCATACAAACGTATCACATGGAAACAGACCCTTCAGTCCAACTTGTCCATGCCAACCAGATATCCTAACCTAATCTATTTCCATTTGGCAGCACTTAGCCCATCTCTCTCTAAACCCTTCCTGTTCATATTGTTAAAGTATAGATTTGAGACAGCCCAGGGAATCCCTTGTGGACTCCGATCTATATGCCTCTCTTGGTTCTTCCTCGAGACCATACACTTTGGTAGTCTGGAATAAAAACCTCTTACAAACAGTTTAGTTTAATTTTAGCCTTCCCCTTTATTTACCAATAGCATCACTGTTAGAACGTAACATTGACACCTATAAGCCAGGCTAGCAGAGGTTCTAAAACCTTAGAAAAGTAGGATCTTCCTTTAAAAGCCCTCACAGGTGACTCCACTATTCTGCCTCAAACAGGCTTCCTTTTTCCAAACTTTTACAACAAACACTGCATGTTCTTAATTAGACAGACAGTGGAAAGGCAATAATTCATAAGGAAGAGAAGTTAATTAACAGGTCTGTGTGCACTTAACTGATCGCTCCTGTAGGCCCTCAGCCATCCATCAGGTGGGAAAAACAGATTCAACTGAGTCAGTGCCTGTTGGTGAGGTAAGTCCCTGTCATAAAGAGGTATCAGTCTAAACTAAATGGGAGCGGTCATAAGGTAACCTTGCACAGCTTGCATGTCAGATATCACTGTTTTATAAAATGGCATCTTATTGAGGAGGGTAAGCTTTGACCATAAAATGGCTTCCTGATGGATTGTGTCAGAATCTCTTCAATGTCGGAGCAGCCTCCTGCTTTTTATCTTAAACACAAAATAATTCTGTGCCTGAGTCTGAAAGTTTAAATTTTAAATGATTCATTAGTCTCAAATTAAATACGCTTTCTTTTCAGGATTGTGATTCAAATTCAAAGACAGAAGATCTGACGAGTTAGAATTGACAGTGGGCAGTCATGGCGTGTAAAAACACCAAGTAAGTTAAAACTTCATCAATATTACATTTTAGAGTTTGCATTTCATAATCAACAATGGCTACTCAAAATCATCATAAAGTCCCAAAATGCAAATACATTCAAAACATCCATGTGTCTCTCTCTCTCTCTCTCTCACTCACACTCACACTCACACTCACACACAATAAGAATCCATTATAATTGATAGCACCTGACCGTTTATTACAAGGCCTTTGACATGCTTCTGAGATGATACAAAGTTTCCGAGATCACAATCAAACACTGTCATTAATTTATTACGTTAACAACTGTGAATGTTATCACTGTGTCCTTTTTTACACAGATTCATTGACGTTAGGGCAAATGTTCTTAATTGCTTTTGAGCATCCTGTTATCACTTGGTGAGAACAGATGTTTTTTATCTTCTGCACATCCTAGGTTCCCCTTTTTGAGGCCTGATGCCTCTCTGCCTGCCCTGTTTATTTTCTTGTGTTCTATAATTCAACATTACATTTAGTCTAAATATTTAAGGACAAGCTTTAAGGCTTTCTCATTATATCCACTCAGATGCCTTTGAAATGTTGTAATTTTACCAGGCTCCACCACTTCTCCATGTGCTTTATGATTTTATAAACTTCTATAAGTTCACTCTCCAGGGAAAACAGTTCCAGCCTGTTCAGCCTCTGCCTACAGCTCAAATTCTCCAACCGGGATGAAGCATATTTACATGGAGTTTGTGTGTGACTGATAAGGACAGAATTAATCCTTTAATGAATAGTTGTCACATATAGAGATGACAATTAAATAATGTGAATTCCAAACAGACAATCTATACAGGTAGCTCATGTGCTACTCGCAACACGTCCTTTCTATAACCCACTGGCAATACAACTTGATAAACATCTGCCCATTTCTCATCTGCCTGATTTTTTATGGTCTCTATTTCCTCATTAAGACATCATTTTTAAGATAACAATCAGGGATACATTTGGATTTGTTTTGTGTTTGCCTTTTGATACAATTGCTTTAAATTTTCAACTTTCTGCTGTAACTCAGTTAATTTACCTGAGCTAAAGATGTCCGCTTTGTCATCTATCTGTTCCTGGTTTGTCTCAGCCATCTGATCAAACAGGGTCTCTGCTAATTTCCCTTCAACTTTCTTATCTGTACTCTTTGATCTTTCCTGTTTCAACTGGTGACTTTGTGACCTCGTTACCACACAGTCAGGAAACATCCCAGGATATGTGTCCTGCAATAGTTCAGTTGCCTGAATTTCCATTGACTTTGCAACCACAATCGGCACTCCCACCAGTGAATCAGCAACATCATTAACAAGGACAAATTGTATTCCAGTACTCCTACTATGACTTCTCCCCTCTTCACTAGACACTCTAACCTCACTTCTTACAATTGAGCATTTCTTATGTCAATGTGAATTCCCATTACTCATACCTTTTCTGGCAATAGTCCTTCAGAGGTACATATATCCTAATCTTTTAGCATCACAGATTGAGAGGATCCTCGTGTCTCTGAATATTGTTACCTCTTTACCTGATGCTCCAGGCCTATGCGAGTAAACTTCACATTCACGGTGTATGGTTTAAGAAGATCTGGCACTTCCTCCATAAACAACCTCCGACCAGCTTGTACATTCTGGTGCAGTTTTCTTGTCTCCACAGTGCTCTCTGTTACCACTCCAACAAAATTCACTGATTTATCCTGACTTCTGGCTTCTCGCTGCTTTTCTTCACCCATCAACAATGATTTCATGTGGCCTACTTTATTGAAAACACCAGAGCTGTTTCACTTCTCTTTCCCCTTCAAGGGTTTCCTTTTCACCCTGTAGTAAATCATCCTTATGATCTTTACGGAGATCAACTTTTTCCTTTCCATGTGAGAATTTCTCTTACCCACAATTATTATCCCTCGTGGATTGAAATTGATTTTGGCAGCCCAATTTTGATTTATTGATCAACTCAATCATCAGCCATTTCTGATGCCAGTCTTGATGTTTTAACTCTCTGCTCTTACACGAGTTCTCATTACTTCAGGAAGTGAATTTTTGAACTCCTGTCTAAGTGCCAATTTCCAAAGTTCAAGCTCCGTCTTTCTTCATTTCCTCTCCTTCCTTTTCTCTCTCTTCTTTCTCTCTTCTGCTTTTAATCGTAATTCAAACTGTTTTGTTTCGGTTGCCCTTTCCTTGACTTTTGCTTCTAACTCGAGTTGTTTCATTTTCAATTGAATGTTAGCAATCCCTAAAGATTCTGATGGCATTTCCAGCAAATTTAAGCATTGAGCAATTACTGTAATTATCGCCCTTTTCCTCGTGGAAGGAGGCACTTTTAATCACTTTTTTGCAAAAGTCTGAAGTCACGTCTTCCACCCCCTGAAAACTCTTGATGACTCAAAGGGCCATTGCTATCCCAAGCACTGTTTCCTGATGAAGGGCTGATGCCCAAAACGTTGATTCTCCTCCTCCTCAGATGCTGCCTGACCTGTAGTGCTTTTTCAGCCCCGAACTCTCGTCTCTGATCTTCAGCATGCAAATGCACAGGTCCCTTAAGATAGAAAGGACTGTAAAGAAGGCACATGTAATGCTCTCCCTCATTGGCAGAGGGGTGAATACAAAAATAGGGAAATAATAATGAAACTGTATGAGGCACTGGTGGCTACAACAGGAATATTGTCATTGCGCTGGGGAGAGTGCAGAGGAGATTTACTAGAATGTTGCCAGGGCTGGTGAATTGTAGCTATCAGGAGACATTGGAGAGGTTTGGGTTGTATTCCTTGGAACAGAGGTGCCATGATTAGGGAATACAACGTGACCCCCGTACCCGTGGGTCCTGTTGTCGTGGTTTCACTTAACCACGGTTTACCGTGATCTGAACATATGAAAGGGAATGTTCCAGAGCCAGCATCCAGGAGGCTGCTGGGAAGGAATATTTCCCATTTAAATTAATGGGTTCGTATCTATCTACAGTTTTGAGCTTCCGCCATCGGTCCTGGAACGTCACCCCCATGGGGGTGGGGGTGTCTACAGTACTATTGAGTGAGCTACCTGAAGGAGCAGCACTCAAAGTGTGCACTTCCAAATAAACCTGTTGAACTATAACCTGGTGTTGAGTGATTTTTAACTAACTAGTGGGAGGGAGACATTAGACAGGAGGAACCTGTTTCCTTTGACAGTGAGTTCAAAAATGTGTTTTTTATGTAGAGAGTGGTGGGTATCTGGAATTCACTGCCTGATTTGGAGGTGCAGGCAGAGACCTTACATTTTTTTAAAACAAAAATTCCCTGGAACTGCATCTCAAGTGTTGTAAACTGCAAGGTTACGGGCTGTGGCAGGAAAGTGGGATGAGAAAGGGCACCTGGGTGTGTTGGCATTGGCATGGACAAGATGGGCTGAATGCCCAGCCCCACCGATGCTGTACTATTTTTATGATTCTTCAGCTATCAATGAGACCAGACCAGTCCCTGCTGTGTGAATATGTAAATATATTTACCATATACTGAAAGTTGCAGTTTGATAACTACACCCACACATTCACCAAGCAGGAACTGACAGGTATAGATCAATAACTAAACTCACATATCCACATACCCACTTGCATCAGATGGCCCCATTCATGGAGCTGTATGGGTATTGTTTAGTTTCTGAATCTCACTCAACTGGTGTTAGAATTTTAAGAAAAAAATGGACAAAGAGCAGCTCCGAGCAGGAGTGGAATCAGACCTGTGGTTCTGTTTAAATCTCGGGCTTTAAACAACAAATCATAATGATCATTAACTGAATGTTACATTGATGTTGCCAATCACAGCTGATGTTGATTTACAGGAGGTATCTCTTCTGACTTCCTCCAGGCAAGTACTCAAAGGACCAAGACAATGTAATATTCCCTCGGTACAGAGCCAAGTGTGACCAGCTGCTTCAAACAAACAGCAGGTATGTTACTGCTGTCACAGCGAAGAACATCCTTTCCACAGTCACAGAGTGGATTGAGTCAGGTTCACATTGAGCTCCATTTCCAGCGAGACATGTTCAAACCAAGAGTCAAACACCACCAAAGAAATAAAAGTTTATATTTTTTTAATCTATATTCTCAATGCATGCTACGCAGTTCCAATTAACGTGAATGAATCCTCATCCGAAATATACACTGCATTAAATCTGAACATCGAACAGTACAGCACAGGAATGAGTCCTTCAGCCCACGATGTTGTGCCGAATATGATGCCAAATGGAATTAATCCCTTCTGCCTACCCTTGGTCCATACCCCTCCATTTCTTGCATATTCATTTGCTTATTTTCAAGTCCCTTCAATACCTTCATAGTATCTGCCTCCATCCTGACTAGCTTTTAGAGCACTGCTCCTTCAGGTAGCTGTGAAACAGGATCATGAGACACAGAATTTATAGCGAAAGATTACAGTGTCATGCAACTGAAATGATACATTGAACAAATCTGGATTGTTAAGTCTTTCATCTTTTAGAATGGGTTGCAGGTTTCAGTCCATTAATATATACATCCCAGAACTACTTTTAAGTCACATTCTCAAGATGACATCAGGTTTTATTTAAAAAAAGGGTGACATCTCAACTCAAACAATGTATTAAAGTTGTGAGGTTAGAGTCTGTCTGTATTTGAATCTTGAGTCAGACTGGTTCTATTGCCAAAGGAGGAATATATAAAACATTACATGGATTGACTGCCTGCAGATTGTGCTCTTTTTGAGCAAAATATCTGCAAATATAATTCTGCAAATGCAAATCCACCCCAGATACATGTATATGTGTGTGTGTGTGTATGTGTGTGTGTGTGAGAGAGAGAGAGAGAGCGAGAGAGAGAGAAACAGAGTGTGTGCATGTGAATGTGAGTACATATGTGAATGTGTGTTTGTATTTGCATGCTTCATAAAGTGTGTGTATGAGTGTGATGGTGTCAGCTTGAGGTTGGATGTGTGTATGGGTGTGAGTGTGGGGGGTGTATGCTTGTGTGTATGAGGGGAGGTGTGTGGATGAGAGACGGTCTGCATGAGTGTGTGCGTGTGTGTGTGAGAGAGAGTGTTTCATGCGACAGGAACCCGATTTGAGGCTGTTCTCATGGATTCTAAACTTTTGTAAGGATACTTTTCATGTTACAATAGAGGTGAACAAAGAGACGATGCTGTTAGTTTGAACAACCATATATGAAGTACATAGTGCGTACAGATACTGAAGGAAACATTTCAGCTATCAGTATCTGAGAAGGACAGAATTAATCTTTTGTCACAATACTCTAAGTATGATCTAACCAAAGTCATATAAAGCTGCAATATGACATCCTGACCTTTATACTCAACGCCCCAAACAATAAGGCAGGCATGCCAGACACCTTCCTCTAGAATCGATGTTTCGGGCATTCTCAACGCCCCTCCCCCAAGTCCCTCCTCCCTACCTTTTATCTTAGCCTGCTTGGCACACCCTCCTCATTCCTGAAGAAGGGTTTATGTCCAAAACGTCGATTTTACTGCTCCTTTGATGCTGCCTGACCTGCGCTTTTCCAGCAACACATTTTTCCGCTCTGATCTCCAGCATCTGCAGTCCTCACTTTCTCCTACCTTCTTCTTGATATCACCCTATCTACTTGCATGGCCACTTTCAGGGAGCTAGAGACTTGAACCCCAAGATCCTTCTGTACACCAGTGACTTTCACAGTCCAGCCATTTACTGTATACCTTCACTTAAAATTTGATCTCCCAAAGTCCAGCAACTTACACTTTGCCAGATTAAACTTAATCTGCCATATTTCTTCAGGCCATATCCTGCTGTATCCTTTGACAAGCTTCTGCACTACCCACAAGTCCACCAATCTTTATAATGTTACAATCAAGGTGGCAAATAGCTGATATGATTACTTTGGGCAACCATATTAAAAATAAATAGAGTACAAATTTATCTTGAAGGAAACTTTACAGCTCTCAGGAATTCAGAGCGACAGAATTAATCTTTTGTCATGTATGTAGACACAGCAATCAAATAATATGAATTCCAAATGCACATTCTCTGTCAAAGCTTGACATAGAATGATTCGTGTGTAGGTACATTACCAAATATTGTCCCCCCCCACCACCACGCCAACACACACACACACTGTCTCCATCTCTCTGTGACTTATGATGAGTTTCAAAACATACATCATTCTGACACCCGTTACAATATCTAACCGCCTTGCAGTTCCATTGACATTGCAAATAACAGAAAATGTTACATTCAAAATTATTTCTACCCACAGATCCTTTGTCAGAGAGGGAGTGGCCAACAGCACAGAATCAGGCCCATCAAAACTTTTGAGTCTGTACCAATCAGAAACAACCAGCTAACAATTTTCATCCTGATCAGCTAGCATCTATTTGCATAAATGTATCATGGTAGCAGAGGAGCTGCCATCCCCATCTTTATCACAACATAATTCTCCATTTCTTCATGTTGTAGTAGAAGACTTTGTTTTGTCTGTTTCACTCCAACCAGAAACTTTTTTTTTAGATAATTATGTACTTCTTTCAAAATTAGTTGCAATTATCTACAAAGAGCTCTGCATTCCTCCTCCCCCTCCCGAGGATGTATCACTAAAAAAAAGTGAAATCAAGTTGCAATTTTCACAATGCATCAACAGAATATAATAACCACCCTTCAAAGCAGTGGAGAAAGGGGGAAGAAAAAGCCAAAATTTGTAGGTTTGTAGAACTGCTTGTTTTATTTTCAAGCAGAGCAGGAGAGTGTTGATTATTCCATAAATTGAATGTGACAGTTTACATATTCTGCAGTGCATGACAAAAAATAAAATCCTTTTCCTTTCCTCCGCCTTGCAATAGAGTAACTCAAGTTAATGGTGCATCATCTCTCGACAGAGCAGGGTAATGTTCTGTCTACAGCAGAAAATAGAAGTGCATTGGCCAATAGTCAATTCTGTACCAGGAACATCATGGTCAGTCAGCTCCAATGCAGTTGAATGGTTTGTCACTTAGTTGCAAATGGATTCAGCTTACATTGATTGTTAGTTCAGCAGTGTTCAAAAAAGTACACCAACATGCACTGAAACAAAAACTAATGGCATCCTGAAGACAAACATTTTACAACATTACTGCCTGTTAGATTCTGCACGATACCAGATTCCTACCTTGACTCTGAAGAACAGCACAGAATCCTCTCTGTTGCAGTGTGTTACATTTTCACTTGCACGTAATTCCTCCATGCACTAACAATTAAAGAACCTCAGCTGTTTCCTATTCTCTACAGGAGACATGAACTGAGATAGGCAGCACAAGAGTAAACTCACTCACTCAGCCACTGGACGCTGAAAGGAAAAAAAAGAATAAAATTTGGCCTCAATTATTTCCAGATATGAATTGACTCTTAACATCACTTATCACAGCTGAGGATATGCAGTGCCCAGCAGCGCCTGATAAAATCTTCTAGGAGAAAGTGAGGACTGCAGATGCTTGAGAACAGAGCTGAAAATGTGTTGCTGGTAAAGCGCAGCAGGTCAGGCAGCATCCAAGGAGCAGGAGAATTGACGTTTCGGGCACGAGCTCTTCTTCAGGAAGAAGAAGGGCTCATGCCCGAAACGTCGATTCTCCTGCTCCTTGGATGCTGCCTGACCTGCTGCGCTTTCCCAGCAACACATTTTCAGCGCCTGATAAAGTCTACTATACATGTACACACAATGTAACAATAATCTGAGACTGAAGGAGTTTATTTGCAGAGTTTATGCTACACTCAGACACAAAACTACAACTGAATGGAAGTGAATGAGATCCAGTAAATCTCCAATGAACCCTCTCCAGAGCTTGAAGATCCTCCCTTAAAAAAAGTGCCCAGAACTGAACACAAATGTGATCTGCTCAATGATCTGTGATTGAGATTGTGGGAAACATCAAAACTAGCACTATAGTTATTAAAAGTAAGATGATAGCAGAACTGATGTCAATTTGTCCTTTCCATATAGACGCTGACAATGAGTCAATGAAGTTCACATTCCCAACAATTACTGCAGATCTGATGCATAAGAGAATGTCCTAGTACAGACACAATAGGCTGAATGGTCTGCTTCTGAGCTGTACCATATCAGTGATTCTGATTTTGATGAGAAAGGAGATGACATGCTGTTGTGTTGCATATTGGTATGAAAATTATCAGACAGAAATGGACTGACATGCAGAATAAAACTCTTTCACAAATAAAACACCAACAATGTCGAGGTACAAATTGAAACTAAATGTCTCAGTGATACCACAGATCCGAGACTCTCTCCTCAAACAGGAAATATGTGACCATAATTCAGAATGGTTCTCAGAATAAAGCAGTTTCCCTTCTGCCATCACCCTTTCTCCCCTCTCCCTCACCCACCCCCACAGTCAACTCAGAAATCACAAAATGCAGAAAAGATTAAGACCCAGTCTCAACATTCTCATAAACAACTATCATAGAATGTATCACACAGACACAGAATATTACTGGCTTCCACTTTGATACACAACAGTAGAACCTGACAAGTACAGGCTGATAACTACACACTCATTCACGTTGCAGAAACAGACAAACAAATGATGATGACACCCTTACTGTGATGCATATGTGTCACTATCAGTCTCCATCAGTCAGTTTCTGTTAACTTAAGTCGCACATTCGCATTGCAGTAACTGTCAGGGATAGATTAATAACTATACTTATTGACAAAGCTAAAACTGACAGGAACAGAATGATAACCACACTCCCAGTTTCACACAGCATAAACTGACAAGTATAGTCTGATAATGACATTCTCCTTCACAGAGCAGAATCTCACAGATACACACTGGTACCTGCACTGGTCACATTCACCAAACAGGATCTGAGAGGTAGAAATCGATAAGTAAATTCATCAAGGCAGAGATTGAGAGGCATAGATTGGTTATTGCATTGACCTACTGATATAGGTGAATCTGACAGTACAGATTAATATTGACAGTCTCAGTTCACAGAGCAGGAACAGACTGGTAAATACACTCACACATTCACATAAGTGAAACAGACAGAATAGAATTGATAGTTACGCGCACATGGAAGAAACTGACAAGTACACATTGATAAATACATTGGTTATATAAATGATTAGGAGTTGGGTGTTGAGAATATAATCTCTAAATTGCAGTTAATACTAACCCAGGGAGAAGAGTGAATTGTGAAGTTGATGCTGAGTGACTTCACAGGAAGATTGACAAGTTTACCAAATGGGCAGAAATCTGACAGATGAATTCCAATGCAGAGAAATGTGAGGTCATGCATTTTGCCCCCAGAAACACACGGTCAATGGTACTTCTTTGAAGGGAGCACTGGAGCAGAGGGACCGCGGGGTTCATGTTTATCATTCTCTGAAGTTGGCTAGGCAAGTTGGGGGCAAAATGCTGACCTCACTTTCTCCTCCTAGGCAAGCTGAAACCCTTGTGAAGAAGGCTGATATAAATAGCCGTTATAAATAGAGGCATTAAGTATAAAACTGAGGAAGTGATGTATACTTCTACAAATCATTGGTCAGATCACATTTGTGTTTGGTTGTAGGCACTTTATTTAAGGAAGAATCCTCATGCTTTGAGGAGGGTTCATTGGAGATTTACTAAAATGACAGCGGTAATGAAGGATTTTACGTACAAGAAAGGATTAGTGACATCAGCCTTCTTCTCCTTGGAGCAGAGAAGATGAAGATGAGGAGGTCCTTATAGAGATATTCAAAATTATGAAGAATTTTGAGGGGAAAGAATATTTTATTACCATTACTTGGTATGTTAGTAACTAGGGGGTCAAATTTCAAGATTGTCAGCAAAAGAGCGAGGAGTGAGATGAGGAGAAATATCTTTACTCAGAGTTGTTAGGATTTGGATTGTGCAGCCTAGGATCGTGGTGGAGGTAGATTCCATATGAGGTATAAAAATAGAGCTGGATATGTACTGGAAGTGATGAAATTAGAGGGCAATGAAGATAGGGCTGGAAAACAATCCTGCCTTGAATTATTTCTTTTTCACCACAATTTAAACAAAATATGCAAAGTACATTCAATTCATTGGCTCATCTGCCTCAGCCCATTCGCCAGGAGATTAAATGGATGCTCAAGTTAGGAATGGACATCATAAATTCTCAAATCTCTGCCATCAACAGTTAGATCGTGCTACAGCAGGATAAATTGACCCAGTGAGAGTTGTAGGAGAGACCATTATTCAGGTGGTTTCTCAAGACAAGTCGATCTTTAAAATTGATATCTTGCTGAGTGAATTGAGGCAAAGCCTTGCCTAATCACACAAACGTGTCATTGCTATGCCTTCTCTTCCATTTCCTCCTTATTTGCTGGAAGATAGATTTGCTGTTGATCGATTTGTGAAGCTTCACAAGCTTTCTTCTGCGCTGTCTTACGATGTCCGTGGAAGGATGGCATAAATGTTTCCCTCTTCCTCTCGACCTGGTTCCTCATCCCATCCTGTATCTGTGTGCCTTAGGGTGGTGTATGTGATGCAGGGTTGTGTATGTGATGCAAGATGGTTGCTGCTCCACTTGGTCAGCCTGAAACTAAGACAACACAGAAACGTGGTAGATAGGAGCAGGACCAAAATTAGTGTCATTGTGGACAGAGAAGAATGTTATCTAAGAGTACAATAGAAATTTGATCAACTGGGCCAGTGGGTCAAGGAATGGCAGATGAAGTTTAATTTAGATAAACACAGGGTGTTGCATTTTGGTAAGGCAAATCACGGCAGGACTTATACAGTTAATAGTACTAGTCTGGGGAATGTTTCCAAACAAACAGACTAGGGATGCAGGTAGGTAGTTCCTTGAATGTGACATTGCAGCTTGACACTGTGGTGAAGTAAGCATTTGGCATGCTTGCCTTCACTGGTCAGAGCACTGACGACAGGAGTTGGGGCATCATGTTGGTGAGGTCACTTTTAGAATACTGTGTACAGTTCTGGTCAGCCTGCTGTAGAAAGGATGTTCTTAAGCCAGAAAGGTTATAGAAAAGATTAACAAAGATGTTACTAAGATTGCTGGGTTTGAGTTATAAGGAGAAGCTGCATAAGCTGGAAGCTTTACTCCCTTGGAGCGTCAGAGGCTGGTGAGGTGACCTTATGGAGGTTATAAAATCACGAGTGGCATAGATAAGGTAAATAGGTCTGGTTCTTTCCCCAGGGTAGGGATGCCAAAACTAATGGGCATAGGTTGAAGGTGAGGGGGAAAGATTCAAAAGCGATCTGATAGGCAAATATACCACACAGAGGGCAGTGAGTACATGGAATGAGCTGCGAGAGGAAGTGATAGAGGCAGGTACAATTACAACACTTAAAAGGAAAGGTACATGGATAAGAAAGGTTTAGAGAGATATGGGCCATATGCAGACAAATGGGACTGGGTGAGTTTGGGAAACTTGGTAGGCATGGACGGGTTGGGCCGATGGGCCTGTTTCCGTGCTGTATTGCTGTAAGAAAATGGATGAGAATAACAAATTCTGACTGAAAGAACCAGTGTACAGGACAAGCTGTGAATATCTGAGGTCATTATCCAGACCAATTTCTCTAAGCAAAGCACGTGATTGGAACAAGCCAAAAACTGAAACTGACAGATATTATTTCTCTGTACTCTGAACAGGATGTGGTCATCTCTGCTAAGGTGGGAAGTGGATGCACTTCCAAAATGTCCTTGAACCACTCGACTTATTCAGCCAGAAGTCAGTGAAGTGTTTGCAAAGGGTTAGGAGTCAAGTGCAGAGCCGACTAAGGAGGGCAGATTTAATTCCCTTAAGGAAAATTACAGACAGGAACAGAAGGCCATTCAGCCCCTGGAGCCTGCACAGCCATTCAATAGCATCATGACTGATGCACCATTCCTCACGCTCACTTTCCTGCACTTAACATGGAACCCTCAATTCCCCGACTGATCAAGAATCTATCAAACCTGCTCCCTGTCCCCACACACAGCTCTCTGTGGCAAGGAGTTCCAAAGACTCTCAACCCTCTGAGAGAAGAAATTCCTCCTCACCCCAGTCTTCAATTTTGAACCAGATGGCTGTTTGTTCCTGACAACAGTCATCATTAGAGTCTTAACTCCAGATCTGTTTCTGTTTAAAATCGAATTCCAAAACCACCACCTGCCACAGCAAGGTTCACATTCACATCTGCAGGGCATACCCTGGGGAGCTGAAAACATAGGATTTTACTTCTCCATTATTTCAGAAACTGAAAGTGAATCTCATCTAAATTGAGATTGGAATGAATTGCCCACACCATTGAGCTAAGTATTGATGTTGCCAGAATCTGTACAGTGTGGAAAGAGACCATTCAGCCCATCCAGTCTGCCCCAAGCCAGTGAAGAGCATCCCAAACAAACCCTGACCCTACCCCAGTAACCTTGCATTAACCATGGCTATTCCCCTTAACCTGCACATCATAGTATCCGACAGTGTGGAAGCTAATCTTCCACACTGACCCTCTGAATAGAATCCCACCCAGATATACTGCCCTACCCCATCCATATAACCTTGCATTTCCCATGACTAACCTTCCTAACCTGCATAACCCTTACACCATCGGCAACTTAGCATGGCCAATCCATCTAAACTGCACATCTTTGGACTTTGGGAGGAAACCGGAGCACCTGGAGAAAACCCATGCAGAGAAGGGGAGAATGTGCAAACTCCCAATACACAGTCACCCGAGGCTGGAATTGTTCCTGAGTCCCTGGTGCTGTGAGGCAGCAATGCTAGCCACTGAGCCACCCAATGTTTTTGCCACTGGCCATGCAGGTTGGTTAGCTCAGTTGATTCTATAGTTGGCTTAAAATGTATCGTCACGTTGACAGCTTGAACTTCAATTGCTGCTCTGGTTGAGATTGCTGTGAATGATCATTCCCTGTGCCTTCGATGTGTTGCCCCTCAGGTTAAACCATAAAACAGTTGTTGTGTTTTCTCTCTCTTTCTCCCCCACACCTCTCTCTCCCTCTCTCTAATGTGAGAGAATGTTGACTTTACATTAACCACCAGCTATAAACATAACTTTACTGATTAAAAATTAACTGCCCTCTTTTCACTGCAAAATAACTTAAGTGTTTCATTCCCGCAGCACCATTGTAGTGACTGGTATAAATAAAAGACAAGACATTTTATTCTTTTTTTCTTCAAAAAACTCAATCAAGTTTGTGAGACATGATTTCCCATGCACAAAGCCATGTTGGCTATCCTTAATCAGTCCTTGCCTTTCCGAACACATGTACACCCTGTCCCTCAGGATTCCTCCAACAACTTGCCCTCCACCAACGTCAGGCTCACTCGTCGATAGTTCCATGGCTTGTCCTCACCACCCTTCTTAAAAAGTGGCACCACGTTTGCCAAACTCCAGTCTTCCAGCACCTCACCTGAGACTATCAGTGATACAAATATCTCAGCAAGAGGCCCAGCAATCACTTCCCTAGCTTCCCACAGAGTTCTCAGATACACTTAATCAAGTCCTGGGGATCTATCCACTTTTATGTATTTCAAGACATCCAGTACTTCCTCTTCTGTAATATGGACATTTTGCAAGGTGTCACCATCGATTTCGCTACTTTCTATACTTCCATATCCTTTTCCACAGTTAACTCGCGGCAGATGACTAACTTGGCTGGATTTCTTTTTCCCACCTGATGGATAGCTCAAGGCCTGTAGTAGTGATCAGTCAAGTGCACACAGACCTGTCAATTAACTTTTCTTTCTTACAAATTATTGTCTTTCACTGTTATCTGTCTAATTAAGAACATGCAATGTTTTTGTAAACTTTTGTATGAAGGAAGCCACTTTGTAACAGTAAATCTGAGTAGCCTGCTGGGGCACTTGAAGAGCTGGTACCATACTCTCCTAGGTTATTCGAACCTAGTTAGTTTAGCTTGTAAGTATCAGTGATGCTACTACCAAATAAAGCGGATGACTAAAATTAAACTAAACTGTCTGTAAGAGGCTTTTATTCCAGACTTGCAAAGAGTACGATCTCCGGGAAAAACCAAGAGAGAGAATTTACAGGTCTGAGTCCACAAGGGATTCCCCGGGCCGTCTCAAATCTGTACTTTAACAGTCTCACAATCCTGATTGAGTTTTTTTGAAAAAGTAACAAAGAGGATTAATGAGGGCAGAGCTGTAGATGTGGTCTATATGGACTTCAGTAAGGCATTCGAGTAAGGCATGGGAGACTGATTAGCAAGGTTAGATCTCACTGAATACAGGGAGAACTAGCCATTTGGATGCAGAACTGGCTAAAAGATAGAAGACAGAGCGTGGTGGTGGAGGGTTGCTTTTCCTGACTGGAGCCCTGTGACCAGTGGAGTGTCACAAGGATCAGTGCTGAGTCCTCTACTTTTCATCATTTAGATAAATGATTTGGATGTGAGCATACGAGGTGTAGTTAGTAAGATTTTAGATGACACCAAAATTGAAGGTTTAGTGGACAGCAAAGAAGGTTACCTCAGATTACAACAGGATCTTGATCAGATGGGCCAATGGGCTGAGAAGTGGCAGATGGAGTTTAATTTTGATAAACATGAGGTGCTGCATTTGGGAAAGCAAATCTTAGCAGGACTTGTACACTTCATGGTAAGGTCCTAGGGAGTGTTGCTGAATAAAGAGACCCTGGAGTACAGGTCCATAGCTCCTTGAAAGTGGAGTCGCAGGTAGATTGGATAGTGAAGACGGCGTTTGGTATGCTTTCATTTATTGGTCAGAGGATTGAGAACAGGATTTGGGAGGTTATGTTGCGGCTGTACAGGGCACTGGTTAGGCCATTGTTGGAATATTGCGTGCAATTCTGGTCGATATTGTGAAACTTGAAAGGATTCAGAAAAGATTTACAAGGACGTTGCCAGGGTTGGAGGATTTGAGCTACAGGGAGAGGCTGAACAGTGTGGGGCCTTTTCCCTGGAGCGTCGGAGTCTGAGGGGTGACCTTGCAGAGGTTTACAAAATTATGAGGGGCATGGATAGGATAAATATACAAAGTCTTTTCCCTGGGGTCGGAGAGTTCCGAACTAGAGGGCATAGGTTTAGGGTGAGGGGGAAAGATATAAAAGGGATCTAAGCTGTAACTTTTTCACGCAGACTGTGGTACAGGTATGGAAGAGCTGCCAGAGCAAGTGGTGGACGCTGGTACAATTGCAATATTTAAGAGGCATTTGGGTGGGTATATGAATATGAAGGGCTTGGAGGGATATGGGCTGGTTGCTGGCAGGTGGGACTAGATTGGATTGAGATATCTGGTCGGCATTGGCAAGTGGACCGAAGGGTCTGTTTCCATGCTGTACATCTCTATGACTCTATGATTCTGGGTGAAGAAGATTTTCCTCACATCCCTTCGAAACCTCATGGCCCTTACCTTCAATCTATGCCCCTCCCCCCACCTCCATTTAGGGGGGAAAGTTTCTTTCTGCCTACCCTATCTTCACCTCTCATCATTTTATACATCCCTCTCTTTCAATCTACTCTGCTGTAAGGATAACGACCCCAGGCTGACCAATCTCTCTCAATCACTGAAACTCCCCAGCCCCCAAGGCAATATGCTGGTATATCTCCCTGTGCATCCTCTCCCAGTTTCGTTAGGTATGTAATATCTTTGTAATATGGGCATTTTGCAAGGTGTCACCATCTATTTCCCGATGTTCTATATCTTCCATGTCCTTTTCCACAGTAAATATGATGCAAACTAATCGTTTAGTATCTCCCCCATCTCCTATGGCTCCACATAAAGGCTACCTTGCTGATCTTTGAGGGGCCCTATTCTTTCCCTCGTTACCCCTTTTGTCCTTAATGTCTTTTTAAAAACCCTTTGGTATCTCCTTAACTCTATTTGCCGAAGCAATCTCATGTCGCCTTTTTGCCCTCCTGATTTCTCTCTCAAGTGTATTCCTACTGCCTTTATACTCTCCTAAGGATTCTCTCGATCTATGCTGTCTATACCTGATAATGCTTCCTTCTGTTTCTTTAGTCAAAGAGTCATGGAGATGTACAGCATAGAAACAGACCCTTCGGTCCAACCTATCCATGCCGACCAGATATCCCAACCCAATCTTGTCCCACCTGCCAGCACCCTGCCCATATCCATCCAAACCCTTCCTATTCATATACCCATCCAAATGCCTCTTAAATGTTGCAATTGTACCAGTCTCCACCACAACCTCTGGCAGCTCATTCCATACACGTACCACACTCTGTTGAAAAAGTTGCCCCTTATGTCTCTTTTATATCTTTCCCCTCTCACCCTAAAACTATGCCCTCTAGTTCTGGACTCCCCGACCCAAGGGAAAAGACTTGGTCTATTTATCCTATCAATGCCCCTCATAATTATGTAAGCCTGTATAAGGTCACCCCTCAACCTCCGACGCTCCAGGGAAAACAGCCCCAGCCTGTTCAGCTTCTCCCTGTAGTTCAGATCCTCCAACCCTGGCAACATCCTTGGAAATCTTTTCTGAATCCTTTCAAGTTTCACAACATCTTTCCAATAGGAAGGAGACCAGAATTGCATGCAATATTCCAACAGTGGCCTAACCAATGTCCTGTACAGCCGCAACATGACCTCCCAACTGCTGTACTCAACACTCTGACCAATAATGGAAAGCATACCAAACGTCTTCTTCACTATCCTATCTACCTGGACTGCACTTTCAAGGAGCTATGAACCTGCACTCCAAGGTCTCTTTGTTCAGCAACACTCCCTAGGACCTTATCATTAAATGTATAAGTCCTGCTAAAATTTGCTTTCCCAAAATGCAGCACCTCGCATTTATCTGAATTAATTTCCATCTGTCACGTCCCAGCCCATTGGCCCATCTGGTCCAGATCCTGTTGTAATCTGAGATGACCCTCTTCGCTGTCCACTACACCTCCAATTTTGGTGTCATCTGCAAACTTACTAACTGTACCTCTTATGCTCGCATCCAAATCATTTATGTAAATGACGAAAAGTAGAGGACCCACCACCGATCCTTGTGGCACTCCACTGGTCACAGGCCTCCAGTCTGAAAAACAACCCTCCACCACCACCCTCTGTCTTCTACCTTTGAGCAAATTCTGCATCCAAATAGCTAGTTCTCCCTGTATTTTGTGAGATCTAACCTTGCTAATTGTCAAACACCTTATTGAAGTCCATATAGATCACATCTACTGCTCTGCCCTCATCAATCTTCTTTGTTACTTCTTCAAAAAACTCAATCAAGTTTGAGAGACATGATTTCCCACGCACAAAGCCATGTTGACCATCCCGAATCAGTCCTTGCCTTTCAAAATACATGTACATCCTGTCCCTCGGGATTCCCTCCAACAACTTGCCCACCACTGAGGTCAGGCTCACCAGTTCTATAGTTACCTGGTTTGCCTTTACCACCCTTCTTAAACAGTGGCACCACGTTTGCCAACCTCTAGTCCTCCACCACCTCACCTGTGACTATCGATGATACAAATATCTCAGCAAGAGGCCCAGTAATCACTTCTCTAGCTTCCCACAGACTTCTTGGGTACACCTGATCAGGTCCTGGGGACTTATCATCCTTTAACCGTTTCAAGACATCCAGTACTTCCTCCTCTGCAAGCTAGACATTTTTGCAAGATGTCACCATCTATTTCCCTATAGTCTATATCTTCTATATCCTTTTCCACAATAAATACTGATGCAATATATTCATTTAGTATCTCGCCTATTTTCAGTGGCTCCACACAAAGGCCTCCTTGATGATCTTTGAGGGGCCCTATTCTCTAGCTAGTTACCCCTTTTTTCCTTAATATATTTGTAAAAACCCTTTGGATTCTCCTTAATTCTATTTGCCAAAGCGATCTCATGTCCCCTTTTTGCCCTCCTGATTTCCCTCTTAATGTCCTCCTACTTCTTTTAAAGCCTTCTAAGGATTCACTCGATCTATCCTGTTTATACCTGACATATGCTTCCTTATTTTTCTTAACCAAACACTCAATTTCTTTAGTCATCCAGCATTCCCCATACCTACCAGCCTTCCCTTTCACCCCGACAGGAATATACTTTCTCTGGATTCTTGTTATCTCATGTCTGAAGGCTTCCCATTTTCCAGCCGTCCCCTTACCTGCGAACATCTGCCTCCAATCAGTTTTCGAAAGTTCTTGCCTAATACCATTAAAATTGGCCTTTCTCCAATCTCCAGCATCTGCAGTCCCCACCTCCACCTTGTTGACTTAGTCAGCCGAGAGAGGACTGTTTTTAAGCAGCCAGTCACAGAGACTGTTAATTCTCTTTTTAAACAAAGATGGCTGCTGAATTTGGAAGCTCTGGCAACCGCCGTTTGATTCGAGTATTTTTCTATCCGTTAAAGAATTATTGTCTCTTTCTGGGAATGAGTCCCAGGTTGTAAGAAATAGGTCAATACTTAGGGGCATCCATTCACATTCAGCAATTACTTTGGAGTTTGATATAGAGTTATGTGCCTGTAAATAACTCATCGTCCAAGAATTGCCAAAAGGGTTGGCAATCCATTGTTGGAATCTGTTTCATTGAATGGGTAATTATTTGTCTTTATTTTCTCTTTTAATTTGCCCCTTGACTCTCTGTCTTTGAGACATGGGGGCCATGATCAAAAAGCTGAAACCGTTGCTATTAATTCAGTTATCTAGTTTAACCTTGCCCTAGTAAATTTGCAGTATTTATTATTGATAATTTTTATTCAAATTACAATTTTTGTGTGCAATATCTGTTTTTCATCAAGTCTGGTTAGGAACAGTTGAGACATTTTGAAGGATATTGTATGTTTTAATTTCACGGTGTTGTGAATCAGATGACAGTGACACTTGTCCGCGTTGGCTTACTTCCCCTTGGCTGTAATGCCTTTCACCCCGACCACTCATTGTGGTAGTGATTTCCACACACTCACCACACGCTGAGGTTTCTCATGCAATTCTCAGTACACACTTGGAAGGAAAAATGTTGACCAGGTCAGAATATAAGGTGCTAACTGCAAAAAGCCAGGAAGACATGTGACAAACGAAACCTTGACGATGTGAGACAAATAAGGAACTTTGACATCAATGAAGAGGCCACAAGTCAGTGTTCAAGTTAATAAAAAAGTACTATGGAGACATTGAATGTTGTAATTAGGCAAGTGTCTAGACGCTGTGGTTGGTTGAATATGATCAGGTAAGACAAATGAAATAACCAAATTCATCAACTGTAATTGAATGTTGGTTACCTTGAAACAAGTGCATGCCATTGATTGGTATATGCAAACTGCTCTTCAATTCACACAACTTTATTTAAAACTTGTATATTTTATGATTTGGGGAGTTTATTGCCATCTTGTGGAAATGGCCTGCAAGCTTGAATAAAAGCGGTGTAAGAAGAAAGTGCCACGTGTCATCTGGTCAGTCACAGACACCAGGCAGTTCTAGAATCCCTACAGAGTGCAAGCAGTGCATTCAGCCCATCGAGTTGACACTGACTGACCGCCCACTCCAATATCCCATCCCTGTAACCCTACATCTCCGACAGCCAATCCACCCTAACCCCCATATGTTTTGAAATATGAGAGGAAGCCAGAGCCCCCAGAGAAACCCCATGCAGACACAGAGGAACAGAATGCGCAACTACCACATAGACAGTCGCCCAAGGCTGAAATCAGACCCAAGTCACTGATGCTGTGAGACAGCAGTGCTAACAACAGTGCCACCACCCCATGCTATTCACTGAAGAAGTGAATTCCAAAGACTCAGGAACTCCTGAGAGAAAAGCAAAGCTCTCCTACATTAAATGAGAGGACACCTATTTGTTAACTGTGTCCACTCATTTCTCGTGTCTGGCACAAAGGGATTTATATATTCACATTGTTAAGTCCTCTTGGGATGTTATACACCTCTATCAGATCTTTGATTCTTCTAAGCTCTAACTGATGCAAGCCCAACCCGGCATCTCCTTGTCCTTGAGTAAGTTGAGTAAATCAGCTCTGAACCACTTTGAATGTATTTGCATCCTTTCTTAAGTGAAGAGACCAAGTCTGGTGGTCTCCCCAAAACTACTGTCAAATGGAGGAAAACATCCTGACTTTATGTTCCACTCCCTTACCACAAACGACAGTATTTTATTTTCTGCCTTAATCCATTGTGGGTGCCTTTATGCTAACTTTATCATGTGTCTGAATCCTTCTGTAATTCTGGGATTTTGCAGCCTCTCTCTGTGCTGCTTTTCCATTTGCTCCTCCTAAGTTGGACAGGTTTTCCTTCATTAAACCCGTATCTAGCATGTTCCCAACCTGCTTGACCTCTCAATGACACTTGACAGACTCCTTACGCCCTGTTTGTACTGGAGTTTCCTACCCAGTTTTGGGCCATCACCAAATTTAAAATTTTTGCACATGCTTCCTTCATCAAAGCTGTGAACAGACATTAAAAAAAGCTGAAGCCCTTGCATTGTATTCCATTCATCACCTCTTGACAACCCTAAACGTTTTGACGACTTTCTTTCCTGTTCATTCAATAATGCTGTTAATGTTAATTCAACATTAACATTGTTAAATGACCTGAACATGATGAGTTCTTATTTGAAATGATGACTATCAATGTGGCACCATGCCGAAAGACTTCTGGAATAGAAGGGCATCCATGGGTTCCTCTATTCCATAAGAACTAGGAGTAGTTGTGGGCGATCTGGCCCTTTGATCCAATTCCACCATTCAAATTGTCATGGCTGATCCTTTCATGGCCTCAGCTCCACTTACGCACCCTCTCGCCATAACCCTTAATTCCATCATTGTTTTAAAACGTATCTATCTTAGCTTTAAAAACATTTACTGAGGAAGTCTCAAGCACTTCACTGGGCAAGGAATTCCACAGATTCACAACCCTCTGGGCAAAGAAGTTCTTTCTCATTTCTGTCATAAACCTGCTACCCCTAATTTTGAGGCTATGCTCTTTTGTCCCAGTTTCACCCACGAGTAGCAAAATCCTCTATATGCCTGTCTTATCTATTCCCTTCATAATTTTATATGTTCCTATAAGATCCTACCTCATTCTTCTAAACTCCAATGAATATAATCACTGTCTACTCAGACTGTCTTCATCAGCCAACTACCTCAACCCTGGAATCAACTAGTGATCCTCCTCTGCACACCCCCCAGTTTCAGCACATGCTTTCTAAAGCAAAGAGACTAAAACTGCACGCAGTATTCTGGGGTGGCCTAGCTAGCACCCTATACAGCTGCAACATACCCTCCCTGCTTCTAAACTTTATCCCTTTAGCAATGAACAACAAAATTCTATTTGCCTTCTTAATTACCTTTCGTACTTGCATACCAACCTTCTGTGATTCATACACAAGGATTCCCAGGTCCCTCTACACACCAGCATGCTGCAACTTTTTAACCATTCAAGTAATAGTCCTTTTTACTCTTATTCCTACTTACATGGATGACTTCACATTTATTAACATTGTACTCCAATTGTCAGACCTTCGATCACTCACTTGACCTAGCTCAGGAGGATAAGGAGGTTCAGCATATCTGTAAAGACTCTTACGAATTTAAAAGATGCACCGAAGAAAGAATTCTATCCAGATGCATCGTGGCTTAGTATGGCAACTACTGTGCCGAGGACCATAAGAAACTACACAGAGTTCCAAACACAGCCCAGTCCATCACACAAGCCAACCTGCCATCCATTGACTCAATGTGTACTTCCTGCTGCCTCAGGAAAGCAGCCAACATTATCAAAGACCCCTCCGATTCCGGTTATAATCTGTTCCATCGGGCAGAAGTTACAGAAGCGTAAACAGATGGACCAACAAATTCAAGAACAGCTTTTTCCCTTCTGCTATTGAACTTCAGAATGGACACTTCAAATTTCAAATTTAATATCGATCTCACCCTTTCTGCACCCTCTCTGCAGCCTTAACATTCATTCTTCACTCTGTTCTATTACCCTAATGCATTTTGTGTTACATAACCTGCCTGCACTTTCACTGTACGGAGGTACACAACAAGAATAAAGCAAAGCAAATCAAATTGAATGATCCACGTTTTTTTTTATCAAAATAAAACTCCCATTAAGTGAGTCCCTTTCGTAAAGCAATGTCGACTCTGCCTGATTATAACTAGATTTTATAAGTGTCACATTTGTCTTCCTTCACGACTGATTGCAACATTTTCTCCCGTGACTGATGTGAAACCAAGCAGCCTATATATCCTTGCCTATTTTATCCCTGCTTCCATGAAGAGAGGAATATCCTGCAGCCTGCTGTGGCCATTTTAGAACTTCGGATATTTTGAAAGATTAAAACTCGTGATCTGGTTCCTTCCTTTTTGAATATGTGATGATGAAGTCTCTTGTAGCATTGCATGACTCACAGAAAGAACATGCACATTTTGGGCAGGAGGATCACCTCACACAGTGTGACATTCCACTGCAAAGGTTCTTCCTTCACCTCAGTAGTCACAGTGCAATATGTGACCATGCAGTCAGCCTCATGTCATGTTATAGCCATGGGATGCATCAATAAGCACAGAACCCACATGTGTCTCAGCCTGAGGTCTTGCAATATTGAGTGTTGTTAATAAACTTCAAGACATCTGTCTCAACAACACAGACTGCATGCTATTGGGACAATTCTGCCCCTGTAACAGTGTTATGTTGTCCCTGTTTTGTTTTGTTTTCCAAAAGGGTTTGTAAAGGCAGTGGTGCTGAAAGAGTGAATAGACATAGCCTGACTCAACAATCAGGGGAAGCCTTTATGTTTTTTAAAAAGTTGTACAATGAAAGGTGAGCGACCAGTTCTCTCAGCTCAGGTTTTATTTCAGTTTGATTTAATATTACCGCTGAGGACTTAGAGAAGCAGCTACAATGAAACAAAGTTCTATGCTCTAACAGACGTTTTCTTGATTGACTCTACTCTCTGAAACTACCAATACTGACCAGAATGTGCAGGTTAGGGTGAATTGGCTATGCTAAATTACCCATAGTGCCCAAGGACGTGCTGGTTATGATAGATTGGTTGTGCGAAATAATACATGTGTGGGTTATTGTGGTTTGCTATGCTCAATTACTGATAGTGTCCAGGGATGTGTAGGTTCGGTGCATTAGTCAGGGATAAATGCAAAGGGGTAGGGGAATGCGTCTGGGTGGGTTACCCTCCGGAGTGTCGGTGTGTACTCGTTAGGCCGAGTGACCTGCTTCCACATTGTAGGATTTCTCTGAAAGGAAGGGGATTTTGCAAACTGTACTCTCCTCCTGGTTCACTGCAGGGCAACGCAAGCGCAGTGCGGACCAGCCGTCCGGAGCAGGCGCAGTGCAGGTTCCACCTGCGACCTCGCCCTGACCCTCGCCCCATTTTGACGTCACAACGCGGAAGTGGCTTTGTCAGTTTCCGAATGAATCTCCCTCCTCTGGGCAAATCCTCGACCTGGGAGGCAAAGAGAGAGAAGGGGGCAATCTCTTCATTTGGAGCAACTGGAGTGAACTCAGGTATGTGTGTTAATTACCCGGGTGGGGAGGGACAGAAATTGGGAAGAGGGAGAGATCTTTTCTGTTTTTACTTTTAAAATGCACATAGTCCCCACAACTAAATACAACAATTAAAAGTGCATGCAATGTCCCTCATTGCATCTTCAAGCTGGCTGCAACGGTTTTGCATCCTCTGTTCTTCCTCCGCCTTGTCTCCACCCACATTCTGCTTTCTTCCCCCATCCCCAACCCCGCCCTGAGGCGTTGGTGCTTCCAATATGACCCTCAAATTTTCGGTTTGTCCCTCCATTCTTTCCCGGTTGTCTTTTCAAGGTTTTGAGAACTTTCCCGATCCTCTGAGTATAGGAGAAGGAAGGTTATGTTGAGGCTGTGCAGGACATTGGTAAGATCACTCTTGGAATATTGTGTGCAATTCTGGTCTGCCCCCCCTCCCCCCCATAGGAAAAATAAAGAACAAAGAAAAATCACATCCCAGGAACATACCCTTCAGCCCTGCAAGCCTGAGCTGATCCAAATCCACTGTCTAAACCTGTCGCCCAATTCCTAAGCATCCCTTGCTCCCCAACTACTCATGCATCTGTCCAGAAGCATCATAAATGAATCTTCCGTGCCTGCCTCCACCACCTCTGTTGGTAATGTTTTCCAGGCACCTACCACCCTCTGTGTAATGTTCTTGCTGCATGTATCCCACTTAAACTTTTCACCTCTCACCTTGAAAGCTATCTCTATCTACCCTGTCTATACCCTTCATGGTTTTGTCGACCTCAATCAGGTTCCCCCCTCAATCTCCTTTTTTCTAATGAAAACAAACCTAACCTAATCAGCCTCTCTTCATAGCTTGCACCTTCCATACCAAGCAACATCCTCACAAACCTTCTCTGCACTATCTCCAAAGCGTCCACATCATTTTGGTAATGGGGCGACCAGAACTCTGCACAGCATTCTAAATGCAGCCGAACCAATGTCGTGCACAATTTTAACATGACCTGCCAGCTCTTATACTCAATATCCTGTCCAATGAAGGCAAGCATACCATATGGCTTCTTGACCACTCTACCCACCTGTGCAGCAACATTCAGGGTACAATGGACCTGAACTCCAGATCTTTCTGCTCATCAAGGTTTCCCAAGGCTCTTCCAAGTACTATATAATTTGCTCTCGAATTAGACTTCCCAAAATGCATCACCTCACATTTACCTGGATTGAACTCCATCTGCCACTTCTCCACCCAACTCTCCAGTTTATCTATATTCTCCTGTATACGTTGACAGTCCCCTATGCTTTCTGCTACTCCATCAATCTTCATGTCATCTGCAAACCTGCTGATCATACCAACAGTGCCCACTTCCAGATCATTTATGTATAACAAACAACAGTGGCCCCAGCACTGATGCCTCTGGAACACCACTGGTCACCTTTCTCCATTTCGAGAAACTCCCTTCAACTACTACTCTCTGTTTCCTGTTGCTCAACCAGTTCTTTATCCACCTAGCTATAACACCCTGCACGCTACGTGACTTCACTTTTTCTATTCGTTCATCAAACGCCTTACGAAAGTCCACGTATATGACATCTATAACCCTTCCTTCATCTATCAACTTGGTCACTTCCTCAACGAACTCTATTAAGTTGGTAAGGCACGATCTCCCCCGCACAGAACGATGTTGCATGATAAGCCCTGATAAGCCCATTCTTTTCCAAATATAAATAAATTTTATCCCTCAGTAGTTTCTCCAGCAACTTTCCCACCACTGACGTCAGGCTCATTGGTCTGTAGTTACAGGGGACAATATGAGCAACCCTCCAGTCCTCCGGCACCTCACTTGTGTTTAAGAATGCTACAAAGATAGCTGTCAGGGCCCCAGCTATTTCCTCTCTCAGCTCCCTCAGCAACCTGGGACAGATCCAATCTGGTCCTGGGGATTTGTTCACCTTAATAACCTCTAGCGTACCCAACAGATCTTATTCATGTCAACGTGATCCAGAGTAACCAAACTTCTGTCTCTAATCTCAACATTCATCATGTCCCCCTCATCAGTGAACAGTGATGCAAAGTAATTATTCAGAATCTCACCCATTCTCTCAGGTTCGACACACAGCCTTCTTTCATGATCCTTTAGTGGACCAATCCTTTCCCTAGTTACCCACTTGCTTCTTATATATGAATTAAAGGCTTTGGGATTCTCCTTATTTCTGCTCACTCTACCTATTTTATGACCCCTTTTATCCCGCTTGATTCCTTGTTTAAGACTGGTCCTAGTCTCTCGATATTCCTCCAGGGCCCGTTCTGTTCATAGCTGCCTGGACTTTATGTACACTTTCCTTTTCATCTTGGCTAGTCATACGATTTCTCCTGTCATCCACGGTTCACGAATATTGCCATTCCTATCCTTTGCTTTCAATGGGACATGCCTATCCTGCACTATCTTTAACCTATCTTTGAAAGCCTCCCACATATCAAATGTGGACTTCTCTTCAAATAGCTGTGTCCAATCCCCATTTCCCAGCTCCTGCCTAATTTTGATATAATTAGCCTTGCCCCATTTAGTAATCTTCCCTTAGGACCACTCTCATCTTTGTCTACCAGTATTCTAAAACTAACAGAATTGTGGTCACTATTCCCAAAGAATCCCCCCCCCTCCCAATGTAACTTCTCCCACCTGGCCTGGCTCATTCCCCAACACCAGGTCCAATATTGCCCCTTCCCTCGTCGGACTGTTGACATATTGCTCCAGAAAATTCTCCTGGACGCTTCTTAAAAATTCTGCCCCATCCAGAACTCTGACATAAAGTGTATCCCAGTCAATGTTGGGAAAGTTAAAATCTCCCATCACCACCACCCTGTTGCCTTTACATCCTTCCATAATCTGTTTACCTATTTGTTCTTCTATCTCATGCTAACTGTTGGGAGGCCTGTAATACAGCCCCAACAATGTAACTGCATCATTATTTCTCAGCTCCACCCATAATGCCTCACTACTCGAGCCCTCCATAGTGTCCTCCTTTAGCACAGCCATGATATCATCCCTGACCAGCAATGCAATTCCTCTTCTCCCTCCCCTCCCCCAACCTTTTCCTTCCCTCCCTGTCCTGTCTGAAGCATCTATATCCTGGAACATTTAGTTGCCGCTCATGCCCTTCCCTCAAACAAGTCTCTGTGATTGCAATAACACCATACTCTCAGGCACCAATCCAAGCCCTAGGTTCATCTGCCTTACCCACTACTCCTTGCATTGAAGTATATGCACTTCAGGCCACCAGTTCTTTTGCGTTCATCTGATCCCTGCCTACTCTTCCCCTTATTAATGCTATCTTCATGATTCTTACAGTCTCCAGTTTCTACCTCGCTGTCTTCTCTTCTGGTTCCCTGCCCCCTGCCACATTAGTTTAAAACCTCCCCAACAGCAGTAACAAAATCTCCCCCAAGGACATTAGTTCCAGTCTGGTTCAGATGTCGACTGTCCAATTTGTAATAGTCCCACCTTCCCCAGAACTGGTCCCAATGTCCAATAAATCAAACCCCTCCCTCCTACACCATCCCTCAAGCCATGTGTTCATCTTGCTTATTCTTTCATTTCTACGCTGGCTAATAGTGACACTGGTAGCAATCCCGAGATCACTACCTTCGCGGTCCTCCTTTTTAAATTCTCTACTAGCTCCCTGAATTCTGCTTTCAGGACCTCATCTCGTTTTTTTACTTAGATTGTTGGTGCCTATATGCACCAAGACAACTGGCTGTTCACCCTCCCCTTTTAGAATGCTAAATCGGTGACATCCCTGACCTGAGCACCTGGAAGGCAACATACCATCCAGGAGTCCCATGTTTGGCACAGAACCGCCTATCCACTCCCCTTACAATTGCATCCCCTAATACAATGGCCTTACGAGTCTTTTTCTCGCCACGTGCCATGATCTTGGCAACTGCTGCCCTCCCCTGCTGAGCCATCTCCCTCAACAGTATCCAAAATGGTATACCTGTTTTGGAGGGAGATGACCGCAGGGTACACCTGCACTGCCTTCCTACTCTTTTTCTGCCTTTTGGTCACCCAATCACTGTATCCCTCAGCAATTCTAACCTGCCGTGTGACCAGTTCACTAAACGTGCTATCCACGATCTCCTCAGTATTGTGGATGCTCCACATTGAGTCCATCCGCAGCTTCAGAGCCATCATGCGGTCAAATAAAGGCTACAGCTGGACACACTTCTTGCAAGAGTCAAGAACATCAGCCACTTGCCTGAGATCCCACATCAAGCAAGAGGCACATGCCACGAGTCTGAGGTCCCCTGCCATTGTAAGCCTTAGCTTTAAATCAACTAACTAAAACCAAACAATGCACTTAAATATATGAAAGAAAAGAAGGAGAAAATAAAACCTTACCTTTCAGAGTCGTTTTCTTCTGGTTAGCGGAGGAGGGGTGGTGCGGGAGGGAGATACTACACGTGTAGTATCTCAGGTTTAGCCGCTGCTCAAAATACATACTAAGTGTATTGCACCGGAAGCTGAGGGGTGACCCGAGAGACATTTAGAGTCATTGAGATGTAAACAGGCCCTTCGGTCCAACTAGTCCATGCTGAACAGTTATCCCAACCTAATCTAGTCCCATTTGCCAGCACTTGGCCCAAATCCCTCTAAACCTTTCCGATTCATATACCCATTCAGATGCCTTTTAAATGTTGCAATTGTACCAGCCTCCAGCACTTCCTCTGGTAGCTCATTCCATACATTCATCACTCTCTGTGTGAAAATGTTGACCCTTAGGTCCCTTTTATATCATTCCCTGCTCACCGCAAATCTATGCTCTCTAGTTCTGGACTCCCACACCTCGGGGAAAAAGACTTTGTCTACTTATCCTATCCATGCCCCTCATGATTTTATAAACGCCTATGAGGTCACCCCTCAGCCTTCAACTTTCCAGGGAAAACAGCTCCAGCTCTCCCTGTAGCTCAAATTCTCCATCTTGGTGGTGGAGTCCAGAAGTAGAGGGTAATAGGTTTAGAGTGATGGCAGGGGTGGGAGTTTTAAAAGTGACCTCAGGGGCAACATTTTCATTTAGAGGGTGGTCTATGTGAAGAATCAGCTGCCAGAGGAAGTCGTGGATGCTGGTACAATTATGACATTTTAAATGCATCTGGATAGGTATATAAAAAGGAATGGTTTAGAGGGATGTAGGATATCTCTGCGACTTTGGCTTGCCACTAACGTTTGGCACGTTTGTATGTTCAGTTTCTCTCTTGTGTCAGTGTCAATGCATTGATGTCTTATTCACCCACCCAACCCCCTTCCCGGAGATGTTAACTATTTTGTGTACAGTTGTTTCTCAAGAATCTGCATTGCAGATTCATCCTGAATTTACACACTTTTTTGCCTCCCAAAATCAGGCCTGCTCAATCTCAGCAGTATCCCAATGTTGTGAAAGATATTAACTTTTCAGGTGGAGTTATTTAAATTCAAAGAGATACCAGTCTTGCTGTTTTTGCTTTTCTGCCCCTGTAAGATCCTGAATCAGCACCTTCAGGAGAATTAGTGAGAGCGGAGTGAGAACAGAACGGGAGAAATGTTTCAGAATAACAAAAGAAAAGAATGTCAGATAGAAATTGGAATTGCTTTTTCTGAATTTCTACTTTGAACTGATAGTGATGAGTTTTGTAGTCTCTTCTTACAGAATATTTGAAGATCGAAAGGTGAACATTTCAAAATGAACAGATGAAATGCTTATGCCTGACTCCCCCTCCTCTGTGGATGCTGCCTGAACTGCTGTGCTTTTCCAGCAACGCACTTTTCGACTCTGACTCTCCAGTGTCTGCAGTTCTCACTTTCACTTCAATGTCTGCAAGTCACTCCAATCCATCGGGACTGCATCGATTTTAGACAATGATCCTGTGAGATGGAGCAAAGTATTGTGGTTCCTGTTTCAGTACGTTTTCAGCATCAGTGGGACTGGGTGAGAGAGCTCAGTGTTGCAGCACACTGAGTGTGGAACCTGAAACATTTATACAGCCTGGAAAGAGGAGTTCATGGTGGCAAGGGGCTCTACATGCGTTTGTGTATAGCTGAAGCTTCAGCCATGGAGAAACCTGAGGAATCCCAGCCCATGGGGAAACCATGGAAGTGTGGCGACTGCGGGAAAGGCTTTCGTGTCCCATCTGCCCTGGAAAGTCATCGACGCAGTCACACCGGGGAGAGGCCGTTCTCCTGCCCCGAGTGTGGGAAGGGCTTTACACATGCATCTACCCTCTGGGCCCACCGACGGGTCCACAACGGAGAAAGGCCATTCTCTTGCCCTGAGTGTGGGAAGGGATTTACCCGCTCCTCCCACCTGCTGCCCCACTGGCGGGTCCACACCGGGGAGAGGCCCTTTAGCTGTCCAGAATGCGGGAAGGCCTTCACCGATTCCTCCGCCCTGCTGAAGCATCAGCGGGTCCACACCGGGGAGAGGCCATTCTCCTGCCCCAAGTGCGGGAAGGACTTTACCCGCTACTCCAACCTGATGAGGCACCAGGAGCTCCACACCAGGGAGAGGCCATTCTCCTGCGCAGAGTGCGGTAAGAGCTTTAACCGCTCCTCCAGCCTGCTGGCCCACCAGTCAGTCCACTCCGGGGAGAAGCCCTTCAGCTGTCCCGAGTGTGGGAAGACCTTCAGCAATTCCTCCGGCCTGTTGGCGCACCAGCGGGTCCACACAGGGGAGAGGCCATACACCTGCTCAGTGTGTGGGAAGGGATTCAGTCAGCTGGGCAATCTGCAGAGGCACGAGTGGGTCCACACAGGGGAGAGGCCCTTCAGGTGCCGTGAATGCGGGAAGGGGTTCACTTGCTCGGCTAAGCTGATGACCCATCAGCGGGTTCATACCGGGGAGAGGCCGTTCGCCTGCTCTCAATGCGGGAAGGGATTCCTCGATTCTTCCACCCTGCTGACCCACCAGCGGGTCCACACCGGAGAAAGGCCATTCACCTGCTCCGTGTGCGGGAAGGGATTCAGTCAGGTGGGCAACCTGCGGACACACCAGCGGGTCCACACCGGGGAGAGACCATTCGCATGCTCTCAGTGTGGGAAGGGATTCCTCGATTCTTCCACTCTGAAGACCCACCAGCGGGTCCACACCGGAGAAAGGCCATTCACCTGCTCCGTATGTGGGAAAGGATTCAGTCAGGTGGGCAACCTGCGGTCGCACCAGCGGGTCCACACCGAGGCAAGGCCATTCACCTGCCCGAGTGCAGAAAGGGATTAATCGATTGTTCCGGCTTACTGACCTACCAGCGGGTCCACACCAAGGAGAGACCATGCAGCTGCCCGAGTGTGGGAAGGGATTCATTGATTCTACCGGCCTGTGGATGTGCCAATCGGTCCACACCAGGGACAGCTCGCTCACCTGCTCTGGGCTTTATCAACACCTCCCACCTACGGAGGCACGAGTGAGTTCATGTGCTATTGCAGGGGGATTGAAGGAGCTACGGCCTCATGCCATTATCGGCTGGACAATCGACCCAGCTCTGGGGACTTCCAGGTTTGAATCCTGCAGCGGAGGATGGCAGAATTGGAATTCGGTCACAAATCTGCAGTTCAGAATCTAATGATGAAAACAATTTTGGGGAAGAAAAAAGGTCTAATTCACTCATGCCCTTTTTAGGGAAGGAAACTGCCATGGCAGAATGGATTCACTCAGTCATCCCAGCCGCATCCTTTACCCAGTCTGGCCTACGTGTCACTCCAGATCCACTGCAGAGTGGTTGACTTTTGACTGCACCCTGCCTTCCCGCCACCCCAAGAAAATGAGGGAGGGGAGAAACTTACTTGGATACAATGTATAGGTTGAAATTGCTGAGCTGACCAATAGTAAAGCAAGTGGGGTGGGGAGTATGTGCACTTTGACCTTGACCTGTTTAAAAAGTAAAGCTACTTTCTGTACACCTTTTTGCTGGGGAGATCTGAAGCAGTAACAAAGTTGGGTCACAATAAAGGTTACCTGAACTTCCCGCAGTACTCAAACATTGAAATCTCTGAGATCTATCAGATATTTCCTTTAAAGCTGCTAATTTCTTTCAGCCTCCAGTGCTGAGTTTCCAATGTCGTGTATCAGAAGGAGCAGCGATTGGGTAGTTAGTATCGTTAGAAATTGTAAATTTTTCAGGAGTGCACATACTGCATCGTTTCATCAGCATTGTAAAGTTTCCTAGCAGTGTGGGCTGTGTTCACTAGAAATGATATGGAGGAACTCGTGTTGGACTGGGATGGATAAAGTTAAAAATCACACAACACCAGGTTATAGTCCAACAGGTTTACTTGGGAGCACTG
Organism: Chiloscyllium plagiosum; assembly: GCF_037043375.1. NCBI lineage: Eukaryota > Metazoa > Chordata > Chondrichthyes > Orectolobiformes > Hemiscylliidae > Chiloscyllium > Chiloscyllium plagiosum. Next base: position 3,553,629 of record NW_028270187.1, on the reverse strand, counting down.
CCTTTCAGAGCGCTGCTCCTTCATCGGGTAGCTGTGGAGAAGGATAATAAGACGCAGAATTTATAGCAAAGGATTATAGTTTCAAGCAACTGAAATGATATATTGAACAAACCTAGATTGCTGTTAAGTCTTTCATCTTTTAGAATGTGGTGCAGGTTTCAGTTCATTAATATGTAATTCCCAGAACTTCCTTCAAGTCACATTCTCAATATAACTTAAGGTTTTATTTTTTAAAGAAGTGACATCTCAGCTCAGACAACGCTTTAAAGGTTTGACAGTGTGTTGCTGGAAAAGCATAGCAGGTCAGGCAGCATCCAAGGAGCAAGAGAATTGGCGTTTTAGGCTGGAGCCCTTCTTTAGGAATGAGGCTGGGAGCCTGAGGGATGGAGAGATAAATGGGAGAGGGTGGGGCTGGGAGAAGGTAGCTGAGAGGACATGCAGGTCCTGGGCCTCCTCCATCACCACTACCTCACCACCCAACGCCTAGAGGAAGAACCCATTATCTTCCACCTCGGAACCCTTCAACCCCAGGACATCAATGTGAACTTCACCAGTTTCCTCATTTCGCACCTCAGCCCAGTTCCAACCTTCCAGCTCATGACCTGTCAATCTTCTTTCCCACCTATCCGCTCCACTCCTCTCCGACCTAAAACCTTTACTCCCCCACCTCCATCCACCTATTGCACTCTCAGCCACCTTCTCCCCAGCTCTACTTCCTCCCATTTATCTCAACACCCCCTAGGCTCCCAGCCTCATTCCTGATGAAGGGTTTTGCCCGAAACATCAATTTTCCTGCTCCTCGGATACTGCCTGACCTGCTGTGCTTTTCCAGCAACACACTTTCAACTCTGGTCTCCAGCATCTGCAGACCTCATTGTCTCCTAATGCATTAAAGTTGTCAGGTTTGAGTATGTCTGTATCCCAATCTTGAATCAGACCGGTTCTACTTCCACTGTTGAAATATATAAAATATTACATAGATTGACTGCTGCAGATGTTGCGCATTTGAGCAAAGTAGAATGTATCTGCTAATACAACTCAATAAATGCAAATTCACCACATCGAATTATATGTGTGTGCTTGCGTCTAGTGCATGCTTGGTAAAGTGTGTGCGTGTTGGAGTATGTGTGTGTTTGAGAGAGAGCATGTGTATGAGTGAAGTCTGCGTATGGATATGTGCTTGTGTGTGTGTGATTGTGAGTGAGTGTAAAGTGTATTGAGGTCTCCAGTGATTCCCTGCAGCGTGGAAACAGGCCCTTCAGCCCAACAAGTCCACATCGACCCTCCAAAGAGTAACCCACCCAGACTAATTTCCAGCATTTACCCATGATTAATGCACCCAGCATTATGGGCATTTTAGCATGGTCAAGTAGTGACCATAATACATTAAGCTTCAATCTGCAATTTGAGAGGGAGAGGGTACAGTCGGAAGTGACAGTGCTTCTGTTGAATAAAGGTAACTTTGGAGCTATGAGGGAGGAGCTGGCCAAAGTTAAATGGTGCAATACCTTAGCAGGGATGACCGTGGAGGAACAATGGCGGATATTTCTGTGTATAATGCAGAAGTTGCAGGATAGGTTCATTCCTAAAAGGAAGAAAGATCCCAGGAGGAGGCATGGGCAGCTGTGGCTGACGAGGGAAGTTAAGAAACATATAAAGTTAAAAGAGAAAAAGTATAATATAGCAAAGATAAGTGGGAAAACTGAGGACTGGGAAGCTTTTAAAGAGCAACAAAGGATTACTAAGAAGGAAATACGCAGAGGAAAAATGAGGTACGAAGGTAAATTGGCCAATAATATAAAGGAGGATAGTAAAAGCTTTTTTAGTTATGTGCAAGGCAAAAAAATTGTTAGGACTAAAATTGGGCCCTTGAAGACAGAAACAGGGGAATATATTACGGGGAACAAAGAAATGGCAGAGGAATTAAATGGGTACTTCAGATCTGTGTTCACTGGGGAAGACACAAGCAATCTCCCTGAGGTAACAGTGTCTGAAGGACCTGAACTTAAGGGAATTAATATTTGCCAGGATTTGGTGTTGGAGAAGCTGTTAGGTCTGAAGGTTGATAAGTCTCCGTGGCCTGATGGTCTGCGTCCCAGGGTACTGAAGGAGGTGGCTCGAGAAATCGTGGATGCGTTGATGATTATTTTCCAGAGTTCAATAGATTCTGGGTCGGTTCCTGAGGATTGGAGGGTGGCTAAGTTTGTATCACTTTTTAAGAAAGGTGGGAGAGAGAAAGCAGGAAATTATAGACCAGTTAGTCTGACCTCAGTGGTGGGAAAGATGCTGGAGTCTATTATAAAGGATGAAATTATGGCACATCTGGATAGTAGTAACAGGATAGGACTGAGTCAGCATGGATTTATGAAGGGGAAATCATGCTTGACTAATCTTCTTGAATTTTTTGAGGATGTAACTCTGATAATGGACGAGGGAGATCCAGTAGATGTAGTATACCTGGACTTTCAGAAAGCTTTTGATAAAGTCCCACACAGGAGGTTAGTGAGTAAAATTAGGGCGCATGGTATTGGGGGCAAAGTACTAGATTGGATTGAAAATTGGTTGGCTGATAGGAAACGGTAGTGACAAACGGCTCCATTTCGGAATGGCAGGCAGTGACCAGTGGGGTATCGCAGGGATCCGTGCTGGGACCGCAGCTTTTGACAATATATGTTAATGATATAGAAGATGGTATCAGCAATAACATTAGCAAATTTGCTGATGATACAAAGCTGGGTGGCAGGGTGAAATGTGATGAGGATGTTAGGAGATTACAGGGTGACCTGGACAAGTTAGGTGAGTGGGCAGATGCATGGCAGATGCAGCTTAATGTGGATAAATGTATGGTTATCCACTTTGGTGGCAAGAACAGGAAGGCAGATTACTATCTCAATGGAATCAATTTATGTAAAGGGGCAGTACAGAGAGATCTGGGTGTTCTTGTACACCAGTCAATGAAGGCAAGCATGCAAGTATAGCAGGTAGTGAAGAAGGCTAATAGCATGCTGGCCTTCATAACAAGAGGAATTGAGTATAGAAACAAAGAGGTGCTTCTGCAGCTGTACAGGGCCCTGGTGAAACCACACCTGGAGTACTGCGTGCAGTTCTGGTCTCCAAATTTGAGGAAAGACATTCTGGCTATTGAGGGAGTGCAGCGTAGGTTCACGAGGTCAATTCCTGGAATGGCAGGATTACCTTACACTGAAAGACTGAAGCGACTGGGCTTGTATACTCTTGAGTTTAGAAGACTGAGAGGGGATCTGATTGAGATATATAAGATTATGAAAGGACTGGACACTCTGGCAGCAGAAAACATGTTTCCGCTGATGGGTGAGTGCCGAACCAGAGGACACGGCTTAAAAATATGGGGTAGACCATTTAAGACAGAGATGAGGAGAAACTTCTTCACCCAGAGATTGGTGGCTGTGTGGAATGCTCTGCCCTAGAGGGCAGTGGAGGCCCAGTCTCTGGATTCATTTAAGAAAGAGTTGGATAGAGCTCTCAAGGATAGTGGAATCAAGGGTTATGGAGATAACGCAGGAACAGGATACTGATTAGGAATGATCAGCCATGATCATATTGAATGGTGGTGCAGGCTCGAAGGGCTGAATGGCCTACTCCTGCACCTATTGTCTATTACCTGACCTGCACATCTTTTGGAATGTGGGAGGAAACTGCAGCACCTGGTGGAAACCCACGCAGACATGGAGAGAACATGCAAACATGTAGACTTCACACAGACAGTCAGCCGAGGCTGGAATCAAACTTGGGTCGCTGGTGCTAACTGAGCCACCGTGCCCCCCCCCCCCCCCCCCCGCCCAATGATGTGACATGAACCCAAGGAGTCGGTTGAAGCCATCCTCATGGGTTCTGAACTTGGCTAATAGCCTCTGCTCGGCCAATAAAAATGATTAAGTAGTCACACAACCCATATTGGAGGGCAGGGTGGGACGTGTGTTTCAATTTGGAGAAGGTGGGAGGCTCTGGATGCTGTAATCCAGTGCAAACGCATGCTGGAGGACATTCAGCTCAGAGAGATGGAGCTGGAAGCCAGGCTGCAGACACGTTGGGGCAAAATGGGTAAAGTTAACTTGACGCTTTATTCCGAAAGATGGTTATTCCCCTCCAGACAGAGCCTTTGGTTGGGTCAGTGGACAGTATCAGGAGGGTGTGAGTGCGAGTCAGGCAGGTAAGAGGGATCTGAGAGAGAATTGCAGGATGGAAGAGCTAACTGGCTGGTTACGAGAGTAAAAAGAATGTTGGGCAGGGGAGATGGTGGTAAGGGACAGAATAGTGACAGGGATTGTCTCTGTTCTCTGCAGTTGGCATCAGGAGGCCAGATGGCTTTGGTGTCTGTCTGGCACAAGATTTGGGAACCAATGTACTCAGGTCTAGAAAGTGGAAAAGGGAGGTTGCTGTGGTGTGGTCCAACAATGTCAGGACGAGGGAGTCTTTCTTGAGAGCACATGAGAAGTTAGAACCTACAAAGACAAAGCAGAGCCTCAAAGCTCTGAGCAGCATGGTGGCTCACAGGTGAGCATCGCTGCCCGACAGCGCCAGGGACCCGAGTTTGATTCCACCCTGAGGCGATAGTCTGTGTGGACTTTGGCACATGGCGTCTGCGTGAGGTTAGCTCTGCGTGCAGTTTAGGGTGTTTCGGCTGTGCTAAAGTGCCCAGGCATGTGCAGGTTAGGGTGGATTAGTCATGGGGAACTGCAGGGCTGTTGGTTAAGCCGGTGGGTCTTAGTGGGATGCTGTTCAGAAGATCGGTGTGAATTTGATGGGCCAAAAGGCCTGCATGGACGATATGATTCTCTCTTGAGAAATGATTGCCCTAAGTCTGCTGTGACAGGAGTGGATTCCAGTTCATGGGACACCGACACCAGTTCTGAAGAAGGTGGGATTTGTGCTGTCTCTTCCCCCCCACCCTCTGTTCACCCCCCACCTATTCTGTCTCTCCTCACATTCTGCACACTGCATTCTCTCTGCTCCACCATTTCTTCCCCCACCATCGGACCCCCCCAATATTTCTCTTTGCCCTCGTCCTCTGTTTCCCTGTCCATTTTCTCTCTTTGCCCCACCCTCTGCACTACCCCATTCTCTCTCCTCACACTCTGCACCCCCATTCTCTCTCTCCTTAACTCTCTGCCTCCCACTCATTCTTTGCCCCCAATTCTCTTACCCACCACCATCTGTCCCCCCAGTGTCTCTCTACATCCACTCTCTGTCCACCTGTCTGTCTATTTCCTCTTTCTCTCTCTCCCACCAGCCTCTGACTCTGTCCATTCTCTCTCCCTTCTCCTGCACACACCACCCCACTGTCCTTTTTCATTCCTCAAGCCCTCGTTGATTACTGTATCAAGCCCTTCTAAGAGAGAGAGAATGGACTGGTGACTCTACCTGGGAGACAGGGGTGCATGAGAAATGGCTGATATTTAAAATTGAGAATACTTAAAATGTATTCAGAAGCATCGTTAAAGTCTGAAAACATGTTCAATTCCTTTAAAAAAGCTGCAGGCATCTTTCTGAAACTTGCATTGAAATATGCACAGTTAGGCCACAATTAAGGACAGGCTGTAAGGGGTGAATGGTCTATTCCTAGTCTTGTGAAATTGGTTCCTACTATGTAGGAATAGTGTCGTTGGGTTGAGAAGAATAGAAACAAACATTTAGTTTTTTCCAATCAGATATCCTAAATTAATCTACTCCCATTTGCCTAAATTTGGTCCATATCCCTCTAAATCCTTCTTATTCAGATATGCATCCTGAGCCTTTTAAATGTTGGAATTGTACCAGCCTCCACCACTTCCTCTGGCAGCTCATTCCAAACACCTGCCATCCTCTGTGTGAAAAAGTTACCCCTTAGGTTCTTTTTAAAGTTTTCCCCTTTCTTTCTCAACCTATGCCTCTCCAGTTTTAGACTTCCTCTACCTTGGGGAAAAGAGCTACAAAAGTTGAGCAAAAGACAAAGTGCAAAATGAATAAAATGTCGACTCACAGGGGGGAAACTAATTGTGGGTCCAACCATTCTTTTTCTGCTATTGGCATTTGGACACTTAAAATCTGTCAGGAACACTAGCATCGTCACATCACCCTTTCTTTCGCTTTGACAAAGGGTCAGTTAGACTCGAAACGTCAGCTCTTTTCTCTCCTTACAGATACTGCCAGACCTGCTGAAACTTTCCAGTATTTTCTCTTTTCGTCACATCACTTATTGCGCATGCTCCTCGGTGTCAGGAAGTACTGCGCAAGTTCACCGGTGTCAGCAAAATAGTACGCACACTCGCTCTCAGCTGAAAAGTCCCGAGACCTTCTTTCCATGGACCAATGGGAAGATTTGGACGACCGGAAGGAGTCTGATCTTCCTGACAATTCAGAGACACCCCATAGTACATGAATGCGGAAGTTCGCCATAAGCTTGGAAAGTTGCTGCTCCTGTCTCTGAATGAAGATTGAGTTTCACCAGATTATAGCTTCCTTCCTCTGTCTAAACATCTGTGAGTACAGCACTCTCTTTTCAATTTATTTCTTTTCATTCTGGGTTTCGGTTGTTAACTTGCAGCAACTGAAAGGAAAGAGAGGGAGGGAAAAAGAGAGATTGGAAAAGTTGGTCCAGGTCTGTGTCTCAATTGGCAAACACATGGCAATTGAAGTTCCACAGTGTGAACTTATTGCCTTTGCTGCAGAAAAAAAAAAGTAGAAAGGAGGTGTATTGTTTAAATGGTGATACATTGGGATGTGGGGAAAGTGAGGACGGCAGATCAGAGCCAAAAAGTGTGGTTCTGGAAAAGCGCAGCATATCAGGCAACATCTGAGGAGCAGGTGAGTCGATGTTTTGGGCATGAGCATTTAATCAGGAATGATGTGTGGGTGTACAAAGGTGCCTCAGCGTCCTGCTACTCCAGTCAATGTCAGTTGTCAGACAGGTGGAGCAAGCAATGAGCGAGGCAAGTCGTCTATTACCAAGAGGAATTGAGTTCAGAAGTGGGGATGTCTTCCTGCAGTTATGGGGTTATTGAATGTATTCAAGGCTGAGTTAATCAGATTTTTGAACAATAACGAAGTGGATGGTTCTAGGGGAAGGCAAGACAATGATTTTAAGACCCGTACAGAACAGTTACACAGTCATACATCACAGAAACAGACAATTTGGTGCAACTAGTCCGTGCTAACTATGTTCTCAGGCTAATCTCGTCCGACTTACCAGTGCTTGACCCATATCCCTCTGAGCTGTTCCTATTCATGTACTTATCCAATGCCTTTTAAATGTTGTAACTGTATCTGCATCCACCACTTCCTCTGGACATTCATTCCACACACAAACCACTTTCTCTGTAAAAAGAAAAGGACTGGTGCTTAAAATCTTTCTCCTCACCTTCAAAATTTGCTGCCTAATCTTGAAACCCCAACCTCAGGGAAAGGACACCCACTGTTCAACTCACCTATAACCCTCATAATTTTATAGACCTCTGCAAGGTCACCTCTCAACCTCCTATGCTCCAGTGAAAGGAGTCTCAGTGTATTCACCTAAATGTAGGTATATTGATATCCAATTATGATGTGTTCGATGCTGGTGAAGGCTCGAAAGACCAAATGGCCTGTTCCCATTTCCCATTTCTAATACTGTGACCAGGACAGCAAGAGACCATAAGACATAGGAGCAGAAATTAGGCCATTCAGCCCATTACGTCTGCTCCACCATTCAATCATAGCTGATAAGTTTCTCAATCCCGTTCTCTCGATTTTTCCCTATAACCCTCGATCCCCTTGACACTCAAGAACCTGTCTCAATCTTAAATATACTCAGTAACTGGCCTCCATAGCCTTTTGTAGCAACAAATTCCATAGATTCACCACTCTCTGGCTGAAGAAGATTCTCCTTGTCTCTGTTCTAAAAGGTCTTCACTTTACTCTAAGACTGTGCTCTTGGGTCCTAGTCTCTCCTACCAATGGAAATATTTTCCCAATGTCCATTCTGTCGAGGCCGTTCAGTATTCAGTCAGTTTCAATTTGATCCCTCCTGAGAGTGGGCCTGTTAATGAGCATGAACGAGAACTTTCAGGATGAGATACAGCAGGGATTAGGTTCAGCAAGTTGAGAATGGAGGCAGTGTGTGTGTGGGATGGAGATTTTCAGCATTTAGGGAATGATAGAGGAAAGAATGTTTGATTATATATTAGAATTGATCAGATGGGCTGAGGAACGGCAGATGAGTTTAGTTTAGATAAATGAGGTATTGCATTTTGGTAAGGCAAATCAGGGCAGGATTTTCCAGTTAATGGGGAATGTTGCAGAACAAAGAGACCTCGCAATGCAGCTTCCTAGCTCCTCGAAAGTGGAGGCACTGTTAGACAGGATAGTGAACAAGGCGTTTGGTATGCTTGCCTTTATTGGTTAGTGCATTCAGTACAGGGGTTGGGAAGTCATGTTACGATTGTAAAGGACATTGATTCGGCCACTTTTGGAATACTGCTTTCAGTTCTGGTCTTTCTGATGCAGGAAGGATGTTGCAAAACAGTGAAAGGATTCAGAAAGATGTACAAGGCTGTTGCCAGCATTGGAAGCTTTAAGCTGTAGGGAGAGGCTGAATAAGCTGAGACTGCTCTCCCTGGAGTGTCAGAGGCTGAGGGGTGAGCTTATTGAAGTTCATAACGGGCAGGGATGGGGTGAGTAGCCAAGATCTTATCGCCAGGGTAGGGGAGTCCAAAACTAGAGGGCATAGGTTTGAGGTGAGAGGGAAATGATTTAAAAGGAACCTGAGGGGCAATTGTTTTATGCAGAGGGTGGTGCATGTATGGAATGAGCTGCCAGGGGAAGTGGTGGAGGCTGGTACAATTATAACATTTTAAAAGACATCTGGGTATGTGAACAGGAAGGGTTTAGAGGGCCAATTGCTGGCAAATGGGACTGGATGAATTTAGGATATCGTTTTGTCACTGACAAGTTGGACCAAAGCATTGTATTTCCAATGCTATGCAGCAGAAGGAGCGGTGAATCAATAACTGGTATTAAATGTGTTATGAGTTTCAATACTGCAGGTATTGCATTGTTTCATCAGCATTGTAAAGTTTACTGGCAACAGCGGGAGGTGTGGGCTGTATTCACTAGAAACGATTAAGCAGTTAGGTAACACAAAAATGAGGGCAGGGTGGGACTTGTCTTTTGATTTGCAGACGGTGGGAGGTTCTGGGTGCTGTGATTCAGAGCAAACACAACTGCAGTAAATTATAGAAGCCCTACAGTGTGGAATCAGGCCATTTGGCACATCAAGTCCATACTGACCCCTAAAAAGAAAATGCCAGCCCACTGTCTCCTACTCTATCCAGTTGTTTCTGCTAGTGGGCGAAACCGTTCCAAGACACACAGCCTCAAGGTAAGGGGAAACAGATTTAGGATAGAGATGGGGAGGAACTGCTTTTCCCAGTGAATCTATGGAATTCTCTGCCCAAGGAAGCAATAGAGGCAGCTTCATTAAGTATATTCAAGACACAGTTGGATGGGTTTTTGCATGGTAGAGGAAGAGCTGAAAATGTGTTGCTGGAAAAGTGCAGCAGGTCAGGCAGCATCCAAGAAACAGGAGAATTGATGTTTCGGGCATACGCCCTTCTTCAGGAATGAAGCCCTCCTGAATATTTAGTGGGTATCTGGCATTCAGGTCGAATGAGAAGCTCAGTTAAGGTAGAGGATTGGCACTAATAATCAAAGCACTGATAACATGGTGGTCTGCTGTTGGCTCAGATTTCAGGTGCTGTTTTCTCTGTCCTCTGTTGATCTGCCTGTTCCCACAAAGTAAGATGGTGTCAGTTCTCAGCTCAGCTTTGACCCCCTTTTACACCTTCTGATTCAATAAAACAGTAAATCAGTCGATCAAGGCCCAATCCACTATCTCCCAGCCTGTCAAACCATCCAGACACAGAATGTCATCATAGCAGGGAGTAAAACAAGAAAAGTGAGAAAAAATAAATGCACAGTTGGTGCTTGTCGTTAATGTTTGTTCATTAGAAAGTAAACCAGAAGTAGGGGTCTCCCAGAATTCTTATAGTACCCTTCTGGAGGAATTCTCTCTCCCTTACATCTAAATATTAGTACCTTGCACTGATTTGTAACAATACTCACGTCAACTGAAATAAAGCATCTGTTATCAAATAGACATCGAGATGTACAGCACGGAATAAAAAAGACTTCCTATTCATATACCCATCTAGATTCCTTTTAAATGTTGTAATTGAATCAGCCTCCACCACTTTCTCTGGAGCTCACAACATACATGCACCACCCACTGCGTGACCCCTAGGTCCCTTTTCTCCTCTCACTCTAAGCCTTTTGCACCCCCACCCTGGGAAAATGACTTTCCCATTTTCCCTACCATGCCCCTCATGATTTTAAAAACCTCTGAGGTCACCCGTCAGCCTCCACTCCAGGGAAAACAGCACCAGCATATTCAGCCTCTCCCTGTAGGTCAAATCCTCTAACCATGGCAACATCCTTGTAAATCTTTTCTGAACACTTTCAAGTTTTACAACATATTTCCTGTCCTAAAGCAGGGAGACAAGAATTGAATGCACTGACCAATAAGGCAAGCATACCAAACACCACCTTCACTACCCTGTCTACCTCTGACTCCCATTTTCATGGAACTATGAACCTGTCATAGAGTTAAACTGCATGGAAACAGACCTTCAGTGCAAACCAGTCCATGCTGACCATAATCCCAAATAGTCTGTCCTGCCTGCTCCTGGCCTGTATCCCTCCAAACCTTTCCTATTCATGTAATTATCCATATGTTTTAATTGTACTTGCATCCAAAACTTCCTCAGGAAGTTCGTTTCACACATGAACTACCCTCTGTGGAAAATTAGTATTTCAATGGCAAGGATGTGGTTGAATTGAAATGGTTCATAAAATAAACTGTTTCTCCCAAATCCCCTACAGCAGGTATGGTAGCAACTCCAACTCTAGAGTCTCTTAGATCATTATTTCCATGGAGGGGGAGGGGGAAATAAAGTGTTGGATTCACAGAGGAGGAGGTTTTCTGTGAGTGTGAAACTAAAATTAAACCCCATGCTTTACTTGAACTCAAACCACGTTGATTTGGAGGAGTGCGGAGGGAGTTTGCAAGGTGCCCTCCCCTCCCCACAGGCCTCAGCTGCAACGCAGCGTAGGCGCAGTTCGGCCCCACTCTGCGCCCTGCCCCCCGTTGAGGACGTCACGACGCAGAAGTAGCCTTGTCAGTTTGAGTGAAACTCCCTCTCTTTGGGCAACATCCAGGAGCAAAACAATGCCTCCCCCTTTCCATTCCTCATCCTGGGAGGGACAAAGAGAGGGGGAGACACTGTTCGCTTGTAGCAACTGGAGTGAATCGAGGGAGGAAGCAGGCTCTGCAAAGGTGCTCAGTGCCCTCTGTCCCACTTTTCATTGTGTATCCCCTTGGTTTGGCACTAGAAAAGGATTGCTTCTTGCGGCACGGTGGCACAGTGGTAAGCACTGCTGCCTCAAATCACCAATTCCCACCTCAGGCGACTCTGTGTGGAGTTTGCACATTCTCCCCGTGTCTGCGTGGGTTTCCTCCGGGTGCTCCGGTTTCCTCCCACAACCTAAAAATGGTTAGGTGAATAGGCTAAATTACCCGTAGTGTTAGGTGAAGGGGTAAATATAGGGGAATGGGTCTGGGTGGGTTAGGTTTCGGCGGGTTAGATTAGATTAGATTACATTACAGTGTAGAAACAGGCCCTTCGGCCCAACAAGTCCACACCGACCCGCCGAAGCGAAACCCACCCATACCCCTACATTTACCCCTTACATAACACTACGGGCAATTTAGCTTGGCCAATTCACCTAACCCTGCACATCTTTTGGACTGTGGGAGGAAACCAGAGCACCCGGAGGAAACCCACGCAGACACGGGGAGAATGTGCAAACTCCACACAGTCAGTCGCCTGAGGCGGGAATTGAACCCGGGTCTCAGGTGCTGTGAGGCAGCAGTGCTAACCACTGTGCCACCGTGCCGCCCACGGTGTGGACTTGTTGGGCCTAAGGGCCTGTTTCCACGCTGTTAGTAATCTAATCATGTTTGCAATTAAAAGGATAGTTTCTCATCAAACTGAGCAGGATTTAAGGATTTGGCGCATTGGTACGAAATTCACCCTCGAATGGAGTTACGTCCTGTATTTCTTGTTATCTTTTTAATTTAATAGGACAGCAGGAAGTTATTCAGCAAATGGACTGGCTTTCTTTTCTCAAACAGCCTTGACCTTTAATTTTCATAGCTGAAAATATGTTGCTGGAACAGCGCAGCAGGTCAGGCAGCATCCAAGGAACAGGAGAATCGACGTTTCGGGCATAAGTCCTTTTTCAGGAAGGGCTTATGCCCGAAACGTCGATTCTCCTGTTCCTTGGATGCTGCCTGACCTGCTGCGCTTTTCCAGCAACACATTTCCAGCTCTGATCTCCAGCATCTGCAGTCCTCACTTTCTCCTTTTAATTTTCATATCCTTGATTCAGCTCCATCTCCAGCACCTTTGTAGGCAGGTTGTTCCAGGTCCTAGTCACCTAAATGAAGTTTTTCTCCATACACACTTAAGGCTATCTGGCTACATAAGGGCCTTCAGGTTTGTGTGTCCTTGATAATATGTGATCAGCAGGCATCTGACAATCTACCAGAATTGCCACCTATGTTATGTTTATTTAACTGTACTGACAGTGATCAATCATTTTGTGAATTTATTTTTGCAGGAAGACATGAGGAAAGAAATCTGAAAGCACATGATACATCAACTTCTGACAGAACCACTTGATTCATTGGGACTTGAATATCAGCAGCTATTCAAATCGAGAAGAAATGTTTGCTTTTGTCTGCTTGAGAGGTTTTGGACACTGGTATGGCAGGAAGAATATGGAGACATCCGAGTGAGGGAGATTCAGTGCGCTGTCTGTAAAATGTGCTTCAAACCGTTTACTCAGCTTAGGGGAACAAACTGACACCACTCACTGTGGGGAGAAACTGCTTACACATTGTTTGTAATTTCAAACTCAGAGCGACACAAGGAAAGTTCCCCCAATGGGGAAACTGTGGAAATGTGGGGACTGTGGGAAATGATTCCCTTCCCCATCAGTGCTGGAAACCCACAGACGCATTCACACTGGGGAGAGACCGTTCACTTGCTCTGTGTATGGGCAGGCATTCAGTCAGATGGGTCATCTGCAGAAGCACCAGCAGATCCACACGGGAGAGAAGCTGTTCACTTGCCCCATGTGCGGGAAGGGATTTGCTCAATCATCTGCACTGGTGATCCACAACAGTGTCCACACCAGGGAGAAGCCGTTCACCTGCTCTCAGTGCGGGAAGGGGTTTGTGAATTCTTCCAACCTGCAAACTCCACAGCGGAGAGAAGCCATTCACGTGCTTGGTGTGTAGGAAAGGGTTCGGTTATTCATCTGCACTGCTGACCCACCAGCCGGTCTACACCGGGAAGAGGCCATTCACCTGCTCAGTGTGTGGGAAGGGATTCACTGATTCTTCCTGCCTACGGACCTACCAGCAGGTCCACACGGGAGAGAAGCCGTTCATGTGCCCAGTGTGTGGGAGAGGGTCCACACCGGGGATAAGCCTTCATCTGCTCAGTGTGCGGGATGAGATTCAGTCAGACGGGACATCTGCAAAGGTACCAGCGGGTTCGGACAGGAGAAAAGCCGTTCACGTGCCCCATGTGCGGGAGGGGGTTCACTGAGTCATCTACCCTGTTGACCCACCAGCGGATCCTTTCACCTGCTCAGAGTGCGGGAAGGGATTCAGTCGGTTGGGTAACCTGCAGACGCACCAGCGGGTCCACACCGGGGAGGGGCTATTCACCAGTCCCGAATGCAGGAAGGTATTCCGTCACGGCAGCAACTTGTGGACACACCAGCAGGTCCACACGGGAGAGAAGCCATTCACCTGCCCGAGCGCGGGAAGGGATTAATCGATTCCTCCGGCTTGCGGATGAACGAGCGGGTCCACACTGGGGACATCCCGCTCACCAACTCAGATGTTGGGTGGGTAGTGTGTGCGGTTTGACCTTGAGCCGTTTTAAAATAAACAGCTACATTTTGTACACCTTTTTGTTGGAGAGATCTGAAGCAGTAACAAATCTGGGTCGCAATAAAGGTTACTTGAACTTCCTGTCTAACTCTGACCTTGAAATCTATGCAATCTAACAGGCTTTCGTTTCAAAGCTGCTAGTTTCTTTCAGCCTCCAGCACTTGTAATTTTTTTCAGGAGTGCAGGTACTCCATTGCTTCATTGGCATTGTAAAGTTTACTGGCAGCACCAGGGGACGTGTGAGCTGTGTTCACTGGAAATTATGTGCAAGAGCCCGTGTTGGACTGGGGTGGGCAAAGTTAAAAATCACACAACACCAGGTTATATTTCCAATAGGTTTATTTGGAAGCACCATCTCTCGGATCACTGCTCCTTCATCGGAGCAGGATCACAAGAAACAGAATTTATAGCAAAAGATTAGTGTCATGCAACTGATACCATATAATGAACAAACCTAGAATGCTGTTAAGTCTTTTATCTTAGAATGAGTTGCAGGTTTTGGTTCATTTAATATGTTAATCCCAGAGTTTCCTTCAAGTAATATTCTTGACATAACTTCAGGTTTGAAAAAATGAGGTAACATCTCGGCTCAGAAAATGCATGCAAGTTGAAGTTAGAGTCTGTCCCAATCTTGAATAAGACTGGTTCTAATTTCTAAAGTAGGAAGTTATAAAATATTATATGGATTGACTGCCTGCAGATTTTGCTCAAAAAGTGCACAATAGCATGTATCTGTAAATGTAATTTCACAAATGAAAATTCACCCCAAAGACTGTATGTATTTGTGTGTCTATCAGAGACGGTTTGCACGTGCATGTGAGTGTGTGTGTGCATGCTTGGTAAAATGTGTGATGGAGCCTTTGCGAGGGTGGGTGTGTGTGGGGAGAGTATGTCTGTGTATCTGGGAGAGAACAAGTGTATGAGAAAGAGCATCTGCATGAATGTGTGTTTGTGTGAGAGTATACAGTACGGTGGATGTAAACTCAAGGTCCCAGTTGAGGCTATCCTCATGGATACCGAACTTGGCTATCAGTCTCTGCTCGTCCACTAGAAATAATTAAGCAGTTACGCAACACACACTGGAGAAGGCCGGGTGGGACTTGTCTTTCAATTTGCTGGGAGGATCTGGATGCTGTCTTCCAGGGCAAACACATGTTGGAGGACCTTCGGCTCAGAGAGATGGAGCTGGAAGCCAGGCTCCAGACATGTTGGGAGGAAATGAGTAAAGTTAACCGGACACTTTATTCCGGGGGAAGGTCTTCCTCTCCAGATAGCCTTCTAATTGGGTCAGTGGACAGGGTCAGGAGAGTGCGAGTCAGACAGGTAAAGGAGATCTGAGAGAGGGCTGCAGGCTGGAGAAGCTGGGTGGTGGGTGGTGACAGTAATGACAATGCTGGGGAGTGGGGGGTGGTGGTAATGGACAGAATAGTGACAGGCATTGTCTCTGTTCTCTGCAACTGGCAGCAGGAGGCCAGATGGCATCTGTGTCTGTCTGGCAGGAGGACTCAGAAACAGAAGTGGGAAAGGGAGGTTGCAGCGGGTATGATTCAACAATGTCGGGAGGAGAGATCCTCTGTTGCAGGCTCACTAGAAGTTACAAAGACAAAGCAGAACCTCAAAGCTCTGGGTGGCATGGCTCAGCGGTTAGACCACTCCCTCATGACATGGAAATGTGTTGCTGGAAAAGCGCAACAGGTCAGGCAGCATCTAGGGAACAGGAGAATCGACGTTTCGGGCATTAGCCCTTCTTCAGGAAGGGCTAATGCCCGAAACGTCGATTCTCCTGTTCCCTAGATGCTGCCTGACCTGCTGCGCTTTTCCAGCAACACATTTCCATCTCTGATCTCCAGCATCTGCAGACCTCACTTTCTCCTCACTCCCTCATGACCCCAGGGACCCAGGTTCGATTCCACTCTTAGGGGACTGTCTGTGCTCTATGGCACGTTCTCCACCTTGTGTCTGTGTGAGTTACCTCTGGATGCTCAGGTTTCCTCCCACAATTCAAAAATTTGCAGTTCAGGGTGGATTGGCCATGCTAAAGTGTCCAGACATGTGCAGGTTAGGGTGTATTAGCAATGGGGAAATGCAGGGCTGTAGGGTAAGTGGGTTGGTCTGGATTTGGTGCTGTTCAGAAGCTAGTCTGCTGTGGAGGAATGGGTTCCAGTTCGTAGGACACTTGACATCAGTCCTGGCGAAGATGGGATTTGGGATTTGTGTTGTCTCTCCCTCTGCCCTCTGTCCATTCTCTCCACTCCCACCTCTTTCCCCACCCCCCTCCCCAAAACCAGTCTCTCTCTCTCCCACACTCATACCCACCCATTCTGTCTCACACCAACCCTCTGCTGCCTTTCTCTCTTCCTCTCTCCCCCATTCTCTTATGCACCCTCATTCCCCCCCAGTCTCTTACCCCCACCCAGTTGCTCTCTCTCTCACTCTCTCTCACTCCTCAAGCCCTTCAAGAACACGGAGAATCCATGTAGATGTCTCTACCTGCGAGATGGGAGTGCATGAGAAATGGCTGACCTTTAAAATTACTAGCTCAAATTATTATCTTCAGAAACATCATAAAAGTCTCAAAGCCTGTTCAACATTTTGAAAATACCTTCAGAATTCTTTGACAAAGTTGCTTGAAATATGTGCAGTTAGGCCACAGCTAAGGACAGGCTGTAAGGGGTGGATGGTCTATGCCAAGTCTTGTGCAATTGGTTCCGACTATGTAGAAATCGAGCCAGAGATTTATGAAGTATGGAAACAAACTTTTTGATCCACACCGACAAGCTATGCCAAATTAATATAGTGACCTATTTGCCAGCATTTAATCAATATCCCACTAAACCCTTCCCATTCATATACCCATCCAGATGCCTTTTAAATGTTATCTTTGTAGCAGCCTCTACCAGTTCCTCTGGCAGCTCATTCACTTCACGCACCACCCTTTGCATAAAAAGATTACCCCTCAGGTCCCTTTTAAATCTTCATCCTCTCACCCTAAAGCTATGCCCCTCTAGATTTGGACAGCATTCCACCCTGGAGAAAACGCATACAAAAGTTGAGCACCCGCACAAAATGTAAACAGGAATAAAATAAAATATCGAGCCACAGTAGGGAAAGAAAATTGTGACTGCAGCCTTTTTTTTTTTAAACGATTGGAATTTAGACACTTACAGAAGTGTTTAAGGGGCAGGGATAGGGTGAATAGCCAAGATCTTTGCCCCAGGGTATAGGAGCCCAAAACAAAGGGGAGAGAAAGAAACCTACACTGATAACTGACACAGCAGTAAATCTGCAGTTACAGGATATCAGAGCGAGTGTAGGAAAAATTAACAAACAACAAAATTCACAGTTACCTTTGGAGGAACCTGTGTGAGAGAGCTCACAGCACAGGAACAGATAAGTGAATAGCTTTTAACGTGTAACCTTGCTGTATGTCTACACTAGTGTACAGAGTGGGTTCTTTCTTGATTATATATTTTATTGAAATCTGTCTCTTGATTAAATATAAACTGTAAGTACTAGGTTAGTCTGGAGCACTGGTTTTCAGTGCAAAACAATGGTGCTATTGTCTGGTTCTGTAGATTGTGGAGGACATATGGCCTTTCTTAGAGTAATATACTCTTCCTGTCTGATGTGGGAATTTAGGGAGAGTTTCAATGTTACTGTTGATTATGTCTGCAGTAAGTGTGTTTGGTTGTGAATCACATGGATCAGCTGGAGCGACAGTTCGAGGAATGAGGAATTTACAAGAGGAATATTACAATGAGGAATACATCCAGGAAAGTTATTTGGGTGGAATTGAGAAATAGAGATAATCACTTATTGCGATTGTATTACAGATCACTGAATAGTCAATTGAAAATAGAGAAACAAATTTGTAAAGAGATTTCAGTTATCTGTAAGAATAATAGGGTGGTTATGGTGAGGGATTTTAACTTTCCAAACACCGAGTAGGGGGTGTGACGGATGGCAGTTATCAGAAGGGGGAAAAACCGCAAATACAGTCAGGTGGATGGGTTAGCTCCAGGGAAGGTAGGAGGGGTAGGCAGGTAGTCCAGGAGTCTTCTGTGGTTATCCCCATTTCAAACAAGTATGCTGATTTGAAAATGTAGGGGGTGATGGAATGTAGCACAAACAGCCACTTACTGGTACCCAGGCATGTTCTAATGCAATGAGGGTTATGTTGAGATCCAAGCGATCGATTGTGAAGAGGACTCTCCAGTCAGAGGCACAAACAAGTTTCTGTGGTCAGCAGCAAAAAATAAGAATGGTGTGTTACCTCCCTGGTGCCAGGATCAAGAATGTCTCCGAGATGGTGCAGAATGTTCTCAAAGGGGAGAGGGACCAGCAGGACATCATTGTATATATTAGAACCAATGGCAGAGGAAGGGAAAAGGATGAGATTCTGAAGGGAAAATATAGAAAGTTAGGCAGGAATTTTAAAAAGGTGGACCTTGAAGGTAGTCAAATCTGGATGACTCCTAGTGCTGTGAGCTAGTGAGTATAGGAATAGGAGGATAGAGCAGATTAATGTGTGGCTGAGGAACTGGTGCATGGAAGAAGGGTTGATATTTTTGGATCTTTGGAAATCTTCTGGGGTAGAAGTGACATGTACAGAAAGGATGAATTGCATCTGAGTTGAAAGGGGACCAATATTCTGGCAGGGAGCTTTGCTCGAGCTGCTCAGGAGGGTTTTAACTAATAATGTGGGAAATAGTGAAGACAGAAATCAATCTGAGACTGGTACAGTTGGGAAAGGGAACAAGTCAAACAGTCAGGAATAAAGCAGAGAACAAGATGGGACTGATAAATTAAACTGCATTTCCTTCAATGTGAGAGGCTTAATAAGAAAAGCAATGTCCTCAGGTCATGGTTAGAGACATGGTACTGGGATATCATAGCAATTACAGAAATGTAGCTCAGAGATGGACAGGACTGGCATCTTATCCTCCAGGATATAAATGCTATAGCAAGGATAGAAAAGGGGGCAAGAGACGATTGGGAGTGATGTTTTTGATAAGGGATGGTTTTACTGCTGCACTTCGGTAGGATATTCCTGGGAATACAACCAGGGAAGTTATTTGGGTGGAACTGAGAAATAAAAAAAAGGATGATCACCTTGTTGGGATTGTATTATAGACCACCAAATAGTCAGCCGGAAATTGAGAAACAAATCTGTAAGGAACTATCAGTTATTTGTAAGAATAATAGGGTGGTTATGGTAGGGAATTGTAACTTTCCAAACATAGACTGGGACTGCCGTAGTTTAAGGGTTTGAGTACTGTAGATGCTGGAGATTAGAGTAGAGAGCATGATGCTGGAAAAGCATAGCATGTCAGGCAGCATCCGAGGAGCAGGAAAAATCGATGAAGGGCTTTTGCCGGAAACGTTGATTTTCCTGCTCAGATGCTGCCTGACCTGCCATACTTTTCCAGCACCAAACTCTCAGATCTAAAAGTTGAAGTTCTAAATTGGAGCAAGGCTAATTTTGATGGTATTAGGCTGGAACTTTCAAAAGCTCATTGATGACAGATGTTCGCAGGTCAAGCAATGGCAGGAAAATGTGAAGTCTTCAAAAATTAGATAACGAGAGTCCAGAGATAGTACATTTCTGTTCGGGTGAAAGTAAAGGCTGGTAGGTAAAAGGAATGCTGGGTGACTAGAAAAATTGAGGTTTTGGTTAAAAACAAAAGACAGAAACATATGACAGGGGTAGACAGAAGAGATCAAGTGAATCCCTCTAGTATAAAGTTGGTCGGAGTCTATACTTAAGAGGGAAATCAGGAAGGCAAAAAGGGGACAGGACGTAGCTTTGGTAAATAGGGCTAAGGAGTATCTGAAGGGTTTTTATAAATACATTAAGGACAAAAGGGTAACTAGGGAGAGAATACGGCCCCTCAATAGCAAGGCAGCCTATGTATAGAACTGCAGGAGATGGGGGAGATACTAAACAAATATGTTACATCAGTGCTTACTTTGGAGAAGGGCATGGAATTTATAAAATGTGGTGAAATAGATGGTGACATTTGAAAACTGTCCATATTAGAGAGGTGGTGGTGCTGGATGTCTTCAAACACATAGAAGTAGATAAATCATCAGGACCTGATCAGGTGTACCTTAGAACTCTGTGGGAAGTTAGGGAAGTGATTGCTGGGCCCCTTGCTGAGATATTTCCATCACTGATAGGCACAGGTGAGGTGTTGGAAGACTGGAAGTTAGCTACCGTGGTGCCACTGTTAAAGAAATGTGGTCAGGAAAAGACTGGGAACTATCGATCGGTAAGCCTGATGACGGATGGGTAAGTTGTAAAGAATCCCAAGGGACAGGATTTGCATGTATTTGGAAAGGCAATGACTGATTCCAGATAGTCAGCATAGCTTTATGGAAATCATTCTCATGAATTTGATTGAGATTTTTGAAGAATTAACAAGGACGATTGATGAGAGAAGAGTAGTGGCCGTGATCTATATGGACTTCAGTGAGGGGTTCGATAAGGTTCCTCATGGGAGACTGGCTGGCAAGGTTAGCAACTTGTGGATCACTTCAGAGAATATCTCTGGGATACCTGCACCCAGCAACCCCATTGTCATGTGGCTGAACACTTTAATTCCCCTCCCATACCAGCAAGGACATGTAGGTCCTGGGCCTCCTCCATCACTGAACCTTAACTGAGAAAATCTATAGCCTTCAAACTTGTCTTTAAACATTTAGACTAAAACGTAATGTTGAATTATAGAACACATTTTCTGCACTAGAAAACAGACAGGCAGGAAGGCTCAGAAAAAGGTGGGGGGGGGGGGGGAATCTCAAGGAATGCAGAAGATAGGGACATCTGATCTTACCAAGTGATAACAGGATGCTGTAAGGCAATTAAGTACATTTGCTGTAGCATCGGTGAATCTGTGTGAACAGGACACCAAGTGATAACATTCACAGCCGTTCCCTTGTGAAATTAATGACAATGTTTGATTTTGACCCTGAAACGAAACTCGGTACTATCAAAAGCTAATGGTCAGATGCTGCCAATTATAATGGATTCTTATTACCCCTTGCAAGCGGGGCAGAGACAGAGAAAAAAAATCTTTGCTGACTTGAGAGTTCAAAAAGACACTAGGGGGAAGAGACCATTTTAGTGCTGAGGCTATTGGAGCCTGTAGAAAATTAACTTAGTGCTTATCTGCTATGCACTGAATTTAACTGAATTTTGGGACTTTATTATGATATTGAGTAGCCATTACCAGGTAATAATAATGATGCTTTCACTTGCTGTTCTTGCAGACCGCCCTAACTGTCAATTCTAACTAGTCAGATCTTATGTCTTATTTGAATTTGAATCACAAACTTGAAAAGAAGGCATGTTTAATTCGAGACTAATTAATCATTTTAAATACAAGCGTGCAGTAACATTTCAGCCTCAGGTACAGAATGATTCTGTGCTTAAGATAAAAAGCAGGAATCTGCTCCCAGCTTAAAATTATTCTAAACCCAACATTGAAGAGATTATGACACAATCTGTCGGGAAGCCATTTCATGGTCAAAAGTTTGTCCTCCTTGCTAAGAAGCCATTTTGTAAAATAATGATATCAGACACGTGAGCTGTGCAAGGTTACTTTATGATATCTCCCACTTAATTTGGACTGGTACTTCTTTATAGGAACTTATCTCATGAGCAGATGCTTAACTCAGCTAGGTCTGTTTTTCCTACCTGATGGATAGTTCAAGGCCTGTAGGAGTGATCAGTCAAGCGCACCCAGATCAGTCAGTTAACTTTTCTTCTTTATGAATTATTGTCTTTCACTTTTATCTGTCTAATTAAGAACATGCAATGTTTTTGTAAACTTTTGTATCAAGGAACAGTACATCAGAGTAGCCAGCTAGTACTCTACTCTCCTAGTTAGAACCTAGTTCGTTTAATTTATAGCTATCAGTGTTATGTTGTAACAGTGTTGCTATTAGTGAGTAAAGGGGCTGACCAAAATTAAACTAAACTGTCTGTAAGAGGTTTTTATTCCAGAGTTCCAAAGAGTACAATCTCCGGGATGAACCAAGACAGAGGCTTTACAGGTCTGAGTCCACAAGGGATTCCCTGAGCTGTCTCAAATCTGTACTTTAACAATTTGACGCTGTGAGCAGGGTTCCAATAAGGGCTAAGTTTGAGTGAAACTGGAAAAGAGGAGCTTCATCTAAGGGTTAGACCTGAGACGAATGGGCCCACAAGGTAAGATTATACCTTGATTGCTCTTGTTCTGTATCGTCATGTGTGACTTCCCCCATTTCACTCTCTCAGTACCCTGTCATTGTCGGGTTGTTATCGTCTAAAATATTTGTGTGTGTGTGTGTGCATGCACGAGAGAGATTAGATTACTTGCAGTATGGAAACAGGCCCTTCGGCCCAACAAGTCCACACCGAACCACCAAAGCACAACCCACCCAGACCCATTTCCCTAACACAACACTACAGGCAATTTAGCATGGCCAATTCATCTAACCTGCACATTTTTGGACTGTGGGAGGAAACCGGAGCACCCGGAGGAAACCCACACAGACACTGGGAGAATGTGCAATCACCACGCAGACAGTCGCCGAGGTGAGAATTGAACCCGCCTGTGCCAGAGAGAGACTTAGTGCTAACTCTCTGCAGCTTGCAGAAAGTTTAACCCTTTGTGATTCAGTTTGGATGCACATTTGTTGGTGAGTGAATGTTTGTGTTTTGTGTCTGTGCTCTGTCGTGATTGGGGTTGGTGTCCCTGTACATCAGTAGTTTTGCAAAGATTTAAAGTAAGTAGGATAAATATGGGTGTAACTCTAGATAAGATGAAAGACAAACGTCCCCTAACGGAAATAATAAGTCTGTATCCTAATTATAAGAAACAATTAAGGGAAATATTGGCTGCAGCTGCTCAACAAAATAAGGATTGGTCTCCAGGAGGCACATATGATTTAACTCTACTCATTATAAATTGAACAAGGGATTTGAGAAAGTAAGCAGAAAGAAGCCACATGAGTGTGGAAAAAGGTAGTTAGGGAAAAATCAATGCAATCATCATGGAGACAAAACTGTATTAAACAGGGAGTTAGTCCATGAACTGAGGAAGGTTCTGAATTAGATTGGATAGAACTAAAACGCAAATGTGAAGCATATGATTTAGAAGCAGATTTGGAATTGGCTCGAAAAGAAAAGGAAAGCAAAGATTTAGAATTTAAGCTGAAATGTCAGGAGCCCCAATGAAAAGGAAATAAGAATAAGAACAGGCTGCAGCTACGCGGGACTGGACAAATGACAAAGACTGTTCCTTCTACCCCATCCTCTCCTCTCCCAAAGATCAATAAAGAATGGATGAAGAATGGGATTCTGATTTGGAGAAGGAAATATTTTATGTCTCACCTCCTGTCAGCCGACCTCCTCAAGACTCACCCACAGTACGGTCAAAGGGAACACGCTTCACAAAACGAAGTCGCCTGAACCCCCCTCCCTACTCTGAGGACCAATCTGCTGAGACCCATGCCCTTCCCCCAACGAATCATTTGTCACCGTGTGTTAGGAGTTTTACAATTGCACAGATGAGTGAACTTAAGACCACTGATCAAAATCAGTCTAACTGCTGCTTTTAAAATCAGTTTGTACTCTTTAACCAGACGGTCAAAGAAAGTGATGCACTTCTGAAAGAACCAAACATTGCAAGTTTTTCCAAAAAAAAGGTATTTCAGTTCAACTTTAAAACAACCAGAAGTGCAAGTCAAATTCAAGCTAATAAAATTTAAAATTCCACTTGGAAAGATTAGGCCACTGTACAGATTGACAATTACAACTCTGTCCCTAATTAGTATTTACAGACAGCCTGTGGAATTCTACTGGCACCACATTTAATTCATTCAAGATGGAAGTATACATGGCTTCTACATGATTATTTTAAAACTGCACCCAGATTCTCCCAGCCATCCATACGGTGGGATTGGCTACCTCAAATATAACTTTGCATCAAAATGTAGAAGTCTGTACCTCCCATTCTGCAATATCCTCGCTTACTTCTAAACATACTGCACTCAGAATCTGCTTCTCTCCTTAAATACTGCTCTCACATTAACCCCGTTACAGTCCTACAGGAAGAACGTCTTGAACTACCTGATCCTCCCCATGATTGTGTTCTCATAAATTAACTTGTTAGTAAACCACATGCTGATCTTACCGATCAGGCTCTAGTTAACCCAGACCTTACACTTTATGTTGGTGGTTCTTCTATCTCTCCAGAGGGCAAACTTAGGTCAGGATATGCGATTGTCATTTTTTTCCCCAGACACTAGAAGCTTAGTCTGTCGACCCACCCTGTTCCATCCAGCAAGCTGAACTCCTTACTCTCACCTGTGCCTGTATACTTGCTAAAAGAAAGTCAGCAAATATCTATTCTGATGTCTATTATGCCTTTAGATGCGCTCACAATTTTGTTCAACGTTCGCAGCAGCACGGCTTCCTTAGCTCATCAGGAATCCCTACCCTCAATGCTGCCTGTGATGCTAATCTCCTCATTGCTATTCAATTTCCCCCTCAATTGGCAATTATCAAACGTTCTGCTCACTCCTCTGATACTTCCAATGTCATTGAAAACAACAATTCTGCTGACGCAGCTGCTAAGAAAGCAGCACTTGAGCAAAAAGACATGGTCACTCAAATGACGAGTTGGAAACCAAAGAGAGACTCTCCTATTTCCTCTTCTGACACCCTGACCATGCCTGACCGAGAGCAAATACGGACCCATCAGGGAGACGCCTCTGATGAGGAGAGACAAAGATAGGTGAACCATGGTTGTTATGTAAGTAGTTATAATAAGCTTTGGGTTACGCCGGTAAGACAGACACGTCTGCCTGACTTGCTTTTGCCTATTCTAGTTGATTATGTTCATACGCATATGCATGTAGGTATGGAGGGAATGGTGGACAGAATTCTCCAAACTTGGTGGAATTCCCACCTGCAAGAAAAAGCAAAACAAGGAGCTGCAAATTGCCTAATTCGTCAAAAGTATAATTCCGGGAAAGGAATAAAGTGTCCACCAGGTGAAACTCACTTGCAAGTGTACCTTTTGATACTATCCAGTTAGATTTTATAGTTACCTCGAAGACGCGGTTATAAGTATAGCTTAGTGATAATCGATGTATTCAGTAATGGATTGAAGCTTATCCCTGTACTGACTGCACAGCAAAACTACTTGTAAAATTCTGTTAAGGGAAATCATACCCAGATTTGGAATACCAGTAATGGTCTCTTCTGATAATGGCCCCCACTTCTGTGTGGAGCTAAACAAGGAAATATGTAAGAGCTTGAATATGAATCAAAAATTCCATTGTGCCAACCATCCCCAAGCAGCGGCAATTGTAGAAAGAGCCAATGGTACCCTAAAAGGTCAGCTAAGCAAATTGGTAGAAGATGCAGGGCTTAATTGGCTGCAAGTACTTCCAATCGCCATTTTTAATATGAGACCCATGACACAGACAAAGACAGGATTCTCGGCGGCTGAACTAATATATGGAAAGCCCCTGAAGACTCTCTGGTCTGCACCATTAACTGCCCAACACATTGTTGATGTGCGTTTCATGGCAGAAGAGGTGCACAGGTACCTGATTAAGCTAACCAAAGCACTGCAGTCTTATCATCAACAGGTCAAATAAGCTTATCGGATACCAGGGAAGGAAGAAGAAAGAGCTCCAATATTTAAAGACATTAACTCTGGTGACTACATACTATTGAAAGACTTTAATTGTGGAAAATTGGGACCCCCCTGGAAAAGTCCTTATCAAGTTCTTCTGACAACTGAAACTGCAGTAAAGGTAGAAGGATGCTCAACATGGGTCTACAAAGGACATTGCAAGCTTGTAGCCCCCTCACAGTTCTAGTGTTAGTACTGATACAGGCATCTGATGAAAGCCCAACCCAAGTACATGTGCACAAATATAACCAACCCTTCTGTGATAACTTAGACCAGCTAAAACTCCAATGTGACTGTATGTATGATACCTGTACTAATACCATTGGAAGTTATGAATGCAGCTGCCCAGCTGAAGCTCATTTAAACTACTCGCATTGCGTATCCAAACATCACTCTCTACCTTATTGTCATCCTTACAACACTTCTATGCCAGTCATCGTGAGATGGCACAATTCCATAACCTTGTCCATTCCGTCAACTGAAAATTGCTACCTTGAGATGCTTGTCAGTTCCCTTTTCAAAACGAACCATGCAAATTGCAGAAGCATATGGTGTTTTGGCTTTCATTAACAGGGGTATTGAGTTTAAGATTCGTGAGATCTTGTTGCAGCTCTATAAAACTTTGGTTAGACCGCATTTGGAATACTGCGTCCAGTTCTGGTCGCCTTATTATAAGAAAGATGTGGATGCTTTGGAGAGGGTTCAGAGAAGGTTTACCAGGAGGCTGCCTGGACTGGAGGGCTTATCTTATGAGGAGAGGTTGACTGAGCTCAGACTTTTTTTTATTAGAGAAAAGGAGGAGAAGAGGGGACCTAATTGAGGTATGCAAGATAATGAGAAGCATATAGAACATAGAACAGAGAAGAATACAGCGCAGTACAGGCCCTTCGGCCCTCGATGTTGCGCCGATCCAAGCCCACCTAACCTACATTAGCCCACTATCCTCCAAATGCCTATCCAATGCCCGCTTAAATGCCCATAATGAGGGAGAGTCCACCACTGCTACTGGCAGGGCATTCCATGAACTCACGACTCGCTGAGTAAAGAACCTACCCCTAACATCTGTCCTATACCTACCCCCCCTTAATTTAAAGCTATGCCCCCTTGTAATAGCTGACTCCATATGTGGAAAAAGATTCTCACTGTCGACCCTATCTAAACCCCTAATCATCTTGTACACCTCTATCAAGTCACCCCTAAACCTTCTTTTCTCCAATGAAAACAACCCCAAGTGCCTCAGCCTTTCCTCATACGATCTTTCTACCATACCAGGCAACATCCTGGTAAACCTCCTCTGCACCCGTTCCAGTGCCTCCACATCCTTCCTATAATATGGCGACCAAAACTGCACACAATACTCCAGATGCGGCCGCACCAGAGTCTTATACAACTGCAACATGACCTCAGTACTCCGGAACTCAATTCCTCTACCAATAAAAGCCAGTACGCCATATGCCGCCTTCACCGCACTATTTACCTGGGTGGCAACTTTCAAAGATCTGTGTACATGGACACCAAGATCCCTCTGCTCATCCACACTACCAAGTATCCATCCATTAGCCCAGTACCCCATCTTTTAATTACTCTTACCAAAGTGAATCACCTCACACTTAGCTACATTGAACTCCATTTGCCACCTTTCTGCCGAGTTCTGCAGCTTATCTATATCCCGCTGTAACCTGCCACATCCTTCCTCACTGTCTACAACTCCTCCGACTTTCGTATCATCCGCAAATTTGCTCACCCAACATTCTAACCCCTCCTCCAGGTCATTTATAAAAATGACAAACAGCAATGGTCCCAAAACAGATCCTTGCGGAACACCGCTAGTGACGGCACTCCAAGATGAACCTTTGCCATCAACTACAACCCTCTGTCTTCTTACAGCCAGCCAACTCCTAATCCAAACCTCCAACTCACCCTTAATGCCATACCTCCGTATTTTTTGCAGTAGTCTACCATGGGGAACCTTATCAAACGCCTTACTAAAATCCATATACACCACATCTACCGCTTTCCCCTCGTCCACCTCCTTAGTCACCTTCTCAAAGAATTCAATAAGGTTTGTGAGGCACGACCTGCCCTTCACAAAACCATGCTAACTATCCTTGATCACATTATTCCTATCCAGATGTTCATAAATCCTATCCCTTACAATTCTCTCTAATTGCCCACAACAGAAGTGAGACTCACCGGCCTATAGTTACTAGGGTTATCCCTACTCCCCTTCTTGAACAAGGGAACCACATTTGCTAGCCTCCAATCTTCTGGCAATACTCCTGTAGACAACGAGGACATAAAAATCAAGGCCAATGGCTCTGCAATCTCCTCCCTTGCTTCCCAGAGAATCCTAGGATAAATGCCATCAGGCCCAGGGGACTTATCTATTTTCACCCTTTCCAGAATTTCCAACACCTCTTCTCTACATACCTCAAAGCCATCCATTCTACTTAATTGTGACTCAGTACTCACATTGACAACAATGTCCTGTTCCCGATTGAATGAATACTTTTCGTCAGTATTCAATGTCTCCCCAATCTCTTCAGCCTCCACACGCAACTTCCTACGACTATCCTTGACTGGACCTATTCCTACCCTAGTCATTCTTTTATTCCTGACATACCTACAGAAAGCCTTAGGGTTTTCCCTAATCCTACCAACTAAGGACCTTTCATGTCCCCTCCTTGCTGCTCTTAGGTCTCTCTTCAGGTCCTTCCTGGCTACCTTATAACTCTCAATCTTTACATAGGCCGCCCTCTTCCATTTAACAAGGAATTCCAATTCCTTATTAAACGATGGCTCCCTCACATGACCCTTTCCTCCCTGCCTGACGGGTACATACTTATCAAGGACACTCAATAGTTGCTCCTTGAACAAGCTCCACATATCA
This sequence comes from Chiloscyllium plagiosum, assembly GCF_037043375.1. NCBI lineage: Eukaryota > Metazoa > Chordata > Chondrichthyes > Orectolobiformes > Hemiscylliidae > Chiloscyllium > Chiloscyllium plagiosum. The sequence continues at coordinate 3,524,969 of NW_028270187.1, read as the reverse complement.
ATTACGCCCTTGCCTTGAAGCTTACTTTTCCAAGCCACACATCCTATGTCATGCCTCACCGCATCATAATTTCCCTGCCCCCAGCAGATAGATTCGATAGCCAGAGACTATTTCCCAGGGCAGAAATGACGAACACGAGGTGTCACAGTTTTAAGCTGGTTGGAGGAAAGTATAGAGGGGATGTCAGAGGCAGGTTCTTTACACAGAGAGTTGTGAGAGCATGGAATGCGTTGCCAGCAGCAGTTGTGGAGGCAGGGTCACTGGGGACATTTAAGAGATTCCTGGACATGCATATGGTCACAGAAATTTAATGGTGCATACATGAGGATCAGTGGTCGGCACAACATTGTGGGCTGAAGGGCCTGTTCTGTGCTGTACTGTTCTATGTTCTATTGAGAACATAGTACAGAAATCACCAAACCCTAAGGCACCTATTGCCATGAGACTGACCACTTATACCTTCTTGACGGAAGCCTATCCTATCCAACCTACTGCCACTGACAGAAATACCTTTACACGTTTCCTGTATTCAGTAGCTACAGTAATTAACAAGACAAGCTGGAAAGATGAAGAAAGACCAAAAATACTATGCACTCCCAATCCTCCTCCTGTTACTAATGGTTTCTTTATTCAAGCTAAGCCCCCTGACCCATGTGTTATCTGCTCACTCTTCCATCATTCTAATGCCCTTTCCACTTTTCACCCCCCCCCCCCCACTGTGAGATGCCGGAAGTAGATGATGAATGGAACACCCACCAGCAGGTGAATCAGTATGAAGCAACAAGTAGAGGAAAAACAAAATGGGACTTACACAACGTCTTCCATCAACAAACCTGGTGGTCCAGGTTGCTGGGAGGCCTTATTCCTGGCTGGGGTATTGAGATGGCCCTAGATCAGATAAGTGACCTTGCCTATGATATCAAAAAACCTGCCAACTCGACTGCCCATGCTTTAAAACTGGTGAACAAAGAGTTACAGGAGACTCAGGTGATGATGCTTCAGAATCGACTAGTGCTAGATTTCCTCCTTGCTAAAGGAGGAGCCACTTGTTCAGTCATTGGCCCGCAATGTTGTGCCTACATCGATGATTTCTTGAAAGACATTTTGGACGATACAGATGTTATCATCAAAACGGGTCAAGACGCAGGGAAGGTACCTGCCCCACAGTCATCCGATTCACATGGATGGAGTTTTACTTGCTGGCTATGGTCGCTGTACGGATGGATCCCATGTGGGACGTACTGATAATCCTTGGTCTCATCCTAGGAATATACATTGTCGCCCACTTATGCATGAAATGGACCGTACATTGCTTTTCACCTGAGCCAAAGAGGAATCTGATTAATCGACCCATGTCCCCCCCCTCTACCGACATGCCCGAACTTCCATGCTGGAATCCAGTATTTTTCAGACTCTGCTCCTCCGTACGATGACTCGCCAGAGGAGGCACTTGATTTATTAAGAATACAAATAGACTGAATAGACTAAGTATACTTGTATAAGTCAAGTAGTTATCATGAAATGACAAAACAAGGCAGGAAGGCTCAGAAAAAGGGGAGATCTCAGGGAATGCAGAAGATAGGAACATCTGGGCTCACCAAATGATAAGAGGATGCTGTAAGGCAATTAAGAACATTTGCCTTAGCATCGGTGAATCTGTGTGAACAGGACACCAAGTGATAACATTCACAGCCGTTCCCTTGTGAAATTAATGAGAGTGTTTGATTCTGACCCTGAAATGGAACTCGATACTATCAAAAGATTTGTAATTAACGGCAGGATGTTGCCAATTATAATGGATTCTTATTAACCCTTGCAAGCGGGGCAGACAGAGAGAAAAAAAATCTTTGCTGACTTGAGAGCTCAAAAGGACACTAGAGGGAGAGACCATTTTAGTGGTGAGGCTATTGGAGCCTGTAGAAAATTAACACTTAGTGCTTATCTGCTATGGATTGAATTTAACTGCATTTTGGGTCTCTATGATGCTATTGAGTATCCATTACCAGTTATTAAATACAAACTCTGCAAGAGGTAATATGAATGAAGCTTTAACTAACTTGCTGTTCTTGCAGACCACTCTACAGACCCTACAGACTGCCCCAATTGTCCGATCTTATGTCTTATTTGAATCACAATCTTGCAAAGTGTGTTTAATTTGAGACTAATTATTCATCTTAAATGAAAACTTGCAGTAACATTTCAGCCTGAGGTACAGAATGAATCTATGCTTAAGATAAAAAGCAGGAATCTGCTCCCAGCTTAAAATTATTCTAAACCTAACATTGAAGAGATTCTGACACAATCTGTCAGGAAGCCATTTTATGGTCAAAGATTTGCCGCCATTTCGTAAAACAATGATATCAGACATGCGAGCTGTGCAAGGTTACCTTATGACATCTCTCACTTAATTTAGACTGGTACTCCTTTATAGGAACTTATCTCACGAGCAGATGCTTAACTCAGCTAGGTATGTTTTTCCTACCTGATGGATAGTTCAAGGCCTGTGGGAGTGATCAGTCAAGCGCACACAGATCAGTCAGTTAACTTTTCTTCCTTACGAATTATTGTCTTTCACTGTTATCTGTCTAATTAAGAACATGCAATGTTTTTGTAAACTTTAGTATACTTTTGTCACACTTTGTGACAGTACATCAGAGTAGCCTGCTGGGGCACTTGAAGAGATGGTACCCCACTTTCCTGGGTTATTAGAACTCGTTAGTTTAGCTTATAGGCATCACTGTTACAACATAACACTGATACTATTAGTGAATAAAGGGGATGACTAAAATTAAATTAAACTGTCTGCAAAAGGTTTTTATTGCAGACTTCCAAAGAGTACGATCTCCAGGGTGAACCAAGAGACAGGCTTTACAGGTCTGAGTCCACAAGGGATTCCCTGGGCTGTCTCAAATCTGTACATTAACATAACCACCCGAAGCCTTGAGGAAGAACACTTGATGCTACAGAGATATCTGTCAGGGCCCCAAGCTCTTTCCTCTCTCGCTTCCCCTAGCAACCTGGGATAAATCCTATCCGGTCCTGGGTATTTTCCACCTTAATAACCTCTAGCCTACCCAACACATCTTCCTACTTATTTCAACATGATCCAGAGTAATCAAGCTTCTACCTCTAATCTCAATAGTCATCATGTTCCTCTCCTCCGTGACCACTGATGCAAAGTTGAGATTCAGAATCTCCCCCATTTTCTCAGGTTTGATACACTGCCTTCCTTCCTTATCATTTAGTGGACCAATCCTTTCTCTCGTTACCCACCTGCTTATATAAGATTAGAAGACTTTGGGATTCTGCATAATTCTGCTCACTGAAGCAATGTCATGACTCTTTTTAGCCCGCTTGATTCCTCATTTAAGACTGGTCCAACTCTCCCGATATTCCTCCAGGGCCTGTTCTGTTCTTACCTGCCTGGACCTTATTTTTGCTTCCCTTTTCCTCTTGGCTCGTTGTACAATTTCTCCTGTCATCCATGGTTCACGATTCTGGTTTTCCCTATCCCTTGCTTTCAACAGGATGTCTATCCTGCACTATCTTTGAAAGCCTCCCACATATCAAATCTGGACTTCACTTCAATCCCCATTTCACAGCTCCTGCCTAATTTTGATATAATTGGCCTTGGCCCCGTTTAGTACACTTCCCTTAGGACCACTCTCATCTTTGTCTAAGAGTATACTAAAACTGAAAGAATTATGGTCACTGTTCCCAAAGGAATCCTCACCGCAACTTCTACCACCTAGTCTGGCTTATTCCCCAACACCAGATTCAATATGGCCCCTTCCCTTATCGGACTATTGACACACTGCTCTAGAAAACTGTCCTGGATGCTTCTTGCAAATTCTGCCCCATCCAGACCTCTGGCACTGAGTATCAATGTTGGGAAAATTAAACACAGGTGAGGTGCCAGAGGACTGCAGGGTTGCTCATGTTGTCCCCCTGTATAAGAAAGGTAGTCGGGATATTCCGGGTAACTACAGACCAGTGAGCCTGATGTCAGTGGTGGGAAAGTTGCTGAAGAAAGTACTGAAGGATAAAATATATTTATATTTGGAAAAGAATGATCGGTGATAGGCAACATGATTTTGTGCAGGGGAGGTCGTGCCATACCAACTTAATAGAGTTCTTTGAGGAAGTGACCAAGTTGTTAGATGAAGGAAAAGCTATACATGTCATACACATGGACTTTAGTAAGGCGTTTGATAAGGTTCCCCATGGTAAACTAATGGAGAAAGTGAAGTCACGTGGTGTGCAGGGTGTTCTAGCCAGGTGGATGAAGAACTGGTTGAGCAACAGAAGACAGTAGTACTGGAAGGGAGTTTCTTGAAAAGGAGAAAGGTGACCAGTGGTGTTCCACAGGGATCAGTGCCGAAGCCACTGATCAGCAAGCTTGCAGATGACACGAAGATTGGTGGAGTAGCAGAAAGCATAGGGGACTGTCAAAGAATACAGGAGAATATAGATCGACTGAACAGTTGGGTGGCAAAGGGCAGATGGAGTTCAATCCAGGCAAATGTGAGGTGATGCATTTTGGGAAGTCTAATTCTAGAGAGAATTATACAGTAAATGGAAGAGACTTGGGAAAAGTTATTGAGCAGAGAGATCTGGGAGTTCAGGTTCATTGTACCCTGAAGGTTGCTGCACAGGTGGGTAGAGTGCTCAAGAAGGCATGCGGTATGTTTGCCTTCATCAGATGGGGTATTGAGTATAAGAGCTGGCAGGTCATGTTAAAATTCTATAAGACGTTGGTTTGGCCGCATTTAGAATACTGTGTCCAGTTCTGGTCGCCATATTACCAAAAGGATGTGGATACATTGGATATGGTGCAGAGAACATTTGAGGATGTTGCCTGATATGGAAGGTGCTAGCTATGACAAGAAGCTGAGTAGATTAGGATTGTTTTCATTAGAAACTAGAAGGTTGAGGGGGGACCTGATTGAGGTCTACAAAATCATGAAGGGTATAGATAGAGATAAGTGTAAGGTATAGGGTTAAAATTGTGCAGAATAAGGGAACAGGTGTTGTTTCTGCAAAAGCTTACATTATAAAATTAGGCTGCGCATGCAAATAATAAACAGTGAGAAGTGAAAACAGATAGAATTGTCTATGACTAATAAGGCAGAGCCATTGTGGAGCGGGACGTACCAGGCGTAGGAAAACAGAAAGAAGCAAAAACAGGTAGAATTATCTCTGACTAATAGGGCAGAGCAATTGTGGAGCAGGATGTACCAAGAATAGGAGAAGCGAAAACAGGCCAAATTATCTCTGACTAATAGGGCAGAGTGACCGTGTAGCGGGATGTACCAGTAACAGGAGAATAGTGTGCCAGTCGCAGGAGCGATGTGGCCAATGGATGGAATTTAGTTTGGTAGGATGATCGCACGAAGACAGCAAACTATGCCAGGATAGTCACGTATAAGGAATGAAATAAATAAGAGTAAGGGGCGACAGGCTTAGAGTAATGGGAGAAGTAAACAGAGGCGGAGAGAAGCTAGACAAAGGTGGAGCGAAGCTAGAGCTTGTGATAGGCTACACGCTACAGTAAAAGTAACCAATGGGGTGAAAGGGGAGGACCGAGAGATGCAGCTGATCAGCATAAATCAGAATGTAACCCTCAGATCGGGGTGCTTACTCATTAGGCACCCTTTCTTGCAAGTACGTATCAATAAAATTCGCTGCTTCAGAATTTGACTCTGACTGAAATTTATTAATATGTGAGCTTTATTTCTCTCAGATTTGGGGGCTCGTGTCCTGGATATCTATCATCACCAGTGGGGTAGACATCGTCGATGGCTGGGAAGACGTGTCCCCTTCCTTTTAGAACGGTCCTGTGTTCCTTGGCGGTGGGTTTCCCCTTCTGGTTGACTGATAGACTCTCATCGGATCTCAATCTGAACCAGGCGAAAGTAAGTAGGCACAAGGAGCCAGGCAACTCTGTGCATGGACCAAGGTAGGGAAATTGACTTTTAAGTACTGCTTTGGTGGCTGGGATTGAGTTCTAGTGGTTAATAAGTGTCTAATGAAAGAACTCAATATGGGCTGTGCCGAGGGTTAAGTATAAGCCTCCGAAAGAAAAATGGAAATTGAGGCGGGGTCCTTGACAACATACCTCCAGAAAGTCCGTTGGGCAGGATGTTGTGGAATTGGAAAAAATAATACTTGCATAAGGGGAAGAGATAGCAAAACGATGATTAAATATTGTTAATATGGACTAAGGAATCCATTCTTCGTCCTGCCGTCTTCTGGCCAAAGTATGGGTTGAATGAAGTTCTGTTTGTAAATATTTGAATTTATATGTCAACAGAAAAACAGTCTTTCAGTCAGGAGGGATCAGATTATGCTTAGTGTTGAAAGGGCTAGTAACTGAAGGGCTACTGAGGGTACAATTTGTAACTAAATCATGGCCAAACATCAAAAATAAATTTCAGAAAATAGATGGGTGGAGTGAGAAATCACTTGATGAATTGTTAAGAGATGCACAGAAAGTGTTTGTAAAGAGAGAGGATGAGAAGCAAAAGCAGAAGGCAAAAATGATGGTAGCCATAGTTGACGAAGTAGTCAAGAAAAGAATCGAATCAGTGACTAGCAACCGGAGTGGAGGTGGCAGCATGTAGAACATAGAGGAAGGGGTAGAGGACGAGGAGGACCTTTCATAGGGTCCAGTCAACAGGGACAAGGACAGAGGTGGAGACCCCAACAAGCAGGGTGTTACATCCAAAAAAAAATTTCAAAAGATAGAGGGGTGGAGCGAGAAGCCTCTAGAGTTGTTGTTGCGGGAAGCTCAAAAAGTGTCTGTGAGATATTGTGTGTGTGTGTGAGAGAGAGAAAAGAGCTGTAAAGCTAGTAGAAAGTTTAACCCTTTGTGATTTGGTTTGTATGCACATTTGTTTGTTTGTGATTGAATGTTTGTGCTTTGTTCCCTGGAGCTTGAGATCCAGGACTGTGTTGAATCTGATTTCTATTATGGAAATTTAACATGATTTCTTTTAAGGTTAAGGATTTTACAGTGATTATGAAATAAAATGTTAGCTCCTGTTCTTTTTACAGGTCATGACTGTCTTACTATCAGTTTCTAATTAATCTCTTTTATCCTTACATAAAAGCTATTTCAAATCCACTTAATACAGAGGAAAACAACATGATAACCTTTTTTTGTGTTTCAGACTTATTTGTTTTCACTTAATTTTAAGCCGTAGCTTTATTCAGAAAATTCCCTCCCTCAAAGACAGTTGAAGTTTCAGTTCAACATTAGATTGTAATAAATCAATCCTATGGTTAATATCTGTGACCTTGGATTCGGCCATTATTCATGCATTAGAAGTTTTTTTTTAACTTGAATAGACAAATCCTTTTAAGACATCTCTGGTTATTTCATGACCTATAGCAATGTAATTGAGCAATGACTGGTCAGGACTACTTAAGAAAACTAATTTTGGATTTAAATTAAGGGACTAAAACCGGGTAATAATAGTGGATTTCAAAGTTGGGAACTGTATGCATTTTACATTTTAATATTAATACTGAATAAATGAATTTATAATATATAAATATATATTTACAAATAAGATTCCAAAATGTATAGTTAGGAACAGGCTTTAAAGTTAGACAAGCATAAATTGATAAATTGGTATTTGAAGCGATAGGGAACAAGAAACATTGCAATATTTCTTTTAAAAAATCAAGTTTTAAACAAAACATTCGGTGTTGAAGAATGGTCATTAGGTGGTCCTAAAGCTGTTCAATTGGTTAAATTGGCAACGTAACATGGGAGCGGGAACAAAAGAGTTAATTGGACCATGGCGATAGTTTTGTGATGAGAGGCATGAAGAATCAGTTTTGCGCTCATGACAAGATACTGCCACCAAATTGGGGATTGAATTAACTGCAAATGGTGCGATGGAATCTGTTGAGGTTCTTAAAAATGAACATGCTCGAGCAAAACAATTACAGAAACAGAATGAGAAGTCACAAGTGACTGGTAAACTGCGCAATTACAGTTTTAAAAATGTTTTAGTCACTTGTTGCGTTTCCATCCTGAATTACAGATAATTATATTATATAAATAAAATAATCTTTAATAATTAATATTTATAATAAATCAATTGTATTAGCCTGACTCAATATTAATTGGCAGGATCCCTTCACACATTCTCAGTGACCTGTCATATTGATTCATAGCTAATTTAAAACATGACAGCATTAATTCATTGTTAATTAAAGAATGGAAAACTACATTACTGGCCAGAGTGTGTGCAGACAGTGGCAGCAACAGCCTTATTGGTAGAGGAGAGTCGGACACTTACTTTTGGGGGAGCCTTAATAGTCATCAGGTATGGACCATATTAAATCAGAAAGCAGGGCGGTGGCTTACGGACTCTAGAATTCTAAAACACGAAGCAATTCTAATAGAGAGAGATGGCCTTACATTGATCATAGACAATTGTCTGAATCCAGCTACCTTTCTCTGGAAAGGAGAGGATGAAGCTCCCTCAGACCCAGAACATGACTGCCTTGACATTATAGAATATCAGACTAAAGTAAGAATGACCTGAGAGACATGGAACATAGAAGAATACAGCGCAGTACAGGCCCTTCGGCCCTCGATGTTGCGCCGATCCAAGCCCACCTAACCTACACTAGCCCACTATCCTCCATATGCCTATCCAATGCCCACTTGAATGCCCATAATGAGGGAGAGTCCACCACTGCTACTGGCAGGGCATTCCATGAACTCACGACTCGCTGAGTAAAGAACCTATCCCTAACATCTGTCCTATATCTACCCCCCCTTAATTTAAAGCTATGCCCCCTTGTAATAGCTGACTCCATACGTGGAAAAAGATTCTCACTGTCGACCCTATCTAAACCCCTAATCATCTTGTACACCTCTATCAAGTCACCCCTAAACCTTCGTTTCTCCAATGAAAACAACCCCAAGTGCCTCAGCCTTTCCTCATACGATCTTTCTACCATACCAGGCAACATCCTGGTAAACCTCCTCTGCACCCGTTCCAGTGCCTCCACATCCTTCCTATAGTATGGTGACCAAAAACTGCACACAATACTCCAGATGCGGCCGCACCAGAGTCTTATACAACTGCAACATGACCTTAGTACTCCGGAACTCAATTCCTCTACCAATAAAAGCCAGTCCGCCATACGTCTTCTGCACCGCACTATTTACCTGGGTGGCAACTTTCAAAGATCTGTGTACATGGACACCAAGATCCTTCTGCTCATCCACACTACCAAGTATCCGACCATTAGCCCAGTACCCCAGACATCCCTCTACATGCAAGGGCGAGGCTGTTCATTGATGTGTCCTCCAGAGTGATTGAAGGTAAAAGACACAATGGATATGCAGTAGTGGATGGAATAGAGGAGAGTGTTATTGAGGCTAATTGACTACCCAATGATTGGTCGGCACAGACTTGAGAACTTTATGCACTAGAAAGGGCCCTTAAGACCTTGGAAGGCAAAGAAGTAACTGTATACACAGATTCTAAGTCTGCCATAAGCAGTAGGGGTCAAGAACTAGCTCATGAATTGGTAAAGCAAGTATTAGAATCCCTTTTGTTGCCAAAGGAAATAGCAATAGTCCACATAAATGAACTTCAGGGAAATGATCCCAAAGCAAAGGGAAATAGATTGGTGGATGAAGTCGCTAAGGAGGCAGCTCTGAACCCCCAGCTCGCGCAAAGGAAGAGAGAGAGTTAGAAGAACTGGGAGCTACGCAGACAGAGGGGCGCTGGATGCTACCCGATGGCCGGGAGATGCTAAATAAGATGATGATGCGAGAAATTATGGCTGTCTTACAATAGGGGAGTCACTGGGGAGTGCAAGCAATGTGTGATTTGGTCTTAAGGAAATATGGATGCAAAGGAATCTATACAATAGCCAAACAGACATGTGAGGGATGTATAACATGCAAGAAAGTCAACAAGAAGGTATTGAGGAAACAAGTCCCAGGAGGGAGAGAACCTGGGCTCCGACCATTTCAGAGCAGAGCATTCAGGTAGACTATACCGAATTACCCCGAGTGGGAAGACTGAGGTATATACTGGTAATGGTTGATCATCGATCTGGATGGGTGGAGGCGTATCCTGCAAGTGGGGTGTCCAAGGTAATACTTGAACACTTAATTCCCAGATACGGGATAATGGAATGTATAGATTCGGATCAGGGAACTCATTTTACTTCCAGGGTACTCCAGGGAGTGATGAAGGGGTTAGGAGTCTCCTGGGAGTTCCACACCCCTTGGCACCCACCTTAATCAGGAAAGGTTGAGAGAATGAACCGAACAATCAAGAAGTTATCTAAATTATTACTAGAAGCCAGACTCCCTTGGACTAAGTGTTTACCTATAGCCCTTTTGCGGGTACAAACGGCCCAAAGGAAAGATTTGGGGCTGTCCCCTTATGAGATATTGCTTGGCCTTCCCCACCTGGGAACGGAATGGGAACTGCCAACCCTGGAGACGAAAGATCTGTTCTTAAAGAAGTATATATTGGGCTTGTCCTCCTCTGTCTTTTCTTAGGAAACAAGGATTACTGGCACAGACTCCGCCCCTTGGATTCGCCGTTCATCCCATCCGGCTGGGAGATTTGGTCCTAATTAAGTCATGGACAGAAACTAAATTGCAACCAGATTGGGAGGGACAGTACCAGGCTCTTTTGACTACTGAAACGGCGATACACACGGCGGAGAAAGGCTGGACTCACTACACCAGGATTAAAGGACCGGTGGAATCCCCGGTTAAGAAAGAAGTCTGGACAGCCGAATCAACAGAAGAACCACTGAAAGTCAAACTCAAAAGACTTTAAGTAACTGATTTTTATGCGGACGCGGGATAGTTTCTTTTTGATATCTATATACTGTATTGCATGTTAAATCTTTCGGTCCTTCAATACTAATGTAGAATTCTGGGGACGCTTAGGGTTACCATATTAGCTGCCTTAGTATTGGGATGTTGTCAAATGATGCTGTCATCTCCATATTTGTTATTAACGGTCCCTGAGTCTGAATATCCGCAAGTAATAGAGGTCGATGGGTTCTCCGGGTGGATCTCTGGTGGTACTGTGGAGGCAGAATATTACGACCTACCTCCTGACTGGAGAGGGATATGTGCAATTGGCAATCCCATTCACCTTGGCACTTGAGAAGGAGAAGATGGTGGTAACAAAGAATGTGAGGGGTAAAAGGTCATTATTAGATTCTTCCTTTGATGATAGGATTTATCTCGACTCTATAGGAGTTCCTAGAGGGGTCCCCGATCAGTTCAAGGCCCGCAACCAGATTGCAGCAAGTTTTGAATCGGCCCTATTTTGGTGGGTAACGGTCAACAAGAATGTGGACTGGATAAACTATATTTTTTACAACCAGCAAAGATTCATCAATTACACTAGAGATGCAGTCAAGGGTATTTCTGAGCAACTTGATGCAACCAGCAGAATGGCCTGGGAAAACAGACTGGCCTTAGATATGATCCTAACTGACAAAGGGGGTGTATGTGTGATGTTAGGAGGTAGCTGTTGTACCTTTATTCCAAACAATACAGCACATGATGGGTCAATCTCTCGTGCCTTGCGAGGATTGACCACCTTGGCGGAAGAATTGGCTGAGAATTCAGGAGTGGACACATCACTCACGGGATGGCTGGAATCATGGTTTGGGAAATGGAAGGGAGTGGTTGTCTCCATCCTCGCCTCCCTGATAGTGGTAGCAGGGCTACTGACAGCAATTGGCTGTTGTATCATACCTTGTGTACGGGGTTAACCCAGCAGCTAATTGAGTCGGCCTTGGCAAAACAAATGCCTCGAAAAGGTAATCAGGCAGAGGGACTCGACCTCCTGAACAATGAGGGGATGGGTGACCTGAAGGAATTAGCCACGATAAATGAAGTCTCAGGGATAATGCTAGCAAACTCGAAGGCAACATATGAGACAAATGCAGAAGACAACATTTAGTAGCCAAGAAGGAAAAGGGGAGATTGTAAGGTATAGGGTTAAAATTGTGCAGAATAAGCGAACATTATAAAATTAGGCTGCGCATGCAAATAATAAACAGTGAGAAGTGAAAACAGATATTAGTCATAGATAATTCTAAGGCAGAGCAATCGTGGAGCAGGATGTGCCAGGCATAGGAGAAGCGAAAGCAGGCCAAATGATCTATGACTAATAGGGCAGAGTGACCGTGTAGCGGAATGTACCAGTAACAGGAGAATAGTGTGCCAGTCGCAGGAGGGATGTGGCCAACGGATGGAATTTAGTTTGGCAGGATGATCGCACGAAGACAGCAAACTATGCCAGGATAGTCACATATAAGGAATGAGATAGATAAGAGTAAGGGGCGACAGGCTTAGCGTCATGGGAGAAGTAAACAGAGGCGGAGAGAAGTAGACAAAGGTGAAGTGAAGCTAGAGCTTGTGATAGGATACTTTTGCTGTAGCGCGTAGCCTATGGGGTGAAAGGGGAGGACCGAGAGATGCAGCTGGACAGCATAAATCAGAATGTAACCCTCAGATCGGGGTGCTTACTCATTAGGCACCCGTTCTTGCAAAGACGTATCAGTAAAATTCGCTGCTTCAGAATTTGACAGTGACTGAAATTTATTAATATGTGAGTTTTATTTCTCATAAGTTCTTCCCAGGGTGACGCGTTCAAGGTGAGAGGGGAAACGCTTAAGGGGGATATACGCGACAATTACTCAACACAGAGGGTGGTCGGTGCCCAAAATGCTTTGCCAGTAGAGGCAGCCCAGGTAGATGCCTCTGGACAGATGCATGAGTAGGTGGGGATCAGAGGGATACAGAGGCTTAGGAATTGGGCGGCAGGTTTAGACAGTGGATTTGGATCCTCTCAGGCCTGGAGGGCTAAAGGGCCTGTTCCTGGGCTATAAATTTTCTTTGTTCTTTATTACATTTGCCTTCCTAACCACCAACTGAACCTGCCTGTTAACCTGAAGAGAATCCTGAACTCGGACTCACCCCCGAGGACCTTGTTTGTGCTTCAGGCCTGGCAGCATCTGTCCAGAGACAGACAGAGAGAAAGCGGAGTCAACGTTTCGAGTCCGGGGGCAGCCGTCCTTCGGGAGAGTGGCCTTTGGTCTTGATGTGCCGCCGCACAATTTCTTCTTCACTCCCACCTCTCTGTCTGTGTGTGTATTTGTCATTATTATTGAGTTTGGCGAGTCCCGGAGCCGGCCCTGTTGTTTCTCTCTCCTGAAAGGGTTGTCCCTTTAAAGAGCCTTTCCCCTGAAGCAGCTGCTAACGGTCACTTGGGGCACGAGGCGGCCGTTAACCGCCATCTCGCGCGGGGCCTGAAGCTAAAATGGCGCCGGGGCCACGCGGGAAGGAAAAGCGCCGAGGGAGAGCGGACTGTGTCAACATGTCCCGTTCCCGAGGGTCAGGATGGTGGTTATTGGGGGGTTGAGGGGGACAGGAGAGATTCCCCCTCCCAGTGAGGCATCTTGTACAAACCGCGAGGTCTCTATCATTCTCTGTTTGACTGTCTATGACTTGCTTTAACTCTGTCGATTAATCTCGATGACGCTGTGATTTTGTGCCTCTTTCTGACTCTGTTTGACTGTGTTTCTTTAAAACTCTGTGTCCCTGTGTGTGTCTATGTCTTTCTCTGTTTCTCCCTGCCTCTCTGTGACCCTCTGTCTCTCTCTGACTCTCAGTGACTCTGTAACTCTGACTTTATGGTGGGAGTACTGTCTGTTGCTGAACACAACAACAACTCCTGCCTTAGAAAAGTGCCTAACAGTTTGCTTTAATCACAGGCATCCCTGTGTCAGTCCTAGAGCTGACTGCCCGCTCTGGAAATGAGGTAATGGAGGGAGACAGCACTTCGTTAAACTACTCTGTTTGACCCCAGTTGAATATATTTTCTGTAAGGATGGTGTGAGAAACAAAGCCCACTCACATCAATAATTTCAGTCCGAGACCAAATATCTGAAACAGCAGCGTCGTTTTATTTGTACACCTACAGGTGGGTGTAATGTCTGACGCCTGGGAAGGCATTGACAAATACACACCAAATCCGAATCAACTCTGCAATTTATACATTTTAAATTCCCATATTTTTGTCTCATTCCACTATTTGTCTCTGCTTCACTTACGTCACTCATTTCCTTAAGACTTGTCCCACAACTTCTGTTTATCCTGTCTTGTCCGTGACAAACTCTTATCTCTGACTCCCATAAGGGTGTTTGACGTCAGTCTACCGTAGGTTATTGATTAGGCATATCTTTTCTTCTATCAGCATCTATTTCTATCCAGAGGCCACTTTGACCTCTTTGATTAGGGTTTGTTCCTGTGTCTCCGTGCAAGTGGGGAAACCGATGTCTTCCTGTTTGCCCATACATCCACCATTGTTCTGTAATCACATCTCATGCTAACATATCCTTTCTTTTTGCTGAATATATATTTTCTCATTTCTGTTCTGTATCAGAATTTATAGTTGCAGAAATAACATTAATTCATTTATATCCCACAATTTCCCCTTTTTCTTTTCATTACTATCTTCTGCATTTTTGTCTCTTTTTTTAAAACATTGTTCCCAAAATTCGCAAGCATCATTTCAGAGATTTCATCCATCTTAGTCTCACTCATCTCCTTATTATTTAGTTGATAAAGTTCCTCTGTCAAATTTCCCCTCAGGGGCATTCGTTTCATCAAGGCTGTTTCAATCAGCCTCTGGGTGAGCCCTCGTATACAGGGTATGATACAACAGCCAATGGCCACCAATACCCCGACTACTACTATCAGGGAAGTAAGGATAGAAACCACCACCCCCTTTTTCTGCTAAAATCATATCAAGGTTTTCCCATGCCATCCTACTTGTCGCATCAAGCTGTTCTGATATTCCTTTAACCGCATCTCTTGTATAATTTATAAACCGCTATTGATTATAGAAAATGTAATTTATCCAATCTACATTTTTATTAATTGTTGCCCACCAAAAGAGAGCTGACTCAAAGCCTGCTGCAATCTGGTTACGAGCCTTGAATTCATCAGGTACTCCCCTAGGGACTCCTACCGAGTCGAGATAAATCCCGTCAAAGAAGTATCTAACAGTAATCTCTTACCCCTTCCCTTTTTCCCTACTATCTTTTCCTTCTCAAATGCCAAGGTAAATGGAATTGCCAATTGTACAATTGCACATATCCCTCTCCAATCCGGAGGTAGGGTGGGTCTCAATATTTTTCCTCCACAGTACCACCAGAGATCCGCTCGGGGAACCTTTAGTGCTGAGTAGTTCCCTCCCTTCTCCGTTTCGGTAACATTTTTAATCTCTGTACATAATTTCAGCTCCCCCAAATCTCTCGACCGACTCGTACCTCGCCTGTGCACACACGACGTGTGATTTCCAACTGCGGCGGAAAATGTGGGGGGAACTTTTACATCTTTCTTCTCCAAGGGAGGGAACATCAGAGATAGGGAGGTACAATTCCCATCATTCCATGCAGTCTCATCCTGGCTCAGGGCTATCATACATTTCATGCCCTTCCTGTCTTGCTTCCACCCGAGCGGAAAGGGAACCACCTGGGCCACTGGCCTACCGGAGGCACATCCATAGCAATTGCTTTTGTTCAGACTTTTTACAGTATACTTTACCCATTCAACCCAGGCATTTGCATCCCTGTACCCAGTCTCTATCTCGATGGTCTGTTTCAAATCCTTTACCTCTATAATTTTTACTACTTTAGGATCATCAGGAGGGGTGAAAGGTTGTATCTCATTACCCAGTAATTCTACCCGTTTTCCCTGTCCTACGCTAATTCGAAAACAACAGCCCACAAACTCCTTCCCATTTGCTTTCATTTCAATCCCAAATGTTTCATTTAATTGTATCTCATAAGTGCCACCCCCCAAAACTGCTTCGTGCCATGTGGTTTTCCTTATCGTTAAAAAGTGTAACCCCATATATTTATCGGGACAATCGCATGCTGGTCGGAAGGGGGTCCGGTGTATTGTGACAAGACCATTATACCAGGTACCATCCCCGAGGCCATCCCCATAGGACTTAAGATGTATCTCTGAGTTGTGGTATTGTCTCTGATTAGCTACATTCCCACAATTTACTAAGCTACATACATCAGTGTCTATTACTGGTGGATTATCAGACTCCGGAACCATTAATAATACATATGAAAATGATATTTGACAAAATCCTAATACCGAGAGGGCTAGCATCATAACTCTAAGCATTCCCAGTATTCTAATCACTATGCTAAAACACAAAAAGGCTTAATATACAATCTTACAGAAATAATCCCGCGCTCGTGTCGCCACTGTATAGTCAGTTACTCAAAGTCTCTTTAGTCTGAGTTTCAGCGGGTCTTGCGTTGATTCGGCTGTCCAGACTTCTTCCTCAACTGGAGGGTCCACTGGCCCTTTGATCCGAGTATAATGAGTCCAGCCTTTTACCGCCGTCCTTATTGCCGTTTCGGTAGTCAAAAGAGCCTGATACGGCCCTTCCCAGTCTGGCTGCAGCTTAGTCTCTGTCCATGATTTTATTAAGACCCAATCTCCTGGCCGGATGGGATGAACAGCAAATTCAAGAGGCGGAGTCTGTGCCAATAGACCCTGTTTTCTGAGGAAAGATAAAGAGGAGGACAAGCCCAGTATATACTTTAAAAACAAATCTTTAGTTTCGGGAATTGGCAATTCTCCCTGCGTTCCCAGATAAGGTAATCCAAATAAGATTTCATAGGGGGATAGTCCCAAATCTTTCCTCCGCCAAGGGACAAGCCCAAAAGGCATCACATTAATCACATTAATCTATCACATTAAACCATCTGTAATCATGAGGGATCTTACTTAATAACGTGTAGGGGTTTGGCGCCACTGGGTGCCTGATCTGTACTATTCGATTTAATGTTCTCAAATCCTGCACCAAACGATAAGTTCCATCAGATTTCCACACTGGTAGAATTGGGGTATTATAAGGAGACATACATGGCTCCAACAGTCCATCTCTAATCAGTCCCTCAATTACTGGCTGCAGTCCTCATTTACCTTCTATGGAAACAGGGTATTGTCGTTCACAGATAACGTCTCCTTTCCGTTTTAAATTTATTAAAAGGGGAGGGATCTGTAGTTTTCCACGATTCCCTTCTCTAGCTCATACAATAGGTTCTATCTTTCTCTCTGCATCCTCTGTCAACATCGCCAGTTGTACAACTAATTCTTTTTCCTGAATTCCAATCTCCAGTCCTAAAAGGATAATTAAGTCTCTCCCTAGTAAGTTGCTTCCTATATCAGGGATATACAGTAGTTCCCCTGTGACCCTATCCTTCGGACCTTCTATCATCATAGGTTCAAATACTGGAACAGTAAATCCTTCCCCTTTTACCCCTGAAACAAAGAAACAATAATTGACCGTGTCGACATTTCTACCTTCTTTGTTTTAAAATTCAGCAATGACCGTGCTGCCCCCGTATCTACTAGGAAGACTGCCTCTTCCCTACAGGGTCCCACCTTCAAGTTTATCAAGGGTTCCTGGTGGGCCCCCGAGGGCAGGAACCCCCGACACCCCCATTCTTCATCATAATTCATAAGCGGAATTGCCCTTTCTTCCCTTTGTAGATCAGAACACTCCCGCTTAAAATGCCCTATCTTTCCACAATAATAGCATCCTGCCCGTGGAGACTTTCATCTCTGTCCTTGTCACTCAAACCCTCTATCAAATGTTCCCCCTTGTCCTCTCCCTCTCCCCTTTCCTCTCTGTCCTACATACTGCCACCCGCCACTCCGGTTGCTCACTATTGGTTCCATTCTCCCCTTAATTACCTCATCTACTGTAGCTACCATCATTTTCGCCTTTTGTTTTCGTCTCTCATCCTCCCTTTTTACAAACACTTTCTGTGTCTCTCTCAACAATTCATCTAATGGTTTTTCGCTCCGTCCTATCTTCTGTATCTTTCTCTGTATGTCTGGCCATGCTCTTGTCACAAAATGTACTTTCAACAGACCCTGTGCCACTGGGTCCTCACGGTTCATTCCAGAATATTTCCGCATTGAGTCCCTTAATCTTTGCAAGAAAGCTGAGGGAGTCTCATCTTTCTCCTGTCTAATTTCAAAGGCTTAATCAACTTCTGTGACTTCGGAACTGCCTCTCTTATTCCTTTTAGAATCAAGTCTTTCAATTCCCTCATTTCTTCTCTATGCTCCGGGTTTTGGTTTTCCCACTGGGGGTCTCTGAGGGGAAACTTCACCTCTCCCTGTCCAGCATCCCCATCTCCAATCGGGTGTTCCCTGTCCCATATCTTAATGGCAGCTCCTCGTATAAGTCCCCTTTCCTCCCCAGTAAATAGTATATTCAAAATTGACATTAATTCAGCCCAGGTATACAGACTGGGCCCCAAAAATTGATCAATTTGTTCAGACAATCCCACCGGATCCTCAACCAGGACCTTTATTTCCTTTTTAAATGTTCTGACCTCCCCGCTGGTGAGGGGGGGGCACTTACAAACCCAATCTCTTTGTCCCCTATGGGTACCTCCCAAAGGGGATAAGTCGTTATGTTCTTCCCCTTTTTCTTTTTTTAAAGAAATATTGCAATATTTCTAGCTCCCCATAACTTCAAACACTAATTCATCAATTCATGCTTGACTAACCTTTAAAGCCTGTTCCTAACTTATAAATATATTTATATATATTTACGTTCATTTCTTCAGTATTTAATAATTAAAATGCAAAATGCACACAGTTCCCAATTTTGTAATTCACTGTAATTACCCAGTTTTAGTCCTTTAATTTAGATCCAAAATTAGTTTTCTTAAATAGTCCTGACCAATCATTGCTCAATTACAATACTATAGGTCGTAAAATAATCAGAGCTTGCCTTAAAAGAATTTGTCTACTCAAGTTTTTTTTTAAAAAAAAACTTCTAATGCATGAACAATGGCTGAATCCAAGGTCACAGATATTAACAATAGAATTTTGCTTTTACTACAATCTAATGTTGAACTGAAACTTCAACTGTCCTCCATAAATCGCTTTTATGTAAAAAGAGATTAGTTAGAAACTGATAGTAAGGCAGTCATGATCTGTAAAAAGAACAGGAGTTATCATTTTTTTTCTTCATAATCTCGATAGAATCCTTAACCTGAAAAGAAATCATGTTAAGTTTCCATAACAAAAATCAGATTCAAAACAGTCCTGGAACTCAAGCTCCAGGGAATAAAACACAAACATTCAATCACCAACAAACAAATGTTCACTCAAACGAAATCAGAAAGGGTTAAACTTCCTACCAGCTGTACAGTTCTTTACACTCTCTCTCTTTCTCTCTCTCGCACATTGACATATAAATTCAGATATTCACAAACCCAGTCTTCGTCCGATCTGTACTTTGGCCAGAAGACAGCGGGACGAAGAAAAGATTCGTTAGTCCATACAAAGCAACAATATTTAATCATCTTTCTCCCTTGTACAAGTATTATTTTGCCAATTTCCATAACATCCTGCCCAAAGGACTTTCCGGAGGAATGTTGTAAGGGACCCCGCCTCCATTTCCATTGCCGTTTCCTTACTTTGTTTCCCCGGAGGCTTTTTCCTTACCCACAGCGCAATCCATATTGAGTTCCTTCGTTAGTCCCTTATTAACTACTAAAACTCAATCCCGGCCACCAAGGCAATACTTAAAATTTCTTACCTTGGTCTGTGCACAGAGTTGCCTGGCCCCTTTTGTCACCGTATCTTCTATCGAGCTCCTATCACTGTCTGATTCAGATGTCTCTCTTATAGGATTCACATCAGTCATCCAAGGGAGCAGACCAAACCGGGACACGAGATTGCTCCTCAATGGGGAACGGGACGCGTCTTCCCAGTGTCCAAGGCCAGCCACTCCCCCCGGTGATGGAAGAAAATCCCGGACACGAGCCCCCAATTGTGAGAAACAAAGCCCACTCACATCAATAATTTCAGTCCGAGACCAAATATCTGAAACAGCAGCGTCGTTTTATTTGTACATCTGCAGGTGGGTGTAATGTCTGACGCCTAGAAAGGCATTGACAAATACACACCAAACCCCAATCAACTCTGCAATTTATACATTTTAAATTCGTCTCATTCCACTATTTGTCTCTGCTTCACTTACGTCACTCATTTCCTTAAGACTTATCCCACAACTTCTGTTTATCCTGTCTTGTCCGTGACAAACTCTTATCTCTGACTCCCACAAGGGTGTTTGACGTCAGTCTACCGTAGGTTATTGATTAGGCATATCTTTTCTTCTATCAGCATCTATTTCTATCCAGAGGCCACTTTGACCTCTTTGATTAGGGTTTGTTCCTGTGTCTCCGTGCAAGTGGGGAAACAGATGTCTTCCTGTTTGCCCATACATCCACCATTGTTATGTAATCATGTCTCATGCTAACATATCCTTTCTTTTTGCTGAATATATATTTTCTCATTCCTGTTCTGTATCAGAATTTATAGTTGCAGAAATAACATTAATTCATTTATATCTCACAATGGTGAAGAGATTTAGTGGGAATACTCCAACTACTACAGAACCGTACACACAATCATCACCATCAGCAAAAGTCAAGAGGGCAATTAGCACTGCTGTTTCTAACCAGCAGGCAGAGTCTCTCCTGAACAGCAAATTTATCGCCATTTCAGTGAGTTTTTAAGCAACTCTATACAAATCGACATCATCAGAGCAATGTGATAGCACTGGGGGAGCATGCAGAGTGAGATTTACCAGGATGTTGCTTGGGGGCTGGAGAGTTTCAGTGATGGAGAGAGATTGGACAGACTGGGGTTGTTTTCCTTAGAGCAGAGCAGATTGAGTGTGGGGACATGATTGAGATGTATAAAATGATGGGCGTAGAGAGGAAGAAACCTCCCCCACCCCCTTGAAGGATGGGATCAATGACTGGGGGAGGGGCATAGATTGAAGGTAAGGGGCAGGAGGTTCAGAGGGGGATGTGAGGGAAAACATTTTTACTCAAAGGGTGGTAGGGAATCTGGAGCTCACTGCCTGTAAGGGTGGGAGAGGCAGAAATCCTCATCACATCGAAGAACGATTTAGATGTGCACTTCCAATCCAAGGCTAGAGTCAGATTAAGTGATCCTTGATGTTTCATATGTATATTGTTGCAGAAATAGGGGCTTGGATAAGGTGAGTAGCCAAGGTCTTTTTTCCCCAGGGCAGGGAGTCCAAAACTAGAGGGCAGTGGTTTAGGGTGAAAGGGGAAAGATTTTTAAAAAGTGACCTGAGGGTTAACTTTTTCACATAGAGGATGGTGCGTATTTGCAATGAGCTGCAAGAGGAAGTGGTAGAAGTGGGTACAGTAACAACCTTTCAGAGGCATTTGGAAAGATACATGGATAGGAAAGGTTTTGACGGATATGGGCCAAACACAAGCAAATGGACTAGTTCCGTTTGGGGACCTGGTCAGCAGAGATGTGTTGGGCTGAAGGGCCTATTTCTGTTCTGTGACCTTACGACTGGGAGTATGGTATTAGAAAACAAAGATGTGGTTGCTTTTGACTGGCATTGATGATGATCAAAGTGGGGTGTGGGATGGGGACAGTGATGCCAACCCCCAGGATGTTGACAGTGTGGTGGGGTGGACTGTTATAGTAATCCTCAGGATGTTGACGGTGTGGGTGGGGACAGTGACGGTAACCCCCAGGATGTTCTTTCTGTGGGGGGTGGAGACAGTGACAGTAACCCCCAAGATTTGACATTGCAGGGGTTGGGGACTGTGTTGGTAATACCATTGAACATCAGGAGGCAATGGTTGGATGATGTTCCATTTGACCATCCATAGTTAACACAAATCTTTCGAAGTGTAGATTTTACAACAGATGGAGACTTTGCAACGATGTGAAATCTCAGTTGTTTTATTTCTCCTTTCTGTTAGTTATTATCCTGTCATAGAAGTTAACATCTGTGGGAAAACAAGACATTTCAACATCCAATCTTTTATTTCCTCTTTGTCTTGTTTTGTTCCAGTTCCTGTTGCTGGGGTTTTCCTCACCCCCAGAATCAATAAAATGGAGGATCCACTTGGGAATCGTCTTGTTCCAGAGTGTGTGTTTTGTGTCGATGTACAGGACCGTACTTTCAATGGTACTTACAAAGATAAGCCTTGAACAATGCCAGCGGGAATTACAACTTTAGCTCAGACAGGAGAGAGCTGGCCATTGAGTCCTTCCAGTCCCAGCACCAAGGCAGGTACCAGTGCGTCGCAATCAACAGGGGTTGGAACGATATTTAATGTGACCAGGAATTCCATCAACCTCACTGAACCAGGTAATTTATTCTTCATCTTTGATCTGTGCACGTTCTTCACTGGAGTCCAGCTGAAGTCTTGACATGAACACGAAAAAATTGCTTCAGAAACTCAGCAGGTCGGCAGCATCTGTAGGGGGGAGGATGGAGGGAGAAAGATAGAGAGAGAGAGAGTAATATCCTTTCTCTTATAAGGGAGGCCTTCATAGCAAGAGGATTCAAGTCCAAGTGAAGCAATGTCTCGATACAATTGGACATGATGAGACCACACCCTGGGGAACTGAGAGCAGTTTGGGGTTTCCTTATTTGAGGAAGGATATTGTGCCTATGGAGGGGGTGCAGCGAAGGTTTCCCAGAATGATTCCTGGGATGGCAGGACTGACAGATGGAGAGAGAGACTGAATGATTAGGGTGACACTCACTGGAGTTTAGAAGAATTAAGGGGGAATCTCCCAGAAAAACTATAAGCTTGAACAAGGATGAAACAGAATAAACATGGGGAGGGTGTTCCCAGTGACCGGGGGGAGAGTCCAGAACCAGGGGGGCACAGTCAGAAGGAAATGGAGTGGGACTGAGATGGGGAGAAATGTCTTTACCCAGAGAATGGGGAGCCTGTGGAATTCTCTGTCTCAGAAAGCAGTCAGGACCAGAATACTGAATGTTGTTCAGGAAGGAGTTGGATTGAGTTCTTTGGGGCTAAAGGGAGAGTGTGGGGAGACAAGGGACTGTGTTGGGTAATCAGCCATGATCCCTTTGAATGGGCAGAGCAGACTAGAGGGGCCGAATGGCCTCCTCCTGATGATAGTTTTGATGTTTCTCTGTGAATGGCCCAGTTGCCGCCAACTGGTGGAGGACAAGGCAAGTTTTGCCTCGATATATGCAGGCCGTGAAAATGAGGGACAGTAATTTCTAGTTGACAATTTAGAGAGAGTTGGTGCAGAGCGATCTTTTGAGTTTAGCATCAAATAGTTTGGGTTGGATTGGTGGGATATTGTTAATGAGACAGGCTGCACAGAAACAATGATGCTACTGCAACGGTGAGGGTTTGGAGGGAATTTTCAGACTCGAGGGTTTCCCTCCAAACGAACTAGTGTTCGCAGGGGGTCAGTGCGACAGGGAACACTGGGGTTGGTGTTTGCTGAAAGGATGATGTTATTGACAGGAAATCCCTCTCTGAATCCAGCACAGGCACACAGCACTGAGATGGCAGTACTCATTGTCCCACTGTTTCTGATCCTTTCTCTCCTCACATTGCTTCCTATTAAACTCGGGGATTGGAAACCAGGTGAGTGAGACACTCCAGGTAATTCCGGTGATCGTTCTCCAGTTGGCACTTGATGTAGGTTTTAAACTGATGTTGCCCTCATAGTGTGCGTATGAGAGACTGTGTGTGAGTATGTTTGAGGGAGAGTATGAAAGTGTACCTCTGTGTGTGAGTGAGAGAGAGAGACACACACACACACATTTTCATTACACTTACGCATAGTTTCACGTGCGCACACACACACTGCTCAGTAATGTCTGCAGTGCACATTGTAGACCACACTTGAGAAGCTGAACACCGTCCAGGGACAACACAGCCCCTGCTTGATTGGCACCACATCCACTCCATCCACCACCCGTGCTCAGTAGCAGCTACGAGATGCCCTGCAGAAATTCACCAAAGCTCCCCAGGCAGCATCTTCCAAACCCACAACCATGTCCATCTAGAAGGATAAACACAGCAGATACATGAGAATACCACCCCCTGCAAGTTTCCTTTTGATCCACTCACCATCCCAACTTGGAAATATATCAGCCATTCATTTAGTGTCGCTGGGTCAAAATCCTGTAGTTCCCTATCTAATGGTATTGTGGATCGACCGACAGCACAGGGACTGCAGTGGTTCAAGAAGGCAGCTCACTACCTCCTCCTCAAGGTGCCAACAAGGGATGGATAATAAATTCTCGGCCTAGCCAGTGATTTTCCCATTCTACAAGTGAATTAAAAAAGAAATAAAGCACTATTTGGGAACATGCTTTATGAGGATGTGGGCAGGCTGAACAAGTGGCAGATGAAATGACTTGGGGAGACATACAAAGTAATGTGCTGTGTTCAGAGGAATGGTCAGCACAGATATAAACTAAAGATTAAAATTGGAATAACTGTTGCTTGCGCATCAGTCAAAGAATCCAGATTCATTTGGTCGCAGGAGAAGATGAATATTTGCAGTAAAACTTTCCAATGTTCTTTCTCTCTTATTTTGTCCAGCTGATTCTTTGAGCAGTTCCCGGTGGCACAGGTAGTTAAGTGAGGTGGTTAGCAACTTCAAACAGCATTCAAACACTGTCTGAATGGGCTGTAAATCACTCTGGGATGCAAACCCAGCAATTTTATATTTGTTAGACAAATTGGAGCAAATGAACTGTTGTGTCTAACTCGTTTGCAAATCTAAAGCACAACAGTTCAAATTGACGGCACACTCACAATTTCCATTAGGCAATGAACTGAGCGTTGGTCAGTCCCATTCGCGGTAAGGTCATCCATTGCAGTTGGAAGAATTGAAAAAGGGAACTTATCATCTGAATAGGAGAGAAAGTTCAAAATGTCAGTGTAAAGGCTATAGCAGGTCACAAGGAAGACATTTATTGCAAAAGGAGTGGAGTATGGAAGTAGGTAATTGTTACTGCAACTGTACAAGGGATTGGGGTTTCCACATCCGGAGTACTGCAGACAGTTTTGGTCCCTTTACTTGAGGAGGGATGGAGTTGAATTGGAAGGAGTTCAAAGGAGATCACTGAATTGATTGTCCAGATGAAAGTTTAGTCTTATGAGAAAAGACTGGTACAATTTTGATCTCTTTACTTGAGGACAGATGCAGTTCATACAGGAGGTAGTTCAGAGGAGATTCACTCAATCATTTTCAGAGATGAAGGGTTTGTCTTGGATGAGAGATTGAGCAGTTTCTCTGGAGTTTGTAAGAGGAGATCTAACTGAAGGTTATAAAATGCTAAAGGGGGTATTGACAAAGGAGTTGGAGAGAGGATGTTTGCTCATGTGGGAGAATCTAGAACAAGAGGCTATCATTTCAGGATAAGGGCAGCCTGAAAACAGAGGGAAGGAGGAATGAATTCTCAAATGTGGAGAGGGTTGTAAATCTGTGGGATCACCCCTCCCAACCCCCACCACTCAGGACACTGCATCAATTGGAGGAGGAGACAGACAGATTGTTAATCAGTGATGGGTCAAAGGGAGTGTTTGCTGGAAAGTGGGGTTGAGGCTGAGATGGGATGAGCTGCGATCGTATGGAATAGTGGAGCAGGTTCCCGATGGGCCAAATGGACTCAACCTGATTCTAGCCTGTATGTTCTTGTGGAGTTATATTATTAGTTAGTAGCAAAACTACTAGGAGGGTGAAAATTAAGTTTGATTTAACAAAATAGGTTTTAATTCGTCAACTTTGGAAAATAAAGACAAAAGTGATTCTACACAAATTTGGTGAAGGATGTTGGTTGAAAGAAACGAAAAGACAATACAAAGTAGGGGGTAAAGTTCTAAAGGGGGTGCAGGAGCAGGGGGAGTTGGGGTTATATATCCACAGATCAGTGAAGGTGCCTTAACGGGGTGAGCAGTTAATGAAATGCACAGCATCCTCAGCTTTATTAATAGGGGCATAGAGTCCGAGAACAAGGAGGTGATGTTGAAATTGTAGAAGACACTGGTGGACCTCAGCTGGAGTGTCAGAGAGAGGGAGAGAGTGATAACTGGTAGGTAGTGGTTCAACCTGAGGGTTACACACAAGGGAAGGAGTGGAGGAGGACAGTCCTTCATGGTAACCTCAGTCAGTGAGAGATTCAAACCCACGCTGTCGATGTTACTCCACATTCCAAACCAGCCATCCAGCCAAATGAGCTAACCTGACACCCAACACAAAGCAGAGAGCAGAAATCAATTCCGGTGACAGCACAAGTCTTGAATGGAGAATATTAGATTATAATGGAGATACATCTTTGATCTGTTGGGTATTTCTTTGTATGTGTGTAACACCTTACCTTCACAGGCAACAGTAGCTGAATTTAGAAATACATTTGATAAAGGGAGTTGACCTTCTATTACCCAGGCTGGCTTTCTTCTGTTCTGGACACTTTTCTTAAGGAAAGATGTTCAAACCCTGGAGACAGTGTGAAGGAGATTTACGAGAATGATCACAACGATGAGGGATTTTAGATTCAGGGAAAGGCTCAAGAGATTGAGCTTATTCACTTTTGAGCAGAGAAGACGAAATGTTGACCTTATTGAGACATTGAAAGTTTGAACAATTCTGACAGGAAAGCAAGTTATTGTTTCCCACTCATTGGTCTGTTGGTAACTGGCTGGTCAGAATTTCAAGATTGTCAGAGAGAGTGAGATGAGAAACTAATTTAGGTTGTTGGGTTTGGAATGTGCTGCTTGGGAGAGTGGTGGAGGCGGATTGCATAGGAGGTTTGAAAAGAGAGCTGAATATAAATTTGAAAGGGATGATTGTATAGGGCTGGATACTGGGACGAGCTGGGTAGCTCGATCAGGAGCTGGTACAGACACGAATGGTCTCCTTCCGCACAGGAAACTTTTATGATTCTATGAACGTACAAGTTCTGAGCCACATTCCGGACAATTCCAGGAGGTCATTCCTTGGGACCTTGGCTCAGTGACCTCATTGCCAGGGGTTTTTGTATGCAAACAGCAGCAAATTGTTGTCACGAGTGGGATTGGAACTTGGTTGGGTAATGATCTGGAAATATTTCATTTCAACGGAGGCGATTGAAGATCAAGCTGAGGGCACGAATGAGGACAGACCTGCAAGAAGTTTCAAATGCACAGATTGGGCTAAGCCGATTAAATGGTGAGTGTGATTCTGTGAGGTGCTGATCCTACACCGTCACGTATTGGTCAGTGTTCATGTTGGAATTGATCTGATTGGGAAAATCCGCAAAAACAAATCTCTTCCTGGAAGTGTTGGAGGGAAGTTTGGGTTGTTTCCTTTACAACAGAGAAGGTTGATGGGGGAGGGGACAGGACAGAGGTGTGTAAGATTGGTAGTGTTGTTGAGCAGAGCACCCGAGGGGTTCAGGTCCATAATTCTTTGGAGTTTGTGTCACAGGTAGACTGGGTGTTTGAGAAGGTGTTGAGAACACTTGCCTTCATTGCTCAGACCATTGAGTTTTGGAGTTCAGACACCATGTTGTGGTTGTACAGGACATTGGTGAAGCCTGTTCTGGTGTATTGTGTCCAGTTCTGGTTGCCCCATTAGAGGAAGGACATTACTAAGCTGGAGAGGGTTCAGAAAAGATATACCAGAATGTTGTTGGGAATGGAGAGTTTGAGTTATACAGAGAGGCTGGATGGACTGGGACTACTTTCACTGGAGAGTAGAAGTTTGAGAGGTATAGAGTTTTATGAAATCATGATGGGCATAGATGAGGTGAATGGCAGGTGTCTTTTCCCTAGGGTGGGGGACTTCAAGACCAGGGGACATATTTTTCAGTTGAGAAGAGAAACATTTTTGAAAATGACATGACGGGTAACATTTTTTGACGGAGAGTGGTTCACGTGTGGATTGAACTTTCAGAGGAAGTGATGGATACAGGGTCAGTTACAATATTTAAAAGATTAGTACAAGAATAGAAAGGTTGGAGAGATTCAAACAAGTTGGAATAGTTTAGTTTGAGATTATGAATGGCATGAACTAGTTGGACCGAAGGGTCTGATTCCTTGCTGAGTGACTCTATGATTCTATTATGAGGGACATGGACAGGAAGCAGCTGTTTCCTTTAGTCGAAGGGTCAGTAACAAGGGGGGGACATCATTTTAAAGTGAAGGGGAAGAGGTTTTGAGAATGATTTGAGGATTGTTTCACCCATAGGATGGTGGGGATCTGGAATGTGTGAAAATAAAATATTTGGACTTTCAATTTCTATTTGAAATCACTAATTGCTCCGTTGGGAATGCCACTTTGTAACTGCAAGTGGTTGCATGGTTTATTAATGTGGAATATTTGTATAAAGGAGCAGGAGGCGGCCATGGAGGAGGCCCTTGAGCCTGTTCCACCATTCAATGCCTAATCTGTGACCTGACTCCATAGACCTGCCTTTGGTCCTTATTCCCTTAAAAACTTTTCTGAACAAAAAAACTTACCTCTCAGATTTAAAACTAACAACTGATCCAGCAATGCCTTCTGTTGTGGAAGAGAGTTCCAAACCTCCCCCAGCCTCCGTGCGTCTTAGTCCTTCCGAACATCTCTCCTGAACAGTCTGGTCCGAGTTGTCCGGCTATGCCCTCCCAATTTCTAGGATCCCCAAACAGTGGAAACACTTTCAATCTAATCCACCCTGTCTTTTCCTGTTAATATCTTCAATCAGATCATCCCTGAACCGTGTAAATTCTGGACAGAACATGCTTAATTTGTGTAATCTCTCCACATAACTTAACCCCTGAAGCCCAGGTATCATTCTTGTAAACTCACGCTGTACTTCCTCCCAGGCCAATCTATCCTTCCTCAGGTGTGGTGCCCAGATCTGCTCCAAATGGGGTCTAACAAGGGGTTTGTATAACTGCAGCATCCCTTCTGCATCCTTGTACTCCAGTCCTCTCGATACAAAGGCCAGTATTTCATTAGCTTTCTTCAGGCACTGAGTGTCAGAAATAAAAAGAAACACAGAAATTGTTGGAAAAACTCAGCAGGGACAGATTGTTTGCCACCTGGAGACTGACTGTTTACTGTTGAAGACAACTTGCCATCCGATGTGTGTATATCTACAGCACATGGATTGCAGCAGTGTAAGAAGCAGCTCATCTCTACCTTCTCAAGGGAACAAGTAGGGATGAGTTGGGCAATAAATGCTGGGTCCAGTGGGTGATACCCATGTGCCATGAGTGAATAATAAAAAAATGTAATTTACCCCAGGGCCTCCATCTTCCCTTTGTGAGCTTGTTCTGGGAGGGGAGATGCCAACTTTGTAGTGAATGTTGATGCAAAATACCCATTTGATGTTATTGAGTGACCTGGTTTATGAACTGCTTTGAAAAGGTTGATATATTGCCAAGAGCTTACGTTTGTATTCCTGCTGGGTTGGGGCTGTGACCTTAATTATCAGTCCATATTTAATTTTGAGGCATCGTTTGCTGTTGCTTTAACATTCTGATCTCTAACCTTTCAGTTCACTTTGCTTATTGTTTCTTGATTGCAGATGACTCCGAAATAGACAGCAGTTTGGTGTACTCAGTTTTTGTCGTCTCCAAACGAAGAAACGCTGGTACAGGATACAATATATATACTTTTCTGGTTCAGTGAAAACTGGAGAAAATCTCCACTTATCTTAACCCTGAAAAACCCAGTCACTTTTAAACATCGCTGATGTTTCTCTTGCTCATGGCATGGAGTGAAGGTCCATGAATCTTTTTACATCATTTGAATTTATTAATAATCGATAGTGTTTGCAATCATCTAAATCATAGACATGTTTCATCTATGTCAACTAAATTAATAACAGGGCAATGTGAATTGGAAGAGGAAATGTTACACTGATGGCTAATTGCTTTATCTGACATCTTATTTTGAGGGGATGCCTAAATTTTAGGCTCTGGGACATCAATCTGTTGTTTGCCCCAGTACAACAGCTTAATGTCGGAGAGTGGCCATGGTCTTTGGGGCAAGGAGTCATTCATTTTAGGTCTAGCATCATTCACATGAGGAGCATTGCTATTTCATTGTCCTGAGTGTTTCTTTGATGATACAAAGATAGGTGGAAGGACCGGTAGTGTTGAGGAAGCAGGGAGGCTGCAGAAGGATTTGGACAGGCGAAGAGACCGGGCAATGAAATGGCAGATGGAATACAATGTGGGAAAGTGGGAAGTTATGTACTTTAGTAGGAAGAACAGAGATAGAGACTGTTTTCTAAATGGAAAACATTACTGCAGACAGCTGTCATGATGTCTT
Organism: Chiloscyllium plagiosum; assembly: GCF_037043375.1. NCBI lineage: Eukaryota > Metazoa > Chordata > Chondrichthyes > Orectolobiformes > Hemiscylliidae > Chiloscyllium > Chiloscyllium plagiosum. The sequence goes on along the minus strand of NW_028270187.1, from coordinate 3,494,749 downwards.
TAAGACAGAGATAGATAGGTTCTTTATCAGTAGAAGGATCAACAGTTACAGAGAGAAGGTAGGAGAATGGGATTAACAGGCATATTAGCCATGATGGAATGTTGGAGCAGACTTGATGGGTTGAATGGCTGCTATATCTTATGGTCTTGGGACTAAGTGACTAATATATTGTGATGCATCGCACAGTTTAGTCCCTCAGATTCAGAGCTTTCTGATCATGTGCTATGAGTCACCCACACTAAAAGAAGTGTTCAAGCTGGACGACCAACACAACACACGGGCGAAGAGATCTCAGGAGCCTGCTATCCCCATTCTGTATGGCTGTGACTCATCTCATCCCAGTCTCAGCCCCAATTTCCTGCCCCCACTCCCTTTAACTCCTCACTGATTAACAATCTGTCAGTCCCCTCCTTCAATTTATTTAGTGTCCTGACATGCCCCCAATTACTGGGGGGGGAAGTCCCAGAGATTCCCACCCTCTCTCCCTTGGAGAGAAGCCATTTCTCAGCATCTGTTTTTAATCTGTCCCACCCTCTTCTCCTGAAACAATGACCCTCTCGTTCTAAATTGTCCAACATGAGGAAACATCCTCTCTGTCTCCTTTGTCAATCCCACCCCCTTTAGCGTCCTATATCCCTCAGTTGGATCTCCTCTCATTCCTCTAAACTCCAGAGAGTATTGGCCTTGACTACTCAATCTCTCTTTTGAAGACAAACCCCTCCTCTCTGAACATGAAATGTACAAAATCACGTTGCAGTTGGTTGGTATCTTGGATGGAGAATACACATGACAAAGTGCGTTAGTCATAACTTCTGAGAGATCTACAGCCAAGGAAAAGGCCCATCAAGTCTGTGCTGGTCAGAAACAACCACCTCACTATTCTCTAATCCCATTTCCTCAGCACCTGGCCCCATAGCCCTGGCGTCACGAATGCACATCTAAATCCTCCTTCAATGTGATGAGTGTTTCATCTCCTCCCAACCTTCCAGGCAGTGAGTTCCAGATTCCCACCACCCTCTGGGTGAACAAGATTTTCCTCACATCCCCTCAACCTCCTGGCCCTTACCTCCAATCTATTCCCCTCCTCCACCTCTGTCAAGGGGTGAAAGTTCCTTCCTATCTTCACCCCTCATTGTTTTATACATCCCTCTCTTTCAATCCACTCTGCTGTAAGGTCAACAACCCCAGTCTGTCCAATCTCCCTCAATCACTGAGACTGTCCAGCCCCCAAGGCAACCTGCTGGTAAATCTCCCTGTGCATCCTCTCACAGTTCATTCAGATATGTCCCGTTAGTAAAATGTATTTTATTTATAGCTCACTCCACTGGTGCATCAGGAAAGAAACACATAGATTATTTTGTAGTGAAAAAGAGGACCGTTAATTTTTAATCAGCAAAGTTATGTTTTTAGCAGGCAGTTAATGTAAAGTCACCATTGTCTCATTAGAGAGAGGGAGAGAGGTGTGGGAGAGAAAGAGAGAGAAAAAGCAACAACTGTTTATGGTTTAACCTGAGGGTCGCCACATCTAAGGCACAGGGAATGATCATTCACAGCAATCTCAACCAGAGAAGCAATTGAACTACAAGCTGTCAACGTGACTATACATTGTAAGCCAACTACAGAATCAACTGAGCAAACCAACCCCTATATGACCAATGGCAAAAACATTGGGTGGCTCAGTGGCCGGGTGGTTAGCATTGCTGTCTCACAGCACCCAGGAACAATTCCAGCCTTTGGTGACTGTCTGTGTGGAGTTTGCACCTTGTCCCCTTCTCTGCTTGGGTTTTCTCCAGGTGTTCTGGTTTCCTCCCAAAGTCCAAAGATGTGGAGTTTAGATGGATTGGCCATGCTAAGTTGCCCATAGTGTGAGGGAGAGGCAGGCGAGGAGGATTAGCCAATGCAAATGCAGTTTTACAGGGATAGGGTAGGGCAGTATATCTGGGTGGGATGCTATTCAGAGGATCAGTATGGACTCGATGGGCTGAAAGGCCTGCTTCCACACTGTAGGATTCTATGATGTGCAGGTTCGGGGGATTGGCCATGGTTAATGCAGGGTTACGGGGATAGGGTCAGGGTTTGTTTGGGATGCTCTTCACTGGCTTGGGCAGACTGGATGGGCTGAATGGTCTCTGTCTACACTATGTGGATTATGGCGACATTAATGTTTAGCACAAAGATGTGACGAAATTTATTCTGAAATTAATTTTGATATTCATTTTCAGTTTCTGAAATAATGGGGAAGCAAAATCCTATGTTTACACCTCCCCAATGTATGTCCTGGAGGTGTGAATTTGAATCTTGCTGTGGCAGGTGGTGGACTTGGAATTTGATTTGAAACAAACAGATCTGGAGTTAAGACTCTAATAATGACTGTTTAGATTAGATTACTTAGTGTGTAAACAGGCCCTTTGGCCCAACAAGTCCACACCGACCCGCCGAAGCGCAACCCACCCATACCCATTCCCCTACATTTACCCCTGCATCTTAACACTACGGGCAATTTAGCATGGCCAATTCACCTTACCTGCACATCTTTGGACTGTGGGAGAAAACCGGAGCACCCGGAGGAAACCCACGCAGACCTGGGAGAATGTGCAAACTCCAACAGTCAGTCGCCTGATGCGGGAATTGAACCCGGGTCTCTGGCACTGTGAGGCAGCAGTGCTAACCACTGTGCCACCGTGCCGCCCATTGTCAGGAACAAACAACTATCTGGTTCAAAATTGAAGACTGAGGTGAGGAGGAATTTCTTCTCTCAGAAGTTCAGTGTTTGGAACTCCTTGCCACAAAGAGCTGTGTGTGGGGACAGGGAGCAAGTTTATAATTGGGGAAGGTAGATTCTTGATCAGTCGGGGAATTGAGGGTTACATGTTAAGTGCAGGAAAGTGAGCGTGAGGAATGGTGCGTCAGCCATGATGCTATTGAATGGCTGAGCAGGCTTGAGAGGCAAAATAGCCTTCTGTTCCTGTCTGTGATGGTCCTTCAGGAAATGAAATCTGCCCTCCTCGCCCAGTCTGCTCTGCACATGACTCCTAATCCTTTCCAAATTCTGGCTGAGCAAGTCGATTGGTGCAAGGACATTTCGGAATTGCATCCACTTCCCACTTTGGCAGAGATAACTGCATCCTGTTCAAAGTACAGAGAAATAACATTTGTCAGGGTCAGTTTTTGGTTTGTTGAGATCACATGCTTTGTCAAGAGAAATTGGTCTGGATAATGACCCCAGATATTCACAGCTCCTCCTGTACACTGTCTTTCAGGCAAAGTTCATTATTCTCATCCAAATTTCGAGTTATACAGCATGGAAACAGGCTCTTTGGCCCAACTCACCCATGCTTAACAGGTTTCCCAAACTCAACTTGTGCCATTTGTCTGCATTTTACCCATATCGCTCTCAGCCTTTCTTATCCATGTACCTTTCCAAAAGTCTTTGAAATGTTCTCTACCATTTCCTCTGGCGGCTCATTCCATATACTCTGCCCTCTGTGTGATAAATTTGCCTCTCGGATCCCTTTTTAATCTTTCTGCTCTCACCTTAAACCTATGCCCACTAGTTTTGGACACCCCTACCCTAGCTGGAAAAGACCATAGCTGTTTACCTTATCTCTGCCCCTTGTGATTTTATAACCTCTCAGGTCATCCCTCTGCCTCTGAAAAACTGGGAGAAAAGCTCCCAGATTATCCAGCTTCTTGTTATAACTCAAATTTACAGTCGTGGTAACATCTTTGTAAATCTTTTCTGTACCCTTTCCAACTTGAGAACATCCTTTCCACAGCAGGTTGACCAGCATTGTAGACAGTATTCTAAAAGTGGCCTCACCAACGTCCTGTACAGCTGTAACATGATGCCCCAACTCCTGCCGTCAGTGCTCTGACCAGTGAAGGGAAGCATGGCAAATGCCGCCTTCACCACTGTGTCTAGCTGTGACACCACATTCAAGGAACTGTCTTCCTGCACCCCTCGGTCTGTTTGTTCAGAAACACTCCCCAGACTTGTACTATTAACAGTATTAGTCCTGCCCTGGTTTGTCTTACCAAAGTGCAACACCTCACATTTATCTAAATTAAACTTCATCTGGATCAAACTTCCATTGTACTCTTAGATAACAACCACCTCTGTCCACAATGACGCTACTTTTGGTCCTGCTCCTATCTACTATGTTTCTGTGTTGTCCTGTTTTCAGGCTGCCCAAGCAGAGCAGCAATGACCCTGCATCACATACACCACTCTGAGGCACACAGATACAGGAGGGGATGAGGAACCAGGTCAAGATGAAGAGAGAAACGTTTTTGTCAACCTTCCACAGACATCGTGAGACAGCGTACAAGAAAGCCTGTGAAGGTTCACAAATCGATCAATAGCAATCCTATCTTGCAGCAAATGAGGAGGACAAGGAAGAGAAGGCATTGCAATGTCACGTTACTGCGACTAGGCTAGGCTTTGTCTCAATTCAGTCAGCAAGATGTCAGTTCCAAAGATGGACTTGTCTTGAGAAACCATCTGCATAATTGTCTCTTCCACAACCTTCAGTGTGTCAGTCTATTCCCACTGTAGCACAATCTCACTGTTGGTGGCCAAGATTTGAGATTTTATGCTGATCATTCCTAACTTGGATATCCATTTCATCTCCTGGCAAATGAGTCCAGGCAGATGAGCCAATGAATTAAATGTACTCTCCATGTTTTGTTTAAATTGTGGTGAGCTGGAAACAATTCAAGGCAGGATTGTTTTCTAGCCCGATCTTTATTGCCCTCTAATTTCATCACTTCCAGTACATATCCAGCTCTCATTTCATACCTCATATGGAAGCATACTTCCACCACGATCTCAGGCTGCACAATCCAAATCCTAACAACTGTGAGTAAAGATATTTCTCCTCATCTCATTCCTCGCTGTCTTGCTGACAATCTTGAAATTGTGATCTCTAGTTCCTGACATACCTACTAGTGGTAACAAAATATTTGTCTTTCCCCTGTCAAAATTCTTCATAATTTTGAACACCTCCATAAAGTCCCCCTCTTAATCTTCTCTGCTCCAAGGAGCAGGAGCCTGATATCACTAATCCTTCCTTGTATGTAAAATCCTCTATTCCTGCTACCATTCCAGTAAATCTTCAATGAACCCTCTCCAGAGCTTAAAGTTTCTTAAATAAACTGCCCAGAACTGAACACAAATGTGGTCTGACCAATGATTTGTGGAGGTGGAGCATCGTCTCCTCAGCTTTATACTCAATGCCTCTATTTATAACGGCAAGGATCCTATCAGCCTTCTTCACAAAGGTTTCAGCTTGCCTGGCCACCTTCAGAGAATGATACACGTGAACCCAGAGGTCCCTCTGCTCATGTGATCCCTTCAAAGACATACCATTGACCCTGCATTGTTGCCATGTGTTTCTGTTAGCAAAATGCATTACCTCACATTTCTCTGCATTGGAATTCATCTCCAGATTTCTGCCCATTTGGTAAACTTGTCAATCTTCCTGTGAAGTCACTCAGCATCATCTTCACAATTCACTCTTCTCCCTGGGTTAGTATTAACTGCAATTTAGAGATAATATAATCTCAACACCAAACTCCTAATCATTTATATAACCAATGTGTACTTGTCAGCTTCTTCTATGTGCACGTAAGTATTCTACTTGTCCGTTTTCCCTATGTGAATGTGTGAGTTATTTACCAGTCTGTTCCTGGTCTGCGAATTGGGACTGTCAATATTAATCTGTACTTGTCAGTTTCTCCTTTTTCAGGATGTAAATGCAGTTACCAATCTATGCTCCTTAATCTCTGCATTGTCAATATGTGAATTTACTTATCGACTTCTACTTGTCAGATCCTGTTTTGTGAATGTGAACAGTGCAGGTACCAATATGTACCTGTGAGAATCTGCTCTGAATATGAGACTGTCATTATCAGACTGTACTTGTCAGTTTATGCTGTGTGAAACTGGGAGTGTAGTTATCATTCTGTTCCTATCAGTTTTAGCTTTGTGAATGAGAGTGTAGTTATTAATTTGTCCCCGACAGTTACTGCAATGCGATTGTGAGACAAAAGTTAACTGAAACTGACCGATGGAGACTTAGTCACACATTTGCATCGCAGTAACAGGGTCGTCATCGTTTGTTTGTTTCTGCAACATGAATGAGTGTGTAATTATCAGTCTGTACTTGTCAGTGTCTACTCTTGTGTATTAAAGTGGACGCTATCAATATTCTGTGTCTGTGATAGTTATTATTAGGGTGTTGAGACTGGATCTTAATCTTTTCCGCATGTTGTGATTTCTAAGTTGACTGTCAGTCTGTGGGGGTGAGTGGGGGAGAAAGGAGATAAGGTGATGGCAGAAGGGAAACTGCTTTATTCTGAGAACCATTCTGAATTATGGTCACACATTTCTTGTTTGGGGAGAGAGTCTGGGATCTGTGGTATCACTGAGACATTTAGTTTTAATTTGTACCCAGACATTGTTGGTGTTTTTGTTTGTGAAAATGAGTTTTGTTCTGCATGCCAGTCCATTTTTGTATGATATTTTTATACCAATATGCAACACAACAGCATGTCATCTCCTTTCTCACCAAAATTAGAATTGCTGATATGGCACAGCTCAGAAGCAGAACATTCAGCTCATTTTGTCTCTTCTGGGACATTCTCTTATGCATCAGTTCTGCAGTAATTGTTGGGAATGTGAACTTCATCCACTCATTGACAGTGTCTACATGGAAAGGACAATTTGACATCTGACTTTTAATAACTATAGTGCGAGCTTTGATATGTTTCCCACAATCTCAATCACACATCATTGGTCAGATCACATTTGTGTTCAGTTCTGCGCACTTTATTTCAGGAAGGATCCTCAAGCTGTGGAGAGGGTTAATCAGAGATTTACTGGGTCTCATTCACCTATGTTCAGTTGTGTTCTTTTTTTTGTCTGAGTGTAGCATAAACTCTGTAAATAAACTCTTTTCAATGATGCTTAATTTTATTGCATTTCAGTCTCAATTTATTTTTACATTGCGTGTATGTGCACGTGTGGTAGACTTTATCAGGTGCTGCATATCCTCAGCTGTGATAAGTGATGTTGAGAGTCAATTCATATCTGGAAATAATTGAGGCCAAATTTTATTATTTTCCTTTTAGCATCGAGTGGCTGAGTGAGAGTGAGTTTACTCTTGAACTGAGTTACAGACTGACAGCACATGTCTCCTGTAGTGAATGGAAAACAGCTGAAGTTCTTTAATTGTTAGTGCCTGTAGGAATCGTGTAAGTGAAAACATAACACACTGCAACAGAAAGGATTCAGTGCTGCTCTTCACAGTCAAGGTAGGAAACACAATGGACCTTTTGTATCTTGGATAGTGCGGAATCTAACAGAGTAATGATATAAAATGTTGGTCTTCAGAATGCTATCAATTTTGTTTCAGTGCATAGTGATGTACTTTTCTGAACACTGCTGAAGTAACAATCAGTGTAAACTGAATTCATTTGCAACTAAATGAAATGGTGGTGAACAATTCAGCTGCATTGTAGCTGACTGACCACAATGTTCCTTGTACAGAAAAGATAATTGGCTAATTCACTTCTATTTTCTGATGTAGACAGAACATTCCACTGCTTTGTAATGTGAGCATGCATCATTAGCAGTACCTTTGCTCTTGAGGTAAGGAGGAGGAAAGGAAAAGGACTTTTATTTATTGTCATGCAGTGCGGAATATGGAAACTGCCAAATTCAATTTATTGAATAAAAGCAGTGTTCAACTCTGCTTGAAGATAAAATGTGCAATTCTACAAACCTACCAATTTTGGCTTTTTTTGTCCCTTTTCTCCACTGCTTTGAAAGGTGGTTATAAGATTCCACTGATTATGAAAATTGCAGCCAGATTTCACGTTTTTTTTGTGATACGTCCCAGAGAGGGGGAGGAGCAGTATGGCCCAAGCAAAGTCAACCAATAAGGCAGGCACGCCATACACTGCTGTTTGTTTGAAGCAGCTGGTCACACTTGGCTCTGTACTGAGGGAATATTACATTGTCTTGGTCCTTTGAGTACTTGCCTTGAGAAAGACAGAAGAGATACCTCCTGTAAATCAACATCAGTTGTGATTGATGTTGCCAATGTAAAGTTCAGTCCATCTTGTCCATGCCAACGCCAACACACCCAGGTGCCCTTTCTCATCCCACCATCCTGGCACAGCCTGTAACCTTGCAGTTTACAACACCTGAGGTGCAGTTCCAGGGAATGTTTGTTTTAAAAAAAAAGTAAGGTCTCTGCCTGCAGCACCAAATCAGGCAGCAAATTCCAGATACCCATCACTCTCCACGTAAAAATAACATTTTTCCCTAATATCATCTAATCCTACAACCACTGAGCTTGAATCAGTGATCCCTAGTTTTTGAATCCTCTGCCAAAGTAAACAGGTTCCTCCTGCCTAATGTCTCCCTCTCACTAGTTAGTTAAAAATCACACAACATCAGATTATAATTCAACAGGTTTATTTGGAAGTGCAGATTTTCAGAGTGCTACTCCTTCATCAGGTAGCTCACTATTTAGTACTGTAGACCCCCCTCTCCCCCGTACCCGTGGGGATATGTTCCAGGACCAACAGAGGAAACGCAAAACTGCAGATAGGTACAAAACCATTAATTTAAATGGGAAATATACCTTCTTGGCAATCTCCTGGTTCAGGAACATTCCCTTTTATGTACTTGGACCATGGTAAACCGCGATAACCGGACTCGCGAATACATGGTCGCCCTGTATTCCTTAATCATGGCACCTCTGTTCCAAGGAATAGAACCCTAACTTCTCCCATCTCTCCTGATCGTGACAATTCTGGCAACATTCTAGTAAATCTCCTCTGCAGTCTCTCCACAGCAATGACATCCTTCCTGTAATGTGGTGACCCAACTGCACTCAATACTCCTGTTGTAGCGACCAGTGCCTCATATAGTTTCATTGTTATTTCCCTATTTTTTCATTCACCCCTCTGCCAATGAGGAAGAACATTCCATGTGCCTTCTTTACAACCCCATCTATCTTTCGGGACCTGTGCACTTTCACACTAAGATCTCTCACTTCACTTGCCCCTCTCAGTATATTCCCATTTATTGTCTGACTTCCCAAAATGCGCTCCCTCATACTTATCAGAGCTGAACTCCATCTGCCACTTTCCTGCCCACTCCACCAAACCATCTATATAGCTTTGGAGCTTACAGCTCTCCACCACACTATCCACTACACGGCCAATTTTTGTGTCGTCTGCAAATTTCACAAATTTTCCCACCATATTCCACTGCAACTCATTAATGTATAAAATAAACAGCTCAGGTCCCAACACTGAGCCATGCAGAGCACCACTTGAAACAACTTTCCATTCACAATGGCCACCATTGACCATTATCCTATCTTTCCTGTGACTGGCCAAATTTGGGACCAATTCAACACATTACCCTGTATCCCATGGACTTTTACTTCTTTGACCAGTCTGCTGTGATGCTGCTGCTCCTTTAACAAGCTTGTAAAAGACACAGGCTCCGAAAAGTCTGAGTTGATGGGTTTTAGTGGCATTTTAATTATAGCTAATGGGTAATGCCTCAGGCAAAAGGCTTCCACATTTTTAAAAAGAACACTTGTACAACGAAAGGGATGTGTCTCAGTTTTCCCAGCTCAGCTTTTCTCTGGTTTCAAATGTGGTTTTTGGCTGCTTGGCTATTGACTGAAAGCAGTCAGGGAGTTGAAAAAGCTGCTGAACCCAAAGAAGCAGGTCCATGATTGTACTCTCTGTCTGACATCTTTCCTGTAAGACCCTGTGTTTGATTTTACCTTTTGTGCCAAGGGGTATTTATGGGGATTGTTGTAAATGTTGGGAACACCATCATTAAGTTGGTATAATCTGTTGGGTTTTCAGATTTTTAAGTTATGTAGTATTCTGTTCTCTTTTGTTTGTGTATCATTCAGTAAATTTGTAAGTCAAACTGTTTGGTTTAAAACTACATGGTTTGACCAGCTGCATTTCTCCTGGAATATTTTCGTTACACCCGCTTAAAACAACTAGTAAAGTTAGGGTCGGGGTTACTTTATTGAAATGTTTGGAGGCCTTTTCCATAACAGATTGGGGGTTGTTTGCAGAACTTATACTGTAGCTCTGATTTGGGTTGTTGGACTCAAAGGCAGCGAGTGGTAAGTATTAGTGTCTTTTCTTCTGAGTGTTGAATTCAATTGGTTTAAACAGCGCTTGGAGAAAGTGAGGATGGCAGATGCTGGAGATCAGAGACAAAAGTGTGGTGCTGGAAAAGCACAGCAGGTCAGGCAGCATCTGAGGAGTAAGAGAATCAATGTTTTGGGCATCAGCCCTTCATTAGGAAACAGTGCTAGGAATAGCAAAGTCTCTGAGTCATCAAGAGTTTTCTGGGGATGGAAGAAGTGACTTCAGATTTTTGCAAAAAGTGATTAAGGCCAAGCTTCTGGAATTAGCAGACAAACTGGAGCTTGACCTGCCTCCTTCCACGTGGAAAAAGGCGATAATTACATTAATAACTCAACATTTAAACTTGCTGGAAACGCCATCAGAAACTTTAGAGATGGCTAACATTCAATTGAAAGTGAAACAACTTGAGTAGAGGCAAAAGTCAAGGAAAGGGCAACAGAAACAAAACAGTTTGAATTACAATTAAAAGCAGAAGAGAGGGAGAAGAGAAAAGGAGAGAGGGGTAAGGAAGAAAGGAGGGAGTTTGGACTTTAGAAGTTGGCACTTAGACAGGAGTTCAAAAATTCACTTCCTGAAGTAATGAGAACTCGTGTAAGAGCAGAGAGTTAAAACAGCAAGACTGACATCAGAAATGGCTGATGATTGAGTTGGTCAATAAATCAAAATAGGGCTGCCAAAATCAATTTCAATCCACGAGGGATAATAATTGTGGGTAAGAGAAATTCTCACATGGAAAGGAAAAAGTAGATCTCTGTGAAGATCATAAGGATAATTTACCACAGGGTAAAAAGGAAACCCTTGAAGGGGAAAGAGAAGTGAAAAAGCTCTGATGTTTTCAATAAAGTAGGCCACATGGAATCAGTATTAGTGGGTTAAGAAAAACACTGAGAAGCCAGATGTAGGAAAACAGGACAAGCCAGTGAATTTTGGAGTGGTAACAGAGAGCAATGTGTACAAGCTGGTTGGAGGTTGTTTATGGAGGAAGTGCCAGATCTTCTTAAACCATACACCGTGAAGTTGAAGTTTACTCGCATAGGCCAGGAGCAGCAGATAAAGAGGTAGCAATATTCAGAGATACAATAATCCTCTCAATCTGTGATGCTAAAAGATGAGGATATATGTACCTCTGAAGAGCTATTGCCAGAAAAGGTATGAGTAACTGGAATTCATATTGACATAATAAATGCTCAATTGTAAGAAGTGAGGTTAGTGTCGAGTGAAGTGGGGAGAAGTCATAGTAGGAGGACTGGACAAACTTTCAGCTCTGGGAATACAATTTGTCCTTGCTAATGATGTTGCTGATTCACTGGTGGGAGTGCCGATTGTGGTTGAAAAGCCAATGGAAATTCAGGCAACTGAACCATTGCAGGACACATATCCTGGGATGTTTCTGACTGTGTGGTAACGAGGTCACAAAGTCACCACTTGAAACAGGAAAGTTCAAAGAGTACAGATAAGAAAGTTGAAGGGAAATTAGCAGAGACCCTGTTTGATCAGATAGTTGAGACAAACCAGGAACAGATGACAAAGCAGACATCTTTAGCTCAGGTAAATTAACTGAGTTACAGATGAAAATTTAAAGCAAGTGTATCAAAAGGCATACACAAAACGAATCCAAATGAGTCCCTAATTGTTATTATCTTAAAAATGATGTTTTAATGAGGAAATGGAGAACATCACATTCAGGCAGATGAGAAATGGGCAGAAGTTTATCAAGTTGTATTGTTAGTGGGTTATAGAAAGGACGCGTTGCGAGTATAGCACATGAGCTACCTGTATAGATTGTCTGTTTGAAATTCACATTATTTCATTGTTATCTCAGTAGGTGACAACTATTCAGTCAAGGATTAATTCTGTCCTTCTCAGTCACACACAAACTTCATGTAAATATGCTTCATCCCGGTTGGAGAATTTGAGCTGTAGGCAGAGGCTGAACAAGCTGGAACTGTTTTCCCTGGTGAATGACCTTATAGAAGTTTATAAAATCATAAGTCGCATAGAGAAGTGGTGGGGCCTGGTACAATTATAACATTTAAAAGGCATCTGAATGAGTATAATGAGAAAGCCTTAAAATTTGTCCTTAAATACTTAGACTAAATGTAATGTTGAATTATAGAACACAAGAAAATATACAGGGCAGGCAGAGAGGCATCAGGCCACAAAAGGGGGAACCTAGGATGTGCAGAAGATAAAAAAAGCATTTGTTCTCACCAAGTGATAACAGGATGCTCTAAAGCAATTAAGAACATTTGCCTTAACATCAATGAATCGGTGTAAAAAAGACAGTGATAACATTCACAGTTGTTAACGTATTAATTTAATGACAGTGTTTGATTGTGATCTCGGAAACTTTGTATCATCTCAGAAGCATGTCAAAAGCCTTGTAATAAACGGTCAGGTCCTATCAATTATAATGGATTCTTATTACCAGTGTGTGCACGTGAGAGAGAGACAAGAATGTTTTGAATGTATTTGCATTTTGGGTCTTTATGATGATTTTGAGTAGCCATCGCTGATTATGAAATGCAAACTCTAAAATGTAATATTGATGAAGCTTTAACTTACTTGGTGTTCCTACACACCACGAATGCCCCACTGTCAATTCTAACTCGGCAGATCTTCTGTCGTCTTTAAATTTGAATCACAACCCTGAAAAGAAAGCAATTTTAATTTGAGACTAATAAATTGTTTAAAATTTAATGTTTCAGCCTCAGATACAGAATGATGTTGTATTTAAGATTAAAAAAAAAACAGGAGTCTGCTCCTAGCTTAAAAGTTATTCTAAACCTAACATTGAAGAGATTCTGACACAATCTATCAGGAAGCCATTTTATGGTCAATGTTTGCCCTCCTCACTAGGATGCCATTTTGTAAAACAATGATATCTGACATGCAAGCTGTGCAAGGTTACCTTATGACCTCTTACACTTATTTTAGACTGATACCTCTTTATGACAGGGACCTACCTCACCAACAGGCACTGACTGGGCTGGATGTGTTTTTCCCACCTGATGGATGGCTAAGGGCCGACAGGAGTGATCAGTTAAGCACACACAGACCTGTTAATTAACTTCTCTTCCTTAGGAATTGTTGCCTTTCCACTGTCTGTCTAATTAAGAACGTGCAGTGTTTTTTGTAAAAAGGAAGCCTGTTTGAGACAGAAGAGTGGAATGGTCTGAGGGCTCTTCAAGGAAGAGCTGGTATCCTACTTTTCTAGGGTTTTAGAACCTCTGCGTGCCTGGCTTTTTGGTGTCAATGTTATGTTGTAACAGTGAAACTATTGGTAAATAAAGGGGAAGGCTAAAATTAAACAAAACTGTTTGTAAGAAGTTTTTATCTCCAGGACAAACCAAGAGGCATACAGATCTGAGTCCACAGGGGATTCCTCAAATCTGTACTTTAACAATATGAACAGGAAGGGTTTAGAGAGAGATGGGCTAAGTGCTGGCAAATGGGACTAGATTAGGTTAGAATATCTGGTCAGCATGGACAAGTTGGACCGAAGGGTCTGTTTCCACGCTACACGTCTCTATGACTCGCCGACTCTTCGGTAACTCTTGCCCTGTCAGTGAGCAGTTTCCCTCCATCTCTGTACTTAACCCCTCCTTCACGGACGGTTGTTGAAACAATGCGACAATGTGGCCTATTTGTCTATCTTCATTGTAATTTTGAAAATGCTCTTAATAATTGCAGATTTTAATGTTGTTCCTGAATGTCTATTTTGGATGAGGATTCAGTTTATCTATCTTCAACACTGGTGTGTAAACGTCAATGGGCTACATACCTTCCGTTTGTTAGAGGCAGCTGGTTACGGCAATGTTTCAATTTGCAGTATTCAAATTTCCGAGAGCATTCACCGTGGATCCGCTTTATTGCTGTTTACGGTAGCCAATGATTTCATAATTGCAAGTATTCCTACAGTGTAGATAATAAGCTATTCGGCAATTCAAGACTACTGTAATCTAGTTATTCCATGTAAAGAATTGCATCATGACTTTTAAAATGCAGAAACAACATTTGGCCATTCGGTCCTGTCAATGTTTCTCAAACTTATTCTTGTGCCTGCTCCCCGTAACCTTCGATCCTCTTTCTCGTGAGTAACTGTCTATCTAGTAATATCAATGCATACTTTGTTGTCCATGCCATGAATAGTTTTATTTATTGTAGAATCCAGACATTAATGTTACGTATTGCAGTATTCCTATTTCCGAGGCATCATTCTCGGCTCAGTTCTGTTTCTGGGAGCCGACGGATGTTTTAATGGCGCGTTCTTTCCATCTGCCCGTTCAGACAGCGGTTACAAATTGTCTTCGGGCAAGTAATAACCTGGATGAAATAAAAATGTATTGATAAAGTGTGGTCCCTGTAATCACAAATTGCAGAATTTATTTTATCTATCAAATTTTGGTATTGGGTTAGATATTTCTGGAAAAACCCTACCTCCTCATTGACTCCCTTTGCGTTAACATGGCTTGTGGTGAGGTGGAGGCAGGAGGGAAAAGGAATAAATGGCGTCAAGAGACTAACAGCTTATTTTCAAAGTTGAAAATGCCCGCCATCACATATAAAAGGGCAGCAAGTTTTACAGAGGAGAATAAATGAGCACGTACACCTGGATTGCTTTTTCGATTACGAAATTAAAGTTCAGACAATTTCACTTCATCCCATTCCCGCCCTTAAAGCTGAAAATGTCTCACTGCTGTTCAATCTGCTCTCTCCCTCTCCAGAGACAGGGGATAAAAGACTGAATATGAACCGAGCAGAGAATAAAGCGCAGAGGGTCCTTACTGTATTCTGCAGCGACTGACCCGTTACTGCACTGGGTCAACCCAGCTCTTCCTACTGCACTTAAAGGAAATGTGAATCTAATGTGAGGTCAAACCAGATCGCGGACGTTCGTGTCGCCAGTCTATAACTGAAGACAGAGATCACTCAGGCAGTGACCATTCAATAAGAAAATCCTATAATTTCAGGACACTCAAAATGACATTTGATGATAAATTCGTCCTCTGATAACGGACAGCAACAGTATCCAATTAAATGGAGTGTGGAATTCATTGATGTCCGGTACAAAGGCGAGGGTTCTCCACATTAAAGGGAAAATAATCAATCCGACAGCGTTTAGCCCTTTTCACAGACGCTGTGAGTGGCTCTTAAAAGAGCCTTTGGATTGTCAGATTCAAGAATGGTCTCTTCACTTTTTAGTGGCTCCCGCAGCGGTGGTTTTCTTGGGCAGCAGCACGGCCTGGATATTAGGTAGCACCCCGCCCTGAGCGATGGTCACCCCTCCCAGCAGCTTGTTGAGCTCCTCGTCGTTGCGCACGGCCAGCTGCAGGTGCCTGGGAATGATGCGGGTCTTCTTGTTGTCCCGGGCCGCGTTGCCGGCCAGCTCCAGGATTTCAGCCGTCAGATACTCCAGCACCGCAGCCAGATAGACCGGCGCTCCGGCACCCACACGCTCAGCATAGTTACCCTTTCTCAGGAGCCTGTGAACACGGCCCACCGGGAACTGCAGGCCAGCCCGGGACGACCGAGACTTCGCCTTGGCGCGACCTTTCCCACCGCCCTTTCCTCTCCCAGACATGTTCACAAACACTTTGACAGAGAATGGTGCACTCTGCCCACATTGCGGCCTCTTATACCTTCGGGAGGAATGGTGGGGCGGCCGTTACTGATTGGTCCCACTGTTCAGCCCCTCCTAATGTTGTTTCAATTCCCAATCAGATATCTGCCTCATTCCCCAATCCGGAGAGGGCCCGGGGAGGAGGGCGGAAAGTCCCGGCGCCAAATCATCAACCGCCTTCTTTCCAATTTGAAAAGCCCGCCAATTTCCAAACAAAGGAGTATGTTTTACACTGAAAAAAGTACAAAAAAACTGAATAAGTTTAAAATAAATTAATACTCATGTTAATTTACTTTTAGTGTACAAATGTATACTTCACACGGTCTTACTTTCCCTCATTCTCGCCCCCCCCCTCCCGTATCTGTCCATTTCTGATCTTGAGTGTGGGTTATTTTCTAAACCTTGAGAAGAGGCTGAAACAAAACTGGCCAAACACTGCAGTTTGATAAAGCAGCACACAACATTCTTCCGGCTCAGTATCAATGGCGAACACAGTGTTTAGACGATATTTTAAAGTTGGTCTCCCTTATCGGTCTCGATCAGATTCAGCAAAAATCACATTTCAGCCCGGCAGCTGTTTTGGTTTTCTCTCGGTTCACTTTCTGCTATTGGTGAGAGGCTGTCAAAGTGCATTCTGAAGAGTCGGATTAAAAACTGCGCATTGTCAATGTAAAAAAAGACTAAAACACATCAATCCGTGGGACTGAAGGCTGTGGGCATTTCCATTTGGTCTGCCAGGATGAAAATACGCTTTCACATTCCACCAAGACTTTTAACAACTTGAACAAGTACGATGAAAAGACTCATTTTTTTCATCTGCTCTCTCTCTCTCTCTCTCTACAGACAGGGAAGGGCTTGGTCATGTAGTCGCTCCCCTCGCCTCGTCAATTTGCAACGCATTTATAAAATTAAATATAGTATGTGACTAAAAATACCTGGCCAACAATCACATGCAGACCAGAACAAATCAATCTTTAAAATGACTTACCGGTGCTTAATCTGCTGTCTCTCCACTGACATAGAAAGGGGCAGTTTGTGATGTATTCTTACCTCACCCCTTCATTCCGTTATCTCTCAAAATTGCAAACCAATTATAAAAGCGAATGTAGTACGAAAAGCTAAAATACCTTATCAACAGGCAAACTAAAACAAAATTCTTAAAATGGTTCAGCTGTCTCAAGGAGGTTGTGGGTGGCTCTTAAAAGAGCCTTTGGGTTGTGGATGTGTATGTTTCAGTGCGATGCGGTCCTTCACTTGGAGCTGGTGTACTTGGTCACCGCCTTTGTGCCCTCCGACACGGCGTGCTTGGCCAGCTCCCCAGGCAGCAGTAGCCGCACGGCGGTCTGGATCTCCCGGGAGCTGATGGTACTGCGCTTGTTGTAATGGGCCAGGCGGGAAGCCTCCCCCACGATGCGCTCGAAAATATCGTTGACGAACGAGTTCATGATGCTCATGGCCTTGGAGGAGATGCCGGTGTCGGGGTGAACCTGCTCATCACTTTGTAGATGTAGAAACTTTCTTTCCTAGTCCTTTTCCTCTTCTTACCGCCCTTCGCTGGCGCCTTCTTGATGATTTTCTTCGCGCCCTTCTTGGAGGCTTGCTGGGCTTTCTTCTCATCAGCCATAGCGCCGCTCACTTCCAGACACAGAATAAGGGAAAGCGGGCTCGGAGTTCCCTTTTAATTTTTTTTTCTTTCAATTCTGTTTTTTTTTAATTTAACGCCCACACTACCACCTAAGTGCGGTAGTGCTTATTTTTTCCCCTAGCACCCATGGTGTGTGTGTAGGTGTGAGACACAGTGAAAGACATAAAGTGCACGAATCTTTATTCAAATTCCACCACCAGGAAGATAGGAAAACACCCGGGTGGCCAGTGCAAGCACTGCCCTTCACATCAAAGGACAGTGCTGTGTGATCAAAACAGTGAAAGGGAGGGGAGGGAGCTCCCTTTTTATTTTTTTCAATTTCCACCACCAGGAAGACAGGAAAACACCCGGGTGGCCAATGACAAACACTGCCCTTCACATCAAAGGGCAGTGCTGTGTGATCAAAACAGTGAAAGGGAGGGGAGGGAGCTCCCTTTTTATTTTTTTTTCAAAATAGAGTTGAAGGGAGAAATGATGCACTCCACTCCTGTTTATTTTTTTTTCTTTTTTTTAAACCCCCACACTACCACCTAAGTGCGATAGTGTTTATTTTAATCTCCTGTTAATATTTTTTTTTCCTTATTCCCTGACAACTACCTTAGTCCCCTTTTTTTCTTTTTTCCCCCCACACTACCACCTAAGTGCGGTAGTGTTTATTTTAATCTCCTGTTAATTTTTGTTGTTTGTTTTTTTTTCCTTTCTTTTTTTCTTCTTTTTTTTAACCCCCACACTACCACCTAACTGCGGTAGTGCTTATTTTATCCCCAGCACCCAAGGTGTGTGTGTGCAGGTGTGAGACACAGTGGAAGACACAAAGTGCACGAATCTTTATTTAATTTCCACCACCAGGAAGATAGGAAAACACCCGGGTGGCCAGTGACAAGCACTGCCCTTCACATCAAAGGGCAGTGCTGTGTGATCAAAACAGTGAAAGGGAGGGGAGGGAGCTCCCTTTTTATAGACTGACGATGTCATCAATGCTAATGAGGGATGGGGGAAAGCCTGGTTCCTGATTGCATAGTTTACACAGAGTCATTCCCAAACACTCAGTCTCTGTGATTGGTTTGTGTGGGACGCAATGTGGATCCGTCAGAATCTGCAACGAAATGTGAAGTGGATGGTGATTCTGTTCCTGTCAGTCTGACTGAGGGAGATTTGTTTTGTGTCTGTCACACAAAGCGACTGTGGTATTGGCTCGGTTTCCTTTTGCTCGTTGTTGTGATGATGTGGGAGTGGAAGGGTGTGTTTCTAGTTCCGCATGTCTGTTTCTGGTCCTCTCTCTGGGCTGGAATTAACACTGAGCTTGCCAATTTTATTAGTAATTAGCCCTGCTGCCTCTCCGCGCCAGGGACCCTGTTTCGATTCCAGTTTTGGACAACTGTCTGCATGGAATTTGCACATTGTCCCCGTGTTTGAGTGTGTTTCCTCCGGGTGCTTAGTTTTCCCCTCTCAATTCAGACATACAGGATGGTGAATTGGCCATGCTGACTGCCCATAATGTTCTGGGATGTGTAGGTTAGGTGCATTAATTTGGGGTAAATGCAGAAAAATGAGGAATGCGTCTGGGTGGATTACTCTTCAGAGGGTCGGTGTGGACTTGTTGGGCCGAAGTGCTTAATTCTACACTGTAGGGATTCTAAGACTGTGTGTTTTCTAGGTTTGGGGTTGATGGAACTCGTTCTCAACTGCACGGAGTTGGAGAGAGATGAAGAAAAGTATCTGTTTAAAACTTTTCTTGAGTCACGGGTTGAGAATGTCTGTCTTGACAGTGGGATTAGTATATTTCTGAGAACTTGATTGCTAACTGTGGGCCCAGAGACCGATCTGTAACTGTGTGTTTTGCAAATAACTACAGTGGATCTGAACCACGTTGCCGCTCTTTTTAATTTAGGAGCATTGAACTTTCATGCAGGGATTTAGAGCATTTCTCAGTCTCATACGAATACCTGTTAACCAGCAACCGTTAGCATGCTATATGTGTGTCACTTTAACTTTGTATCTGTAGAGTCCTTATTTAGACATTTGGCATGAATTCAAACCTGTCCATTGAGGCTCTGGTCCTCTGTGTAATAGTCAATTCGTGTTACTTCAAGACAGGTTTTATTCTGTATCCACCAAACACTGATGTAAGCGGTAAAACTTTACACCATTTGCCTGCCACTTAGAAATGTTCCTCCAATCTGTGCTTATCCATTTCTGGGAGGTAAAGCATTTTTGTTTCCTCTATTTGACAGTCTTAACATGTCAGTATGTTACTGGACCGTAACTCAAACCTGAAGTGTAACTTGTTTTTACTCTTGAGGTGTCTGTCATTAACATAAGAATGTTTCTCATTTAGTATCTACAATTCTGAGTGTGACCAAACACCACTTTGGACAGTCTCAGGCATGACTCCCTCCCCTCCCCACCATATCTTTTGAATATCAGCTTCTGCGCATTGACAGTAAGTTTATATTTATAATTGCAGCATTTGGTAAGGGGCAATATATTGTACATTGCAGAAACTGGCAATAACAATGTTACTGCTGATGTCACACTGTTTATGTCAGTTTCTCACCAGTGGATAGCTGCATTGTATCCTGACAATCCATTGTTTTGCAACTGACTCCGTATTTCATTCTGTAACTGCCAGTTTGTTGTTTCTAATCTTGTTTTTACTCAGTTTCTGTCAACCACTGGCATGTGAGAGAGCAAATATCCCAACATTACTAACTTTCAGATGAAATGAATGTTTTTTTTACTCCATTTCTGTTATGTTACGGTGACTTGTAATTGAATCTGTCAGTATGTGATCTGTGAGCACACAGTAAGTTAGAGATAAAGTGAAAGGTGAATGATGCCTCTCATTTCTGTCATGCAGGGTATACACTACAGTTATTAATTTCTTTCAGGGTTGTGTCAGTGTAAATGTCTCAAAGCTGAAGACAATAAGAAAAATGAGAAATTTTTATCTGCTTGTGTGTCCTCAGCTTTGAGAATGAGAGTGTTATCAAAATGTACCTGTCAGTTTTTTTTAATGAATATGAGAACATTGTTTTAAATCTACTCCTGTCAGTTTCTGCAATGTGAATGAGCACAGTTTTCAATCTGTACCTGACAGTTCCAACTACATGAATGGATGAGTGCATTTGAAAGTATCTGTACCTTTCAGTGTGTGCTTTGTTGAATAAGTGTGTACTTATAATATTTGGCTCTGTTTATGATGACACTTCCCAGAAACTGCAGGAGCTCTTTTTACTTCAAATCTCTGTTGCTCAATGTGAATAAGATTTTATCTATTGCCATCCATGTCCAGGTAGCATGGTGGCACACTAGTGCCAGGCACCCAGTTTCAATACTAGCCTTGGCTCATTGTGCAAACTGCACTCAGACATGCTCCCCATGTCTGCATTGGTTTTGTTATGGCACGGGGTAAACCCCTTTGCTAATTTAAAAGTAGCAACTGAGAAGAGATCTATCTCATGCAGTAATCTGAAAATTTGATAGGCCAAGAACGAGTTAAAGTAAAGCTTAACAGCTTTATTTTTTAAAGTATAGCAGACAGTGATTAACTAAAAACTATTGACAACTCCTTCCTCTAACTTATCTTCTATAATACTAGTCCGATAGAACTCCTGATTAAGATTTACAAAACAACACTTTTCTCAAAACCAGGTAGCTTTCGGTTCTTTTCTGTATTCCTGTCTTTTGATGTTCTTGGGGATTGTGCTTCACAGGTTACTGATCGATAAGGATACCTTTAAGAGAGCTATTTTTCAGGCAGTCTTGTTACATGCTGTTGGCTTCACAATTCTCCTCCCAACTGTTCAATTTTCCCTAGTCTTATACCTCCAGAGCATCGGACTGTGTCATTGGCTTTTAAGACTGTCAATGTACTCAATTCGAACTGGATTGGTATTTGATATTTTTCAGATATAATTTAAAATGACTGTTTGAATTCAAATGTTTTTGTCTTCAGGCAAACAGCTACTTGGGTTGTTCGGCCAAATGTTACTTTTGTTCGGAACACTTGGTGATGTCCGGTAGTTCGACTGGCTGATAACTTTCTTAAATGTACAGTACACCCACATCTTCAAAACAGTTTCCTCTGGGTGCTGTAGTTTCTTTCCACAGTTGAAACATGTACAGGTTAGCTGGATTAGTGATGGTAAATTGCACTGTAATATTCAGCAATGTTCAGACGAGGTGGGTATGGGGGCGGGGGGGGGGGGGGGGGGGGGGTAGGGTGGAATCTATACCTGTGTGGGACAATAACTGGTGCAGTCTGCAACTGTTTGTTCTTCTGTGAGTGCAGAACTCATCTTGTTTCTTCCATTCACTTGTACAGTTTGTGTACTTAGGAATTATTATCGACCTGTCAGTCTGTGCTATTCAATGGGACTATGGATTTGGCTTATTGTCCTTCAAAACTCAGCTCAGATGTGACAGACTGTCAACAGATTAGAGCCATGTTGTCTAGTGAAAAACTTAGAAACGAAAATTTAATGCTGACTACTCAGGCTGTTGTGTACATGCACTGATTTTATGTAGAAAATACATTTTTGAAAGAAACAGTTGTTATGATACAGGAAGGTTGCCCACACTCGATTGATCCTGCTTCAATCTTCCTGCATTGTGTTACTGAGCAGTTTAAATGCTTGCTGTTAAGTGGACAGCCAGTTATCAAAAGAGAGTTTTCAGTTCATGTTTCCTGAAGTGAATGGGAAAGACCTTATTTTCTTTGACTGTTTGTGTCTGTAAGATTCACAGGTAAGTGAAACCCCAACGCATTGTCACAGAAAGGATCTGTGCTGTTCTTCAGAGTCAAAGAGCTAAAAGCAATGGACCTTTGCAACTCCGATAGTGCAGTGTCTAACTGGGAGTAATGATATCAAGGTGTGGCCTTCAGAGTGTCATAAAGTTGTACAGTACAGAAACAGATCCTTTGGTCCAAGTTGTTAGTGCTGAGCAGAGATCCTAATCCGACCTAGTCCCATTTAAGTTAAAAATCTCAACACCAGGTCATTCTACGACAGGTTTATGTAAAAGCACTAGCTTTCAGGGTGATGGAGGAGCAGTGCACTGAAAGCTAGTGCTTCCATATAAACCTGCTGCACGATAAACTGGTGTTGTGTGATTCTTAACTTTGTTCACCCCAGTCCAACGCCAGCACCTCCACATCATGGCTACTCCCACTTATCAGCATTTGGCACATATCCCTCTAAACTGTTCCTATTCTTGTACATATCCAGGTGCCTATAAAATGTTGTAATTGTACCCATCATCTCCACTTCCTCTGGTAGCTCATTCCATACAAGCACCACCCTCTATTTGATAAAGTAACCCCTCAGGTCATTTTAAAATCTTACTTCCACAGTTTAAATCTGTGCCTTCTATTTTTGCACGCACCCACTTTCGGGAAAATACCTTGGCTATCACCCTATCATGCCCCTCATGATTTTTTCAACCAGTACAAAGGCCATACCTCATTCTCAGACAGTCCAAGCAACACAGCAACAACCTGTTCAGCCTCTCCCTATAACTCAATGGACTGAGAAGTGGCAGATGGAGTTTAATTCAGATAAATGCAAGGTGCTGCATTTTGGGAAAGCAAATCTTAGCAGGATTTATACACTTAATGGTAAGGTCCAAGGGAGTGTTGCTGAACAAAGAGACCTTGGAGTGCAGGTTCATAGCTCCTTGAAAGTGGATTTGCAAGTAGTTGGGATAGTGATGAAGGCATTTGGTATGCTTTCGTTTATTGGTCAGAGTACTGAGTACAGGAGTTGGGAGATCATGTTGTGGCTGTTCAGGACATTGGTTAGACCACTGTTGAAATATTGTGCGCAATTCTGGTCTCTGCATTCTGATGTTGTGAAACTTGAAAGGGTTCAGAAAGGATTTACAAAGATGTTGCCAGGGTTGGAGGATTTGAGATATAGGGAGAGGCTGAACAGGCTGGGACTGTTTTCCCTGGAGCATCGGAGGCTGAGGGGTGACCTTACAGAGGTTTACAAAATTATGAGGGGCATGGATAGGGTAAAGAGGCAAAGTCTTTTCCCTGGGGTTGGGGAGTCCAGAACTAGAGGACATAGGTTTAGGTGAGAGGGAAAAGATATGAGAGATATCTAAGGGGCAACTTTTTCAACAGAGGGTGGTATTGGTATGGATTGAGCTGCCAGAGGAAGTGGTGGAGGCTGGTATAATTGCAACATTTAAGAAGCATTTGTATGGGTATATGAATAAGAAGGGTTTGGAGGGATATGGGCTGGGTGCTGGCAGGTGGGACAAGATTGGGTTGGGTTATCTGGTTGGCATGGACTGGTTGGACCGAAGGGTCTGTTTCCACACTGTACATCTCTGTTACTCTATAACTGAAACCCTCCAATCCTGGCAATGAAACATACTGATGACAGTAGTGCAGTTGATGTGGTTTACATGGACTTCTGTATGGCCTTTGTCAGAGCATAACCTCCGACTGGGGATGAAAGACTCAGCAGGTAGGCAGGCAGCATTCAGGCAAGTGGTAGGTGTTTATTCAACCAGAAGACCAAAGCATCGTCCTCAGAGACTGGCCTCAGAAGAGAGGTCCATGACACACACTGATTTTACAATAAAAAGCAATATTTTTATAAATTTTATGATAACAATCAGAAACTTGATTACAATGATCTTACTTTGCATACTCTCTTCCATGAGACACCTAATCAATGGTGGGCATTTCTTTGCACAACCCCAGAACCCCTGACCTCTGTTTCACGGAAACTAATCTCCAGGTCTTGCAATCTTTCTTTTCATCCTATTAATTCACATCCCAAAGTTATTTGTGATACATCTTTGGGTTTTAGATTAGATTATGATCAGATTAGATTAGATTAGTGTGGAAACAGGCCCTTCGACCCAACAAGTCCACACTGACCCGCCGAAGTGCAACCCACCCATACCCCTACATTTACCCCTTACCTAACACTAGGGGCAATTTAGCATGGCCAATTCACCTCACCTGCACATCTTTGGACTGTGGGAGGAAACCGGAGCACCCGGAGGAAACCCACGCAGACACGGGGAGAATGTGCAAACTCCACACAGTCAGTCGCCTGAGTCGGCAATTGAACCCGGGTCTCTGCCGTTGTGAGGCAGCAGTGCTAACCACTGTACCACCGTGCCGCCCACATCTCTCAGGCTAGCTTGTCTCTCAGGACAGCTTGAATATTGTTATTCATTGTATTCCATTTTATCAAGTTCAATTGCTTCTCTGATATAATTAGGGCAATGGGGAATATATGAAGAAAAAACAAAGGACAGTTTGTTTTGACTTACTTGCCATTGACTTGTAATTTTAACTTTTGTTTTAAAAAGTTAGCTACAAAGTGTAAATTTATTTGCCCCAATTGTTAGCACTCTGATTAATAGGCCGTGAGCAATCTATTTTGTACTAGGCATAAGAGAAGGCATTACCTAAAGCTAGCTAACCTTCACTTCCAGGTTTAAATGCTTCTTTTCCTCTTCATGCTTTGGTATTATGCACCTATTTTTTATGCTGAAAACTATGGTGATGATGGTAAGACTCTTTACAAGAACCTTTTTCTTAATATTCAAACTTATTTCAAGAAACTGAGTACTATAAGATAACTTTAGCTGTTGCACCGTCAGCTGTTTTAGGGCATTAATGGGCTGTAGCTAGCACCTGGTGTCTGTTCAGTAACTGGGACAATTACCCTTTCATTTAATGTGGCTGGAGTTACTCATTTACCGGACCTTCGGTGTGCTTGTCAGAACTGTTTCGAATGAGAACAGACTGGGTCCTTGGAGTGGCTTGTTCAATGGTATCATTCTGCCTTACTGAGTGAGTAAGCTGTAGGCTGTATGATGAAGGCAGCATAAAGAATGCTTTCCGGAGCTGTTGAATATAAGAGGAAGGAAGTCTGATTCCAGCTTTATAAAACAGATCAAATACTGTATGCTGTTCTGATTGCCACACAATTAGAAGGGTGGGGTTGGCTGGAGAGGATGCAGTGGGTTGGAAAGTCTCCGTTAAAAGGGGAGACCGTATGAGCTGGGTTTGGTTTCCTTGGAGCTGAGGAGGTTGAGGGAGGATCTGACTGAGATATACTAAATTGTGAAAGATGCAGACAGAGTAGATTGTGAGAGTCTTTCTCCCCTTGGCAGATGTGCTTGAGACCAGAGGGCAAAAGTTGAAGTTGTAGGGAAAAAAGTTTAGAGGATATCTGAGAAAAATATTTTGACCTAGATGGTGGGTAAAGTTTGTAATATGCTGCCTGAGTGTGTGTTGGAATACTCTCACAGCATTTAAGCAGTATCTGGATATGCCCTTAAGAAACCAGGGCACAGTCAGCTATTGACCAAGTGCAGATAACTAGGATGAATGCAGTTTGGTGTTTGTTGGACATCATAGACATGTTGGGCTGAAGGATCTGTTTCTATGACTCTATATCGCTATAACATCCTTGTAAATCTTTTCTGCAGCATCTAAAGTTTAGCAACATCCTTCCTGGAGAAGGGTGATGAGCATTGTACGCAATCCCATAAAAGTGGCATCACTAATGTCCTGTACAGCCACCAGATGACATACCGACTCCTACACTCAATGTTCTGACCAATGAAGGAAAGCATGCCAAATGTTGTCTTCACTGCCCTGTCTACCTGTGACTCTACTTTCAAGAAAATATGCAGCTGCACCCCTCAGTCTCTTTGCTCAGCAACACTTGCAAAGGCCCCACCATTAAGTGTATAAGTCCTGCCCTGGTTTGTCTTAATCAAAATCTAACACCTCACACGTATCTAAATGAAACTGAATCTGTCACCTCTTGGCCCACGTGACAAAGGTCATAATTAGTAATTTTTTTTAGTGCACTTGAAGACTGTTGAAGTAAAGGTAGGTGTTAATTACCCTGCACTGTATTGTGATGGTGCTCACCATCATTGGGGCACTTGTGTGGCTCTACAAAGGACAGGAGGAAGCAATGATTTTCTCTCATGCAGTGGTGCAAATTGGAACAGCCAAACTAAACTTTTTGAAAAATGAAACTTTTGAATTCTTCTTGTAAAAAGAAAAATGAGCAGCTTTCGAAATCTATGTTATCTTGTGGGGAGTTACCAAGACATAGTCACACCTCGGGGTGTGGGGGGGGGGGGGGGGGAAGGAAGAGAGGAGAGGAAGAGTGCATTCGTCATTGGGTTCTCCTTGGTTGAAGGGACATCTAGGAAGTTCTGTGGGAATGAGAGAGACTCGTGGTTGGTGTTTTGCCCCCCAGGTACAAGGGTTCAAGATGTCTCAGATCTTGAGGGGGAGGTAGGAAAAGGGATGGGGATTTAAGACAGAAAGTCAGGGAGCTAGGGTGGAAGCTTGGAGCTGGAACAAGCAGAATTGTTATCTCTGGCTTGTTGCCCGTGCCATGTGCTAGCGAGGCAAGGGCTAGGGAGAGAGAGGAGTTGAACAAGTGATGAAGGGGATAGTGTGAAAGGGAGTGTTTCAGATACCTGGATAATTGGGGTAGGTGAGACTTCGACAAACATGGTGGTCTATACCTGAAGCAAAGTAGTACCAATATCCTCGGGAAAGTTTGCTAATGCTCTTCGGGAGGGATTAAACAAATTCAGTAGGGGTTCAGGAACCTAAATTGTGGTTACCGTGTCCAGAGGTTGAGCATAGTCAGGTCAGAAATATGGTTTCAACGTCGAAAGTGTGCACTAGCAAGCAGGAAGGTGGTTTGAAGTGTGTCTACTTCAACGTCAGGAGCATCCGGAATAACGTGGGTGAACTTGAAGGAAGGGTTTGTACCTGGGACTTTCAGGTTGTGCCATTTCGGAGACATGGATCGAGCAGGGACAGGAGTAGTTGTCCTGTACTCAGCTTTCAAATTTGACCTTCCAAAATGCATCACCTCGCATTTATCCAGGTTGAACTCCATCTGCCACCTCTCAGCCCAACTCTGCATCCTGTCAATGTCCCGCTGCAGCCTACAACAGCCCTCTATACTGTCAACGACACCTCCAACCTTTGTGTCATCTGCAAACTTGCTGACCTATCCTTCAATCCCCTCATCCAAGTCATTAATAAAAATTACAAACAATAGAGGGCCAAGGACAGAGCCCTGTGGAACACCACTCGCCACAGACTTCCAGGCAGAATATTTTCCTTCTACTGCCACTCGCTGTCTTTTGTTGGCCAGCCAATTCTGTATCCAGACAGCTATGTTCCCCTGAATCCCATTCCTCCTGACCTTCTGAATAAGCCTACCATGGGGAACCTTATCAAATACCTTGCTGAAGTCCATATACACCACATCCACCGCTCGACCCTCATCAACGTTTCTAGTCACATCCTCAAAGAACTCTAAGGTTTGTAAGGCATGACCTGCCCCTCACGAAGCCGTGTTGACTGCATTTCCAGATGGTCATAAATCCTATCCCTCAGAAACCTTTCTAACACCTTGCAGACGACAGACGTGAAACTTACTGGTCTGTAATTGCCTGGGATTTCCCTATTTCCTTTCTTGAAGAGAGGAATTACATTTGCCTCTCTCCAGTCCTCAGGTACGACTCCAGTGGAGAGCGAGGATGAAAAAATCTTCGCAAGTGGCAAAGCCATTGCATTTCTCGTTTCCCAAAGCAGCAGAGGACAAATCTGGTCCGGGCCTGGCAACTTGTCAATCTTAACGTTTGACAAAATTTTCAGCACATCAGCTTCCTCTATCTCTATCCATTTCAGCATGCACACCTGCTCTTCAAAGGTTTCATTCACTACAAAGTTTGTTTCTTTCGTATAGACAGAAGCAAAAAACTCATTTAGGGCTTCCCCTACCTCCTCAGACTCCACACACAGATTCCCTATGCTATCCCTGATCGGCCATACTCTTTCTTTGACCATTCTCTTATTCCTCACATAAGTGTAAAATGCCTTTGTGTTCTCCCTAATCTGTTCTGCCAAGCCTTTCTCGTGTCCTCTCCTGGCTCTCCTCAGACCATTTTTTAGCTCCCTCCTCGCCTGCCTGTAATCCTCTAAAGCTGAGCTTGACCCGAGCTTCCTCCACCTTATGTAAGCTACCTTCTTCCTTTTGACGAGAAGCTCCACCGCTCTCCTCATCCATGGTTCCTTTATCTTACCACTTATTGTCTGTCTCAGAGCGACATATTTATTCATCACTTGCAACAACTGTTCCTTAAACTGTTCTTCCACATGTCTATAGTGCCTTTACCATGGAACAATTGCTCCCAATCCATGCTTCCTAACTCATGTCTAATCGCATCATAGTTTCCTCTTCCCCAATTAAATATCCTCCCATTTTGCCTAATCCTCTCCTTCTCCATAGCTATGTAGAATGTGAGGCAGTTGTGGTCACTATCACCAAAATGCTCTCCCACCACAAGATCTGATACCTGCCCCGGCTCGTTTCCGAGCACTAAGTCTAGAATGGCCTCTCCCCTACTTTACTTTATGTTTACTTTAGTGAAGGAAAGGAATAGGTATTTACTGCAGGGCAAGATTTATAACTGGGGGAAAAGACAGTTATGATGCAATTAGGTGAGATTTATGATGCATAGGATGGGAAAGGAAACTGCAGGCACAATTAAAATGTGGAGCTTATTCAAGGAACAGCTACTGCATGTCCTTGATTAGTATGTACCTGTCAGGCAGGGAAGAAGTGGATGAGTGAGGGAGCCGTGGTTTACTAAGGAAGTTGATCGCTTGTCAAGAGGAAGATGGCTTACATTATGATGAGACGTGAAGGCACAGTTAGGGCGCTTGAGAGTTATAAGCTAACCAGGAAAGACCGAAAGAGAGACCTAAGAGGAGCCAGGAGGGGACAAGAGAAGTCTTTGAAAGACAGGATTAAGGAAAAACCTAAAGCTTTCTATAGCTCGATCAGGAACAAAAGAATGAGTAGAATTAGATTTGGGTCAATCAAGGACAGGTTTGGGAAGTTGTGCGTGGAGTCCAAGGAGATAGGAGAAGTGCTAAATGAATATATTTCATCGGTATTCACACTGGAAAAAGACAATGTTGTCGACAAGAATACGGAGTTACAGGCTACTAGACTAGATGGGATTTAGGTTCACAAGGTGGAGGTGTTAGCAATTCTGGGAAGTGTGAAAATGGATAACCCGCTGGGCCAGATGGGATTTATCCTAGGATTCTCTGGGAAGCCAGGGAGGAGATTGCAGAGCCTTGGGCTTTGATCTTTATGTCGTCATAGTCTTCAGGAATAGTGCCACAAGACCGGAAGATAGCAAATGTTGTCCATTTGTTCAAGAAGGGGAATAGAGTCCACCCTGGTAATTACAGATCAGTGAGCCTTTCTTCGTTTGCGGGTAAAATGTTGGAAAAGGCTAGAATAGACAGGATTTATAATCATCTCGATCAGAGTAAGTTGATCACGAATAGCCAATATGGTTTTGTGAAGGGTAGGTCGTGCTTCACTAACCGTAATGAGTTCTTTGACAAGGTGACCAAACAGTGGATAAGGGTAAAGCAGTTGATGCGATGTATATGGATTTCAGAAAAGTGTTTAGTTAGGTGTTTTCAGTAAGGTTCCCAACTGTAGGCTATTGCACAAAATATGGAGGCATGGGATTGAGGGTGATTTAGCGGTTTGGCTCAGAGATTGTCTTCTTTCAGCTAGCCAGAGGATGGTGGTTGATGGGAAATGTTCATCCTGGTGTCAGTTACTAGTGGTGTACCACAAGGATCTGTTTTGGGTGAGGGCATAGAAGGATGGGTTTGCAAATTTGCGGATGATACTAAGGTCAGTGGAGTTGCGGACAGTGCTGAAGGATGTTGCAGGTTACACAGATACATAGATAAGCTGCAGAGTTGGGCTGAGAGGTGGCAAATGGAGTTTAATGTGGAAAAGTGGGAGATGATCCACTTTGGAAGGAGTACTGGTCTAATGGTAAGGTTCTTGGTAGTGTCGATGAGCAGAAACATGTACATTGATCCTTGAAAGCTGCCACCCAGGTTGATAGGGTTGTTAAGAAGGCATATGGTGGTTAGCTTTTATTGGGAGAGGGGTTGAGTTTTGGAACCATGAGGTCATGCTGCAGCTCTACAAAACTCTGGCGTGGCCGCACTTGGAAAATTGCATCCAGTTCTCGTCCCCGCATCACAGTAAGGACGTGGAAGCTTTGGAAAGGGTTCATAAGTGATTTACTGGGCTGTTGCCTGGTCTGGAGGGAATGCCTTATGTGGAAAGGCTGAGGGACTTCAGGCTTCATTAGAGAGAAGAAGGTTGAGAGGTGACTTATACATTCACACAGCATAAACATACAGGTGCAGATTGATAACTGAACTCATGTATCCACATAGAGGAAACTGCAGGGACTGGTTGATAAATACATTTCATACATTCGCTAGTGTTTCTCTGATATGGATATGCAAGTTTAGTTATCAATATATATACCTGTCAGTTTCTGCCCTGCGAATGTGTGTGTTTGCTTTACCAATCTGTCCCTAACAGTTTCTGCTATGTGTCTGAGAGTGTAGTTATCAACCTGAACCTGTCAGTTTCAGTTATGAGAATCAAGTTTCGATATTAGTCTCTACCTGTCAGTTTCTGCTTTATGAATATTAAATGCAGTCATCAATTTGTACCCATCAGTTTATTCTGTGAGAACGTAGATATTGATCACTACCTGTAAGTTTAAGCTATATCAATATGAGAGAGCAATTATCAAACAGTATCTGTCAGGTTTTGCTATTTGACCCCAGAGTGTCATTGTAAATCTGTTTCTACTATGTCAATATGACAGTGTAGATACCAATCTGTCCCTGTCAGTTTCTTCCTTGTCGATATGTGAATACATTTATTGATCAGTACTCATCAGCTTCTGCTCTGTGAATGTGGGTGTATTAATCAAACTGTAGCTGTCGGTTTCCGTGATGAGAATGTGGGAATACAGTTATCATTCTCTATCTGTCATTTTCTTCTTTGTTAAAGTGAGTGTAACTGTCAATCTGTATCTTTCAGACTCTGCTGTGTGAATACATAAATATAGTTGTCAATCTGTAGCTGTCAGTTTCTGTTTGGTGAATATGTTTGTGTAATTGCAAATCCTTCCAGTTTCTGCTATATGAATGTGTGAGCGGAGTTTTCACCTGCTCCAAATCAGTTTCTGCTTTGTGAATGTGAGAGTTTAGTTCTCAATCTTTCCCTGTCAGGTTCTGTAATATCAGTGATTTGAGTGTATTTACTCATCTTTTCCTGTCAGTTTGTGTGACTGTAGTTATCAACTAGTACCTCTCAGATTCTGCTATATGAATATGTAAATGTAGTTATCCATTTGATTTGATCTGATTTATTATTCTCACACGCACTGTGATACAATGAAAAGTGTGGTTTCGTGTGCTTTACAGGCAAATAATATCAGATAAAATGCATCAGGGTAATAGAACAGAATCTGTAATACAGTATTAAAGCTGCAAAGAGAGAGAGATTAATGTTAAAATTTGAGTGAGATTAGAGTGGTGCTGGAAAAGCACAGCAGGTCAGGCACCATCCGATGTGCAGGAAAATCGACATTTCGAGCAAAAGCCTTTCATTAGGAATGCCGAAACGTCAATTTTCCTGCTCCTCGGATGCTGCTTGACCTGCTGTGCTTTTCCAGCACCACTCTAATCTTGACTTTAAGCTCCAGCATCTGCAGTACCCACTTTCACCTTAAAATTTGAGCAGTACATTCAAAAGTCTGATAACAGCAGAGAAGCTGCTCTTGAGTTTGTTGGGTGGTGTATTCAAACTTCTGTATTTTCTGGTGGTAGCTAGGAAAATATTAGTTTTTATACAAAAGATAGGGTGGGTGGAAGAGTGTCGAGTAACAGACAGATGGAGATAGAGTACAAAAAAAAGAGAAGAACAGTAGGATAACTGTCAGACTAAGAGGGTGGATAGCCGATTAATAAGGTCTGTTAGTGGCTCACAAATGGTGGTGTACAGCAAGGGGTGTGGGGTTTTGAGTAATGACATGGGAGAGCTCAAGCCCTACATTTGTAGACTCAATACTGAGTCCAGAAGGCTGTAGAGTTCCCAAGCAGAAAATGAGGCGCTGTTCTTCAAGCGTGCACTGAGCTTCACTAGAGCACTGCAGCAAGCCTGAGACCAAGATGTTGGCCAGGGTACAGGGTGGTGTGTTGTAGTGACATGCAACTGGAAGCTCAGGGTCTTTTTGTCTGGATAGAATTTAGGCGTTCTGCACAGTGGACACCCGTTCTGCGTTCAGTTTCTCCAACATAGAGAAGACCACATTGTGTGCATTTTCCTTGCCACTGTCAGTTCTGAGGACTAGTCACCTAGACCTGAAATGCTGCCAGACCTGTGAATTTTCCACCAATTTTTGTTTTGTTATCAATCTGTCGCTGGGAGTTTCTTCTCTGTGAATATGCGAGTGTTGTTATCAAAGTGTACACATCAACTTGGTAGGTGGCATGGTAGCACTGTGGTTAGCACTGCTGCCTCACAGTGTCAGAGACCCGGGTTTAATTCCCGCCTCAGGCGACTAACTGTGTGGAGTTTGTACATTCTCCCCATGTCCGCGTGGGTTTGCCTCCGGTTTCCTCCCACAGTCCAAAAATGTGCAAGTTAGGTGAACTGGCAATGCTAAATTGCCCGTAGTGTTAGGGGCAGGGGTAAAGGTAGGGGAATGGGTCTGGGAGGGTTGTGCCCTCAGGTCGGTGTGGACTTGTTACCACATGGTAAGTAATGTAATGTAATCTAAAAAAAACCTTGTGATTTGAAATTGGGAGCATAATCAATCTATTCCTGTCAGTTTCTGCTTTGTGAATATAAGAGTGTAGTTATTAATCTTTCTCTGAAATTTACTGCCACCTGCATGTGAGTTATTTACCAACCTGTCCCTGTCAGATTCTGCTCTGTGCATCTGAGAGTGCAGTTATTAACCTGTATGTATCAGCTTCTTATTTAAAAATATGCAAATTAATTTATCATACTGTACCTGTCAGGATTTGCTATGCAAATCTGTTAAGTCTAGTTATCAACCTGTACCTGTCATATGTGTGTGTGTGTGTGTGCATGATTATTGTTCTCTCCCTTTCAGTTTCTGCAATGTGAATATGTGAGAGCAGATATCAATCGATGTATGTCAGTTTCAGTTGTGTCCATGTGTGAATTTAGGAATTGATCTATAACATGCCAGTTTCTGCTGTGTGACTATGGGAGTGAAGTTCCCAATGAGTTCCAGTCACTTTCAACTCTTTTATATCAAAGTTGCTCAATTCTCTGGCAACCAATAATATTCTAGAATCTATTGCTGATTGCCAGAAAAATTCATCTGGTTCACTAATGTGTTTGAAGGAATGAAACTGCCCTCCTTACCTTGTCTGGCCTACATGTGACTGCAGACACACATCAATGTGGTTGACTCCTAAGTACGGCATGGGTAGTTAGGGATGGGCAATAAATGCTGGTCTAGCCACTGATGCCCCCATCCCATGACTGAATTAGGAAAAAAAAAGATCTCTGTGACTGTGATTCAAACTGTGATAGCAGTTCTTAGGGTGTTGTGATTGGGCCTTAGACTCTTATGCATTTTGTGATTTATGACTCAATCACAGAATTAATACAGCCATTCAGCGTGTTGTGTCTGTGCTGGGACATTCTACTCTTTATCTGTTCTCCATACTAGTTTCCAATAACTGTTTGGGATTCTGAACTTCATCCACTCACTGCCAGTGTCTCGGTGTAAATGCCAATTTGAGATTAATTCTGCAGTTATCAGCCTTTGAATACCTATAATGCTTGTTTTGCTCTGTGTGCAGTGACGAGTCGAACATTTGGATACCATTCTCTTTCTGTGTTCAGTTGTGTTTTTTCAGTCAGGGTGTAGGAAAAACCAGTTCAATGTTCGCTAAACCTGGTGATTGAGGGATTAATGTTGGTTCAATACTTATCTTTGCCAAGAATTAAAATTTTACTGTATTCAATCTGTTTTATTTTTACATTTTGTGTGTGCAGGAGTCTTTGGTAGTTGCTGCTGGGTAACATCTTCTGAAGCATTTAATAATTTCGTCAGTCAATTTATGACTGTCCATATCTGGAAGTAGTTGTGGGCTTAAATTGCACTTTAACCATTAACTGGCTGAATGTGAGTGAATTTTCTGTTGTGCTGCCAATCTGTGTCACTTTGAAGAATGGTACTGGTCTATATCACACTGACATTATCTGTATGTCTCCTTGTGTTTCCAGTCCTGATCTGATCCACTTTATGAGGTAGGTTTAGATTAGATTAGATTCCCTACAGTGTGGAAACAGGCCCTTCGGCCCAACAAGTAGACACCGACTGTCCAAAGAGTAACCTACCCAGGTCCATTTCCCTCTGACTAATGCACCTAATACTAGCACGGCCAATTCACCTGACCTGCACATCTTTGGACTGTGGGAGGAAACCCACGCAGACACAGAGAATGTGCAAACTCCACACAGACAGTCGCCCGAGGCTGGAATCGAACCTGGGATCCTGGTGCTGTGAGGCAGCAGTACTAACCACTGAGCCACGATGCCGCCCTTTTTAATGTCTTATCAATCAGTGTTTCATACATTAAAAAGTGTGGGAGTGTGTATAAAGTGTATTTTCATCAATACCAGGCTGACAGACAGAGACAGATGTGTATGCATGTGTGTGAATGAGCTTTAAGCATCCTCTCCAGAAGCATCCTCTGTCGATTAGAGGTTCATCTGGAATTTACATTGTTTGATTATTATCTTTATCCAGGACAACTATTTATCAAAAGAATAAATTTTTCCTGCTCAGTTACTCAATGTCCAATTTTGCTTCTGTATCTGCACTCAATATCACTTCATATATACTTGTTATAACAATGTAACAGCATGATTGATTATTACTTTAAAAATGCCTATTCTACATATGGATTTAATGCAGCTCAAATGTATATTTATTACAAGCATACAGTCTAACCTGCTTCTAATCTTATGATTGATAATTGGCTTTGAATAATGGAATCTACCATCACTGAGGTGGGATGCATTGAGAACAGGGTGAAATAATATAGATTTATATATCATCAGCTGTGTTTAAATCTGATTGAATGTGTACTTCTGGAAATTGAGCTCAAAGTGTGTCTGACTCAATCCACTCAGACAGAGGAAAGGATATTCTCCTCTCTGACAGTGGTAACATACCTGCTGGGTGTGAGAAGCAGCTGGTCACCCTTGGATTGATCCATCAAATATTTGCCTGGAGAAAGACAAAAGAGAGAGCTCCTGTACATCACTAGCAGCTGAGTAGGAAGACATCAAATGATCAATGCAATATTCAGGTCATGATCATTATAATTCTTTCTTTTTGAATAAGTTAAAGGTAAACAGTGCAGATCCTGGTTCCACTCGAGCCCTGAGCACCTTCCAGTCTTTTTCTATTTTCGAAATTCAAAAACATTTTACTAAGATAAAATAAACTAACCAACATATGCACAGCTCCACAAATGTAATGATTACACTGTTTCAATCCAACTCCCAATACACCACCTGTTGAAAGACGAACACTGGGCACGATTTCACACACTTTGAGACGTTTCCCGGTGCCTGCTATATTTACCCTTCACAGGGTTATTACATTTGTTTCTACTGTCCTTTACTTCAATGTCTATTCGCAACAAAAAGCGTGAAACAGAAGCCAAACAATGAATTCCCATCAGTGTTTATGGGATTGCAAACCACAAGAATGTCCCACAGCAGCTTCTTCCCGCTCTGCCTCCCTCAGCAGGCCCACACACAGCCCGAGAAAGGCCTCTCTCTTCCCCCCAGCCCGCTCACTCCAAGTTCCGGGACCAGTTCCTGCTCCGCTCGGCCTCTTACAAACAGCCCCCGGTTCTCCCTGAACTCACCCCCGAATCAATCCCGGTCTCGGAGCCCCCTCTGTGTCCCAGGCTCCCATCCCGATGTGCTGCTGGAAGGAGCCTGCTGTTCCCTCACTTCCCTGGGCGCTGATCTCTCCATTGCGGTCTGTTTCAAACAAACCTCTTGCACTCACTGAGTAAATGCTCCTCAATGGCAGCGCTGGGGGAGGGCAGCACGCATGCGCTCCTCTGCTCAGGAAGAGTGGGGGGGCAGCATCGCGCATGCGCCGTTTTTCCCAATGATTCCCAGAAACAAACATCAATTGGTCATTTCCCCAATTCCCTTTTCTTCCAGTTTGACCAAAGGAACTGGGGCTGTGGGGGAAAGGGCAGAGAACGTTTCAAGCTGGGACATTGTCCCTTTATGAAGCTCCAATGCAGCTCATTCCCGGGTCATGTTAATAACTCCTCCCTCCGGCTCTCTCACAATCTGATCAGGGGGCGGGGAAGCTGGAGGCCACTCGGCCCATCCCCTGTGACACCCTATTCGATAACATCACGTCTGATCGAATGTTAACTGTGGTATTTAATCTTACTGACCCCTCATCCACAAATATTAACTCCTTGCCCAAAGTAACATACAGAGAGATGGAATAAGTGGAACATTCTTACGAAGGTAGAAAATTCCTGCTGGAGAGAGTCTTGAATCACAGTGTCAGAGCTTATTTCTGGGTCTGGAGGCATGTGCAATAGTCAGACCAGGTGTGCAATAACATCTCTGGGACTCGATTTAGTTTGTAGTGGATGACAGATTTTAGTGTTAGGTATGCCGCAGATAGAAAATTGTGACATATTGTATGCCACAACGAGAGACCCCAGCTGTTTATGTTTATTCACTCCTGGAACGTGGATGTCGCTGGCTGAGCCGAGCATTTATTCTCCATCCCTTTGAGAAGGTGGTGGTGAGCCACCTTCTGGAACAGCTGTTGTTCATGTGCTGCCTACAATGCCATGAACATGGAGTTCCAGGGTCTTGATCCAGTGACAGTGAAAGAAAATGGTCTTATTTCCAAGTCAGGATCGTGAGTGCCTTGGACGGGAGCTTGTCCTATATCAAGGTGATATTTCCCTCCATCAGCTGCCTTAATCGTCCTGGAAGGTCCTCCTTTTACAAATAACAAAACTCGAATCTCTTTGTCAGCAGCTTCGACAGACGTCTCTCCGGCCGACAGCAAGAAATCAGAATAGTGTGTTGTCTCCCTGGCCTAACAAGGGAAGGAGGATGAACTCAGGACATGGATAAGAGAATGGGATTGGTGTTGGGATATCATAGCAATTACAGAGACATGGTTTGGGGATGACACAGCTGCAGCTTAATGTTCCAGGAATCAACGGATGGGGGGAGGGGGGCAGCAAGAGAAAATGGGGAGTGACGTGTTTGGTAAGAGATAACATTTCAGCTGTACTTAAGGAGGATTTTCCTGGGATTACATCCGTGGAAATTATTTGGGTGGAACTGAGAAATAAGAAAGAAAGGGTTTGATCACCTTATTGGGATTGGACTGTAGACACCCCAACAGTCATCAGGAAATTGAGAAACAAATTTGTAAGGAGATTTTAGATCTGCAGGAATACTGGTGTGGTTATGGTGAGGGATTTTAACATTCCAAACACAAATTGGGGCTGCCATATTGTTAATGGTTTCGACAGAGAGGACTTTCTTAAGTGTGTACAAAAAAAATTCTGATTCAGTAGTGAATATATCTTCTAGACAAGGTGCAAAACTTGATTTACTCTTGGGATATAATGATGTATCAGTTGGGGACCATTTTTTGGCCAGCGACCTTAATTCAATTAGTTTTAAAACTGTTATGCAAAAGGATATAACAGATATCAAAGTTAAATTTTTGAGAGTATTACGCAAGAACTTTCAAAAGTTGACTGAGGGCAGATGTTTACAGGCAAAGGGATGGCCGGAAAATGGGAAGCCTTCAAAAATGAGAAAAGGAGGGTCCAGAGACAGTGTGTTCCTGTTAGAGTGAAAGGCATGATCGAGGAAATGCTGGATGAGAAAAGAAGTTTTAGTCCGAATAAGAAGGAAGCATGTGCTAGGTATGTACAGCAGAGATTGAGTGAATCCTTCAAAGAGTATAAAGGCATTAGGGATACACTTAAGAAGGAAATCAGGAGAGCAAAAAATGGACATAAGATAGCTTTGACAAATATTATTAATGAGAATTCAAATGTATTTTATAAATATATAAAGGACAAAAGGGTAACCAGGGAAAGATTAGGGCACAGCAAAGATTAGCAAGGCAGCCTATGTGTGGAACAACAGGAAATGTGGGAGATACTAAGCGAGTGCTTACTGAGGAGAAGGAAATGTAAGATATAGAATGTGGGGAAATAAATGGTGACATCTTGAAAAATGCTCATAATACAGAGGAGGTGCTGCTGGATATTTCTAAGCAGAAACGGTGGATGAAGTACGAGCACCTGATCAGGTGTACCCTGGAACACGGTGATAAACTAGGGAAGTAATTGTTGGGCCCCTTGCTGAGATACCTGTACCATCGGTAGTCACAGGTGAAGTGCAAAAAGACTGGAGGTTGGCCTTCGTAATGCCAATATTTAAGAAAGGTGATAAGGAAAAGCCAGGGAACTATTGAACAGTGAGTGTAACATCAACAGTAGTCAAACAGTTGAGGGGATTCTGAGAGGCAGGATTTATATCTTTTTGAAAGGCCAGGATTGATTGGAGTAGTCAACATGGCTTTCTGCATGGGAAGTCATGTATCACTAACTCGACTGAGTTTTTTTTTGATTTGGCAAGGAAGAGGACTGATGAGGGCAAAGTGGTGGATGTGATTTACATGGTCTTCAGTAAGGGGTTTGATTGTGTTCCCCGTTAGCAAGATTACATTATATGGAATACAGGAAGAACTCGCCAATTGGAAACAGAACTTGTTCGAAAGCAGAAAACAGAGGGTGGTGTGGAGGGATGCTTTTCAGACTGGAAGCCTGTGACAAATGATGTGCTAGGAGAAAGTGAGGACTGCAGATGCTGGAGGTCAGAGCTGAAAAATGTGTTGCTGGAAAAGTGCAGCAGGTCAGGCAGCATCCAAGGAGCAGGAGAATCGACGTTTCGGGCATAAGCCCTTCTGAAGCAGCTCCTTGGATGCTGCCTGACCTGCTGCGCTTTTCCAGCAACACATTTTTCAGCACAAGTGATGTGCTACAAGGATCACTGCTGGGTCCTCTGCTTTTCATCATTTATATAAATAATTTTAGTTTTAAAAATGACACAACACCAGGTTATAG
Organism: Chiloscyllium plagiosum; assembly: GCF_037043375.1. Taxonomy (NCBI): domain Eukaryota; kingdom Metazoa; phylum Chordata; class Chondrichthyes; order Orectolobiformes; family Hemiscylliidae; genus Chiloscyllium; species Chiloscyllium plagiosum. Next base: position 3,455,155 of record NW_028270187.1, on the reverse strand, counting down.
TCCGACAGTTTTATTTGGAAGTACAAACTTTTGGAGTGCTGCTCCTCCATCAGTTGTCTATGCTCTGAATGCTTGTACTTCCAAATAAACCTGTTGGAGTATAACCTGGTGTTGTGTCATTTTAAATTTTGCACACACCAATCCAACACCAGCACCTCGACATTATTATGAATGATTTGGATGTGAGTTTGCAGGTAAGGTAGTGAGTAAGTTTGCAGATTACACAAAAAATGGAGGTGTAGTGGATTGCAAAGAAGGCTACCTCAGAACACAACAGGATCTCGATCAGATGGGCTACTGGACCCAGGAGTGGCATACTGAGTTCAAGTTAAATCAATATGATGTGCTGCAATTTGGAAAGGAAAATCAGGGCAGGACCTACACACTTAATATTAAGGTCCTGTGGAATGTTGCTGAAAAAAGAAACCTTGGAATGCAGGTTCATTGTTCCTTGAAAGTGCAGTTATAGATAGATAGAATAGCAAAGAAGGCATTTGAAAGTTTTCCTTTACTGATTAGAACTTTGAGTATGTGACTTAAGAGAACATGTTGTGGGTGTACAGAATATTGGTTATGTCACTTTTGGAATATTATGTGCACTTCTGGTCTCTCTCCTATGAAAAGGATGTTGTGAAACTTGAAACGGCTATTCAAGATCATTTTTGGTCCAAAGAAAAGGCCTACAATTTGGGAAGAAATATAGCGAGACAGGAAGGCTGCAAACAGATCAAAATTTAGCAAATGACAGCGAAAAGGGATTTAACTAACAAAGAACAAATGAAGAAAAGAGTAATGTTGCAGAAGCCATTTTAAAAAAAAAACTGCTAAAACACTAATACATGTGTAAAGAGAGAAATGAACAGAAATAGGTTGGTAAAGAGGACCACATGTCACTTACAACATTAAAGTGGGAGGTTCAAAATGGGGAATGAAAACATCTCAAAAATCACAAACATACTGTTGTTTTCTGTTCACAAATATTAACACAACTAATACAGTAGTAATATTGGGGAGTTTAGTGAGAGGGAAAAACTGAACCAAATCAATATTATTTGGGAAATGATGTTGGGACAATGGATTGGGTTGAAGGTTGTGAAACACCAGACATTGACCATCTGCGTCCCAGACTATTTAATGTAATGGGCTGAGTAATAGTGGATGCAGTGGTCGTCATGTTCCAAGATTCTATAGGCTCTGCAATAATTTACACAGATTAGAGGCTAGCGAGTGTAAGCAATCCAATGGAAAAGGGAGGTATAAAACTGGGAACTATAGACCAGTCAGCCTGCAGGGAAAAAATCAAAATGAAAGCTTCAATTGCGAAGCATTTGACAAAACAGTATTCAGGATCTGCTAGACTCAGCATGGACATGAAGGGCCTGTTCCAGTGCATCCTGTTCTGTCTTCTAAGCTTGACAAACTGACTGGCCGTTTTTGAGGATGGAAACAGTAGAGCTGATGAGAATGTAACAGTTACTGAGGAGAAAATAACTGTAAGTAACTCCCTGGACAACGCAGCAAAAACTGAAAGAAGGAGAAATTCTATCCTTCCACACTTATTGTCTCAGAGAGACTGTAGGAAAAGGGCGGACGGTTCGTCTAACGTAACTGTGTTTGTGTGTCCGCTAATATTATGATATTTCCAAGTTTCTCTTATTTAACTCAAAAATGGTTACAATTCAAGTTATCGTCCTGCTCCCCTTCTAAACCCCAAAGGTAAGTTTGAAGGCAATATATTTGTTAGTTTCAAGATTTCGGTCTAAAAGTAGCGACAATGTCACCGCTCAGCTCAGAGAGCGCCATCAGTGCAGCAGCAAAATGCGTTTAACTCGACAATGGAGCCGTCTATTCGAGTGAAAAATTTTCGGCCGTAAAGCTTGCAGTGTCAGGGTGAGGAGCGATCGAGCCTGACTCTCTGGAGATGCGGAATTTCAGAGGAATCGGAGAGTTTAGGCCGTTAGAGAAACACAGAAAGGCAGCAGGAACAGGGAGCTGACGGCGGGTTGTCCCTGCGCCGTCCGCTCGCTGCCTTGAAGTTGCTCAGTGCCGCCACCAGCAGCTTCATTGCTGACCCAGTTCAGACTGATCCAGAAAGAGATTCAGCGCAGAGTTCTCAACATGAGCGATAGTGCAGCCGCCGAAACGGCTCCTCCAGCCTCCGCTCCCACCAAAGCCAAGGCTCCCAAGAAGAAGGCAGCGGCTCCCAGGAAAAAAACACCCGGTCCCGGATTGGGAGAGCTGATTCTGAAGGTTGTCGGGGATATCAAGGATCGCAAAGGGGCGTCTCTGTCCGCTGTAAAGAAGGGGCTGGAGAGAAGCGGGATCGATGTGGGAAAGCGAAACGCACAGATCAAGATGAGTATCAGGAGGTGCCTGGCGAACGGCTCCCTTGTTCTGGTCAAGGGCCATGGCGTCTCCGGCTCCTTCAAACTCCCAAAGAATCCGGTCAAGGCAAAAGCGGGAAAGAAGGCGGGAACATCAGCGGCCGCCAAGAAACCGGCCGTGAAGAAATCCCCGGCCAAGAAGGTGACAGCGAAGAAATCCCAGGCCAAGAAAGCGACAGTCAAGAAATCTCCAGCCAAGAAAGCGAAAGTCAAGAAATCCCCAGCCAAGAAAGCGAGCGGCAAGAAATCCCCAGACAAGAAAGCGAGCGGTAAGAAGCCGGCACCGCCAAAGAAAGCGGTGAGCAAAGCAGCGCCAAAGAAACGGACTCCCGTGAAGAACGTGAAAAAGACCAAGGGTCCTAAAGCCCCCAAACCCCTCAGCAAACCGGCTAAAGGCAAGGCCAAGCCCAAAGCGAAAGTGACCAAGACAGCAACAAAGAAATGAACCAGTCGGTGTAACATGTAACCATCTGAACCCAAAGGCTCTTATCAGAGCCACCCACAACTCTCAGGAAAGAGCTGAGCCCGGATCCAATGTTTCCCGGCGCCGAACGCAGACCTACCTTAGATATTAATTGATCTGAATAACTCGAATACACACTCATGCCATGGTTTACTAAAGTGGAGACCTGTGAATGGGGAAGGTATCACACAGGGAAGGTTTATTGATCTCCATCTTGTTACTTCACTTCGCGACTTATAACTCTACCGAGTCACGCATGTGACACATTGTAGTGTTTGTATTTCATTGACCAGTTCAGGAATGTTACTTTGCTCAATTTTGATTCTGAGACCCTGCGGATGTTTTCATGGCGCGTTCCTTCCATCTGCCTGTTACAGACAGTTCACGCAGCAATTCCACATTGTCTTCGGGCGAAATTTAAAAAATAACAGATAAAGTGAGATTCTGTCCTTTAATCGGTGTACACTGATTTTAAGATGTTTAAATTGGCGGGGTTGTTTAGATTGATTCACGGTCGGTACATGTTCGGTTGTTCAGTTTGTCTGGGCTGTTTTAAACCCCGCCTTTCCTCCCGCCTGTTACAGACAGATCAGGCAATGATCCCACCTCCTGTCCGCGCTGACAGCTAACTCGGTTTTAAATAATTACTATAAAATATTAAATTTTATCTTAGTTGTAGACGGATGGTGTTTTGCGTTTGAATGTTTAATTTAATCTCAGGGTTTGTCAGAGTGAGTTCGGCGGGCATTTTCAAACTGACCAACTGTCATTTCACGTTACCCAATCAGCCTCCAACAATTCTTTTCCTGCCTTTTCTGTTTCTCTGTGGGCTGAGGGACAGGGCTGTATCCAATCCCAGCTCTAGGGCGGGCTCTCCGTTCCCTTAAACAGGCAGCACCGCAGCAGCCTCAGCATTGACAGCAGCAGCCTGTGTGTGTGTTACAGAGAGTTGGAGAGAATGGCCAGAACCAAGCAGACAGCGCGCAAATCCACCGGAGGGAAAGCTCCCCGCAAGCAGCTGGCGACCAAAGCTGCCCGCAAGAGCGCTCCGGCCACGGGCGGAGTGAAGAAGCCTCATCGCTACAGGCCCGGCACGGTAGCTCTGCGGGAAATCCGCCGCTACCAGAAATCCACCGAGCTGCTGATCCGCAAACTGCCCTTCCAGCGCCTGGTGCGAGAGATCGCTCAGGACTTCAAGACCGACCTGCGCTTCCAGAGCTCGGCGGTGATGGCCCTGCAGGAGGCCAGCGAGGCTTACCTGGTGGGACTGTTTGAGGACACCAACCTGTGCGCCATCCACGCCAAGCGGGTCACCATCATGCCCAAAGACATCCAGCTGGCCCGCCGGATCCGCGGGGAGCGCGCCTAAACGGAGCCTGGCCGGCCCTGCACATTCACCCCGAGAGAGAGAAACACAACGGCTCTTTTCAGAGCCACTAAACCATCCAGAGAGAGCGGGAAGCGATAGGGGACCTGAGAGCATGACAGTAATTTGATCTTGCCGCACTAAGTCAATACAGTTGTTATTAAATATACTTTGAATCTAACCTAGCCGGGGGCGGTAGTTGGCAAACACACGGCTTTCAGCGGCAGTGATCAGAACATTGCGATGTAATTTTTACATCGATGTAATTTCATCTGGAAGTGTTAGTTCCAGATGAAATCTCCTTTCTCCTCATTGTCTCCCTTGGTCTTCCCACCAGCTGTAACAAGATGATCATTGCTGAGAAAACAGGCGGGGAAAAAGGCGCCAAATCATCAACCGTTTTCTTTCAAATTTGAAAATCCCGCCACGATGTAGATCAGAGAGGGTCGTTTTACAAAAAGCAATGCATTCGTACTTCGTCGTTAATTTGCTTTTCGATGATAAAAGTACAATTCACACAATCTTTCTTTAGGGTAATGAGTCCAGGAGCTATTTAAAGGATTCGAGATTGTCTTCGGAGGGAAGGTTCAGACTCGATTGGCCGAATGCCCTCAATCAGCCCTGTCAGGATTTCATGAACGTTTTTTGCCGGGAGCGCATTGATAACGAACACCGCCCTTAGATATTATTTTAATATCGTGCTCCCTTATTGCAGAAGCTCCACTGTTCTGGTTCTGTTTGATCTCGTTCATTTTGAAAGCTTCTAACCGACAGCAGAAAGCCTCATTTACATCTTTCAATCATCATTTCCACCCAACAGAACCCGCGCGGAGTTTTGGAAATTGGAAAAAAAAGTCAGTGTGTCATGTATCTTCCCCGTGGGTCTGTAAGAAAAGGGGCATTTCTTTTGTTTCCAGGGGTGATACTCAGGGCTAACATCCCAATCGGGGCTTGCAGCTCCTGGAATAATCACATATTAGAGAGTAACTTGAGCAAATAGCAGCAAACAGAGAGAGAAAAAAAATCACCGGTGTTTAATATGCTCCCAAGAGGCAGGGAGTAGAGAGGGCACGTTATCTTCTCTTGCAGCCAGCGCCAAGTCATCAACTTTATCTCCCATTCGAAGAGCCCGCCGATTTGCAAGCAACGGAGTATGTTTTGCATTGAAAAAGAGGACGTTGTTCAGAGGAGAATCCATCAATACTTGTTAATTCGATTACAAATATATACTTCAGACAAAGTTAAAAATCACTCAACACCAGGTTATAGTCCAACAGGTTTCATTGGAAGCACACTAGCTTTCGGAGCGCCGCTCCTTCATCAGGTGATTGTCTCTGAAAGCTCGTGTGCTTCCAATAAAACCTGTTGGACTATAACCTGGTGTTGTGTGATTTTTAACTTTGTACACCCCAGTCCAAGACCGGCATCTCCAAATCCTACTTCAGACAGTCTCTCTCGCTCATCCATTTGCCCAACCGCATCTGTCTCTTTCTACTTTTTCTTTTCTGGACCTGAAGAACTGATAGAAACACAAAGAAAGCGCTAAGAACTGCAGTATGCAATTAATCTCTTCATTTCACATTTCAAAAACACTCCGGTATGCTGATTAAACATCATAGAATGTTCTTCCGGGTGAGCATATTAATCGTCTTTAGACAATATTTTAATGTCGCCCAGCCTTTGTGCACTAGTTCTGACATCAGCAAACGCTCCACATTTGCCATCCCAGTCCTGCAGCTGCTCTGGTTTGATCTCGCTTCATTTTGAAAATCTCTCGCCGGCAGCAGAAAGCCTTATCTGCAATCGGACAAAACAGCGTCAGGGTCCCAGGTTCGAGTCGACCAGGCACAGAACTAAAGACGCAACCGCCAATCGTAAGATGCACCTGCTCCCCGTACTCAAAGACGGGGGCATGTTTCTATTTCGTTTGCCTGGGGTGATATTCACCTTTCATATCCCACCCTGAATGGTGGCTCCGGACTGATCAAGTGTTAAAGTATAACTTAAGAAATAGAAACAGCTGAAAAATGACTCATTAGGCACGAAGAAAGCTGGGTGACTGGTGGAAGGGGAGAAAAGCAGTCAGTGACGGATCCCCTGTGGTCGTTCCCTGAAAAGAATGTATACCGTATTGGATACTGTTAAGGGGGGCGACTTACCAGGGGTGTTCAGGGGGCCCAGGTCTCTGGTACAGAGCCTGTCCCTGTTGCACAGAAGGGAAGGAGGAGCGTGTTCGTCATTGGGGACTCAATAGTCAGAGGCTCAGATAGAAGGTTTGTTGGGAGCGAGAGAGACTCACAGTTGGTGTGTTGCCTCCCAGGTGTCAGAGTCCGTGATGCCTCGGATCATATCTTCGGGGTCCTGAAGGGAGAGGGTGACCAGCCCCAAGTTGTTGTCCATGTAGGTAACAACGACATAGGTGGAAAGAGGGATAGGGATGTAAGGCAGGATTTGAGGGAGCTAGGGTGGAAGCTGAGAGCTAGAACAAACAGAGTTGTTATCTCTGGTTTGTTACACGTGCCACGTGATAGCAAGACAAAGAATAGGTAGAGATATCAGCTGAACACGTTGCTGCAAGGATGGTGCAGGGAGGAGGGTTTCAGATTCTTGGATAATTGGGGCTCATTCTGGGGAAGATGGGACTTGTACAAACAGGATGGTCTTCACTTGAACCAGAGGGGTAATATCCTGGGTGGGAAATTTGCTGGTGCTATTCGGGTGGGTTTAAACTAGCTCAACAGGGCAATGGGAATCGGAGGTGTAGTTGCATTGCACAGGAGGATGAGAGTAGGAGGGACAGGATTTCAGGGTCACAGGAATGTGCTGGCAGACAGCGAAGTGATTTGAAGTGTGGGCGGCACGGTGGCACAGTGGTTAGCACTGCTGCCTCACAGCGCCAGAGACCCGGGTTCAATTCCCGACTCAGGCGACTGACTGTGTGGAGTTTGCACGTTCTCCCCGTGTCTGCGTGGGTTTCCTCCGGGTGCTCCGGTTTCCTCCCACAGTCCAAAGATGTGCAGGTTAGATGAATTGGCCATGCTAAATTGCCCTTAGTGTTAGGTAATAAGGGGTAAATGTAGGGGTATGGGTGGGTTGCGCTTCGGCGGGTCGGTGTGGACTTGTTGGGCCGAAGGGCCTGTTTCCACACTGTAAGTAATCTAATCTAATCTAATCTAATCTAATCTACTTCAACGCCAGAAGTATCCAAAATACGGTAGGTGAGCTTGCAGCATGGATAGGTACCTGGGACTTTGATGTTGTGGCCATTTCGGAGACATGGATAGAGCAGGGTGAGGAATGCATGTTGCAGGTTCCAGGGTTTAGATCTTTCATTAAGAACAGGCAAGGCGGTAAAAGAGAGGGAGTCAAGGATAGTATAATGGTAGCTGAGAGAATTTTTGATGAGGTCTTGTCTACTTAGGTAGTGTGGACTGAGGTTAGAAACAGGAGAGGTCACACTGCTTGGTGTTTTTTATAGGCCTCCGCAGAGTTCCAGGGAGGTGGAAGAGAGGATTAGCAAAATTATTCTAGGTAGGAGTGAAAGGAACAGGATGGTTATTATGGGGGACTTTAACTTCCTCAACATTGATTGGAAATGCTATAACTCCTGTACGTCGGATGGATCAGTCTTCGTCCAATGTCAACAGGAGGGTTTCCTGACACAGTATGTCGAAGGGCCAGCAAGAGGGGAGGCCACACTGGATCTGGTGCTTGGTATTGAACCAGGCCAGGTGTTTGATTTAGTTGTAAGTGAGCACTTTGGAGAGAGTGACTATAATTCAGTTACGTTTACTTTAGTGATGGATAGTGATAGGTACATGCCACAGGTCAAGAGTTATTGATGGGGCAAGGGCAATTATAATGCAGGGCAATTAGGATGCTTAGAATGGGGTAGCAAAATGCAGGGGATGAAGACAATGGAAATATGGAGCTGGTTTAAGGAACACATATATTGTGTGTCCTTGAAAGATATGTCTCTGTCAGGCATGAAGGAAGTGATAAGGTAAGGGAACTGTGGTTTACAACAGAAATTGCATCTCTTGTTACGAAGAAGAAGGAGGCTTATGTGTTGATGAGGCAAGATGGTTCAGATGAGGCGATGAAGAGTTACAGGTCAGCTAGTAAGGATTTAAAGAGAGAATTAAGAAGAGCAAAGAGAGTACACGAACAGTCTTTAGCAAATAGAATAAAGGAGAACCCTAAAGCTTTCTATAGGTATGTGAGGAATAAAAGGATGATTAGGGTAGGAATATGGCCAATCAACGACAGAAGTGGGAAGTTGAGTGTGGACCCTGTGAAGATCAGAGAGGTGCTAAATGAATATTTCTCATCAGTTTCACTCAGGAAAAAGAGAATATTGTAGAGGAGAAGAATGAGGTACAAGATATTAGACTAGAAAGGATCGAGGTTAGTTACAAACAGGTGTTATCAATTCTAGAAGGAGTGAAAGTACACAAGTCCCTTGGGCCGGATGGGATTTATCAGAGGATTCCCTGGGAAACTAGGGAGGAGGTAGCAGAGCCTTTGGCTTTGATATTTGAGTCGTCATTGTCTACAGATTTGGTTCCAGAGGACTGGAGGATTGCAAATGTTGTGCCCTTGTTCAAGAAGGGCAGTAGAGATGACCCAGGTAATTATAGACCAGTGAGCCTTACATCTGTTGTAGGAAAAGTTTTGTAAAGGTTTATAAGAGACAAGATTTATAATAATCTAGCAAGCAACAATTTGATTTCAGATCGTCAACATGATTTCGTCAAGGGCAGGTCATGTCTCACAAACCTCGTTGAGCTTTTTGAGAAGGTGACCAAGCATGTAGATGAGGGTAGGGCAGTTGATGTGGTATACATGGACTTCAGTAAAGCCTTTGATAAGGTTCCACATGGTAGGCTGTTGGAGAAAATGCAGAGGCATGGAATTGAGAGTGATTTAGCAGTTTGGATTAGAAACTGGCTTTCTGAAAGAAGTGGTGGTTGGAAAATATTCAGCCTGGAGTCCGTTTACTAGTGGTGTGCCACAAGGATCTGTTTTGGGACCACTGCTGATTGTCATTTTTATAAATGACTTAGACGCAGGCATAGGTGGACGGATTAGTAAATTTGTAGATGACACTAAAGTCGGTGGAGTAGTAGATAGTATGGAAGAATGTTACAGGTTGCAGGAGGACTTGGATAAACTACAGAATTGGGCTGAGAGGTGGGCAAATGGAGTTCAATGCAGCTAAATGTGAGGTGATGCACTTTGGGAAGAATAACAGGAAAGCAGAGTACTGGGTCGATGGAAAGATTCTTGGTAGGGTGGATGTGCAGAGGGATCTTGGAGTCCATGTACATAGATCCCTGAAAGTTGCCACCCAGGTGGATAATGCTGTTGAGAAGGCATTCGATGTGTCAGGTTTCATTCGTAGAGGGATTGAGTTCCAGAACTGCAATATCATGCTGCAACTATACAAAACGCAGATGCGGTCACACTTGGAATGTTGTGTACAGTTCTGGTTCCCATATTTTGGGAAGGACGTGGAGTCATTGGAAAAGGTGTAGAGGAGATTTACCATGATGTTGCCTAGTCTGGAGGGAAGGTCTTATGACGAAAGGTTGAGAGACTTGAACCTGTTCTCATTGGCAAGAGGAAGGCTAAGAGGGGATTTGATAGAGACATTCAAGATGATCAGAGGATTAGATAGGGTAGACAGTGAAAGTCTTTTTCCGAGTGGCGATTAGATAAGGTTGTAAAAAAGGTGTTTGGCATGCTTGTCTCCTTTGGTAAGTGCACTGAGTTTAGTAGCTGGGACATCATGTTAGGGCTGCACTGGACATGGGTTAGGACACTTTTAGAGCAATGTGTACAATTCTGGTCACACTGCTATAGGAAGGAAGTTGTTAATCTTAAGAGGGTGCAAAAAATTGACAGAGTTGTTACCAGGATTAGAGGGTTTGAATTATCGGGAGAGGCTGAATAAGCTGGGGCTATTTTCCCTGGAGCCTCGGAAGCTGAGGGGTGATTTTTACAGGTGCTTAAAAAATCATGAGGGCATCGATAGGATGAAAAGCCAAGGTCTTTTTCCTTGGGTGGGGGAGCATACAGGGCATAGGTTTAAGGTGAGAGGGCAAAGATTTAAAAAATAACCTGAGGAACAAACTTTTTAGGCAGAGAGTGATGTGCATATGGAATGAGCTTCCAAAGGAAGTGATGAAGGTGGGAATAATTACAACATTTAAAAGGAGAAAGTGAGGACTGCAGATGCTGAAGATCAGAGCTGAAAATGTGTTGCTGGAAAAGCGCAACAGGTCAGGCAGCATCCAAGGAGCAGGAGAATCGACGTTTCGGGCATGAGCCCTTCTTCAGGAATGAAGCCCTCCTGAAGAGCAACACATTTTCAGCCAACATTTAAAAGGAGCAGAGATGGGTAAATGATCCGGAAGAATTTGAAGGGATATATGCCAAATTTATAATCCAGAGGAGGTATATTCCTGTTAGGGTGAAAGGAAAGGCTGGTATGCATAGGGAATGCTGGATTACTAAAGAAATTGAAGGTTTGGTTAAGGTATAGACAGGCTAGATCGAGTGAATACTTAGAGGAGAAAGTGAGGTCTGCAGATGCTGGAGATCAGAGATGGAAATGTGTTGCTGGAAAAGCGCAGCAGGTCAGGCAGCATCTAGGGAACAGGAGAATCGACGTTTCGGGCATTAGCCCTTCTTCCTGAAGAAGGGCTAATGCCCGAAACGTCGATTCTCCTGTTCCCTAGATGCTGCCTGACCTGCTGCGCTTTTCCAGCAACACATTTCCATCATCGAGTGAATACTTAGAAGAGTATAAAGGCAGTAGGAGTATACTTAAGAGGGAAATCAGGAGGGCAAAAAAGGGACATAAGATAGCTTTGGCAAATAGAATTAAGGAGAATCCAAAGAGTTTTTACAAATATATTAAGGACAGAAGGGTAACTAGGGAGAAAATAGGGCCCCTTACAGATCAGCAAGGCGGCCTTTGTGTGGAGCCACAGAAAATACAGGAGATACTAAACCAGCATTGTGCATCAGTATTTACTATGGAAAAACACATGGAAGATATAGAATGTAGGGAAATAGATGGCGGCATCTTTGAAAAATGTCCATATTACAGAAGAGGTAGAGCTGGATGTCTTGAAATGCTTAAAGGTGGATAAATCCCCAGTACCAGGTGTACCCTAGAACTCTGTGGGAAGCTAGAGAAGTGATTGCTGGATCTCTTGCTGAGATATTTGTTTCATTGATAGTCACAGGTGAGGTGCCGGAATACTGGAGGTTAGCTAACATGGTGCCACTGTTTAAGAATGGTGGTAAGGACAAGCCAGGGAACTATCGACTAGTGAGCCTGATGTCGGTGGTGGGCAAGTTGCTGGAGGAAATCCTGAGGGACAGGATTTACATGTATTTGGAAAGGCAAGGGCTGATTAGTTATAGTCAACATGGTTTTGTGCGTGGGAAATCATGTCTCACAAACTTGATTGAGTTTTTTGAAGAAGGAACAAAGAGGATATGATATGGGCAGAGTGTAGATGTGATCTATATGGACTTCAGTAAGGCGTTCAACAAGGTTCCCCATGGAAAACTGGTTACTAAGGTTACATCTCACGGAATACAGGGAGAACTAGCCATTTGGATACATAACTGACTCAAAGTTAGAAGACAGGGGGTGGTGGTGGAGTGTTGTTTTTCAGACTGGAGGCCTGTGACCAGTGGAGCGCCACAAGGATCGGTACTGGGCCCTCTACATAAATGATTTGGATGTGAGCATAAGAGGTGCAATTAGTAAGTTTGCAGATGACACCAAAATTCGAGGTGTAGTGGACAGCGAAGAGGGTTACCTCAGATTACACCAGAATCTGGACCAGATGAGCCAATGGGCTGAAAAGTGGCAGATGAAGTTGAATTCAGATAAATGCGAGGTGCTGCATTTTGGGAAAGCAAATCTTAGCAGGATTTATACACTTAATGGTCTGGTCCTAGGGAATGTTGCTGAACAAAGAGACCTTGGAATGCAGGTTCATAGCTCCTTGAAAGTGGAGTCACAGGTAGATAGATAGTGAAGATGGTGTTTGGTACGCTTTCTTTTATTGGTCAGAGTGAGTGCAGGAGTTAGGAGGTCATGTTGCTGTTGTACAGCACATTGGTTAGGCCACTGTTGGAATGTTGTTTGCAATTCTGGTCTCCTTCCTATTGGAAAGATGTTGTGAAACTTGGAATGGTTCAGAAAAGATTTACAAGGATGTTGCCAGAGTTGGAGGATTTGAGCTATAGGGAGAGGCTGAACAGGCTGGGGCTGTTTTCCCTGGAGCATCAGAGGCTGAGGGATGACCTTATAGAGATTTACAAAATTATGAGGGGCATGGATAGGGTAAATAGGCAAAGTCTTTTCCCTGGGGTTGGGGAGTCCAGAACTAGAGGGCATAGGTTTAGGGTGAGAGGGGAAGGATATAAAAGAGACCTTAGGGCAACTTTTACACACAGAGGGTGGTACGTGTATGGAATGAGCTGCCAGAGGAAGTGGTGGAGGCTGGTACAATTGCAACATTTAAAAGGCATTTGGATGGGTATATGAATAGGAAGGGTTTGGAGGGACATGAGTTGGGTGCTTGCAGGTGAGACTGGATTGGGTTGGGCTATCTAGTCGGCATGGATGGGTTGGACCGAAGGCTCTGTTTCCATGCTATATGACTCTATATGATTCTTGCTATATGACTCTATATGCTATATGATTCTTTGCTAGTAAATGAGATTTGTTTAGTTTAGGGTATCTGGTCAGTGTGGACTAGTTGGATCAAAGGCTGTATGACTCTACAACCTGAAAGTTACAGGTTGATAACTAGACTCTCATATATACCACAGCAAACACCTGATAGATGTCATGATAAATGCCATTACATAGTCATAAATCAGAGAGTGACGTACAGATTAATAACTGCACTCTTGAGATACACAGAGCAAACGCTGACATACAACACAGAAAAGCCCTTCAGGCATCGTGTCTGCACCCACAATAGCTACCACCAAAGGTTTGCTAATTTCCTGCACTTGTCCCATATCCTTAGATGGTATGAAATTTCAAGTGTTCATCCAAATAGTATCTTCCAGATTTCCACCAGTTGCTGGGTGAAAAAGATTTTTCTGAACTTCCCTCAATATATGTACCCCCTAAGCTACACCATAGTGAGAATGCTTATGCTTTACCATACCCTAACCCAAGCACAAATTGTGAGTAATCGCTCAAACAAGGGAAACAGCTTCTCTACATTCACCATCTCCATACGCCTCATAATCTTTCACACCACAATCATGTGCCCCCACCTCAGTCACCTCTGCTCTAAAAAAAATCCATGCGCATTTAGTTTCTCCTTTTTTTGGTCCTAATATTTGTGCTTTGACCCTGATCCCCAATACTGGGTCTGGGGTTAGCACTGCTGCTGTCACTGTCAGTTTATTGTCAATGATTTATTCTTGCAACCCCAAAGCTGATTGTTCCTGACCAGAGGAGCGCATGCGTGAGGCCCTCCCCCAGCGCTGCCATTGAGGAGCATTTACTCAGTGAGTGCAAGAGGTTTGTTTGAAACAGACCGCAATGGAGAGATCAGCGCCCAGGGAAGCGAGGGAACAGCAGGCTCCTTCCAGCAGCACATCGGGATGGGAGCCTGGGACACAGAGGGGGCTCCGAGACCGGGATTGATTCGGGGTGAGTTCAGGGAGAACCGGGGGCTGTTTGTAAGAGGCCGAGCGGAGCAGGAACTGGTCCCGGAACTTGGAGTGAGCGGGCTGGGGGGAAGAGAGAGGCCTTTCTCGGGCTGTGTGTGGGCCTGCTGAGGGAGGCAGAGCGGGAAGAAGCTGCTGTGGGACATTCTTGTGGTTTGCAATCCCCTAAACACTGATGGGAATTCTGTTTGGCTTCTGTTTCAAGCTGTTTGTTGATATTGGGCGGTGAATAATGGAAGCACAGACCTTTTGTGACAATCCTATAAAGGACATGTATTAGAGTGAACAGATTTGAAGTTTCGAGTAAAGCATGAGACATAGCGTCCCTTGTCCTTTCCTTCAACATTTACTGCATTCTCAGCTTGCTATTGATGCATTGCAGCTGCTTCAGGAATTCCCGTTCATGGAGGCGTGCAGATGTTAGTTCAGGATCTCACCCAATTGTCACAAAGTTGCAAATAAAAGAAACGGAGACCAGGAGCCACTGAGGGAAATAGTGAAATCGAAACCTGGTTCTGTTTGAATTGCTAGGTTTGATAATACCCTAATGATTATTAACTGACTGCCAGACTGATCAGTTTAATCTTGCCTAACTTATGTTGCTTTACAGCTGAAAAATCTTCTGTTTTCCTCCAAGCAAATATTTGAATGATGAAGACAATGTCATATTTCCTCAGTACAATGCCAAGTGTGATCAGCTGCTTCGAACAAGCATCAGGTATGTCAAAGCAGGGAACATCCTTTCCCCAGGCACAGAGCAGATTGGATCAGACTTAGTTTGACCTCAATTTCTAGAGATATATCCAAACAAGCAAACAGTCAGACTCAACTGCATTCTCCATAGACATCTTGCTGGTTTCAATTAATATGATTCACAGGCCATGAACATTCACAGCATGTTAGAAAATGACTGGTTGTTTAAAGTAGACAATTGGTGTACTAAATCAAGTTTACATTTTAAAAGGGCATTTTAAATGTCACAAACTGGATAAACAATGACATCATGCTTTTACATAGTTTCAACAGCCATATGTGACGAGTAGTGAATCATTACTGAGACCATGCACACCTACACAAAGGTACTGATTGATTCAGATTGAACCACCATATCAACACACAAGATACAGAGACTAACAGCGATGTACATACATTTACACTGTAGGAAACGGAAAAGAATATATACAAAATGTTTTCACAAAAACAAGCAACTAAATCCCATTCAGGCAGCATTCCATTTCAATAAGTGTGTTATGGCAGCAGAGGAGCTGCCAACCCCACCTTGATCTCAACATCATTCTCAACATATTCACCTTGCAGGGATAGAAATTACATTTTCACACTGCCCTGTATTAATTTTTTTCTTAAAAATGTGTAACTTGGTCTCCAAATTCACTTTAATCTTCTACAAAGAATCCCAAATACCCCACCTATGAAATATCACAAAAAAGCAAGAAAATCGAATGTCATATTGTCAATTTAACAATATAATCAAGTCATCACCCTTTAATTAAACAAAGAAATTTAGCCAGTCTTGGAATTTGTAAATTCTCTTTTTTTTTGCAAGAAGAGTTCAACCACATTCAATAAATTTGCCTGAATGATTTAAATCTTCTCCCTGTATGACAAAAATACAAGTCATACGCTTTTCTCATTGATCCATAGAGCACCAGGAGAGGACTGCTAATGGCTTGCACCATCATACCACAAAGCAGGATTATGTAACACTCACAATAGAACTAGCCAATTCTCTTTCCTGTAGCAGGAACATTGTGGTCAGTCGGCTACAATACAATTTATTTGTTTGTTCCCTTTTCCTTTTGACACTACCAAAGGAATGTAACACTTATCCATTTCTCAACATTATTCACAAAAGTAGCTATGCATTGAGGAAAAACTGATGATATCCTGAAGAGTAGCCCATGGTATCATTCCTGCCAGTTCGAGTCTGCACTACAGAAGTTGGAAAACCCTTTAATTTTCCATTACACAATCTATAACTCAAATCAAATGCACTGAGCAGAAACTAACAGGTACATATTGATAAATGCACTCACACATTCACATAGCTGAAATTGACAGGCAAAGATTAATATCTAAATTCAGAGTCACAAAGCAGAAACTGGCATGCACAGTTTGGTGACTGTACTTATACATTTACAGAGCAGTCAGATTGGTAACTATATTCTGATGTTCACATTGCAGAAACATTCATGTACAGATTGCTAACTGCACATTGTAACACAAATAGGAGAAATGGACAAGGAGAAATTGAGAACGATATTTACATATCAGAACTAGCAGGTACAAATTGGTAAGCACATTCACATATTCACAACACAGAAGCTGATAGGATAAATGCACTCACACATTCACATGGCAGACGCTGAGAGTTACAGATTAATAACAGCACACTTAAATACACAGAGCTGAAACTGATAGGAACAAATTAGTAAATGCACCCTGACATTCACATTGTAGTGACTGACAGAGGTAGTTATTGACGGAGAAAGCTTGATAACAAATGTATCATATCCACAAAGCAGAAACTGACAGGAACAGAGTAGCAATAACACTCAGTTTCATATTGCATAAAGCACAGCAGAATCTGACAAGTGTAGATCGATAACATATTCAGTTTGACAAACAAAGCCTGACAACTACACTCTCACATTCAACTCATATTCACATGGCAGAAACAGTTACAGCTTGATATCTACTCTCACCCATTCACATTGCAGTAACTGGGACAGATTGATGATGACACTCACTCACTCATTCATATGACAGAAATTATCAGCTCCATAACTAACATCACATATAGATGTTGGAGAAGCTGACAGCTAGAGACTGATAACTATACTCTCATTCACATTGCAGAAACTGCACCCACATATTCACATAGAAATGGACAGGTACAGATTTATAACCACAGTCACACATTCATATTGCAACAACTGATAGGGATAGATTGACCCTCCCTATGAGATATTCTAAAAAAAGTTAGAAAACAATATTATTTATTCAAATTACCAATACATCTTCCTACAACATCATGGGATATACTTGATCAGGTCTGAGAGTTTGATACACCTTTATGTCTTCTTTAATATCTCTAACACCTCCTATTTTGGCATGTGGACTGATATCAAATATTTTTCAAGATGTCAATATATATTTCCCGAAGTTTCCTAGCCTCCACTCCTATGTCTCCAGGCATAGAACAGTAACTGTACTCCCATATTCATATTACAAAAAATAGCAGATTCAGATTGATAAATGCATTCATACGTTATCAAATCAGAAACTAATGGGGAGAGGTTAATAACTAATCAATTTCTATTTAATAGTTCATCTAGCAGAAACTTTCAGGTATAGTCTTTTAGTTAGAATTAGAATCCATAAGGTTTCAAAACAGAATGTTCAGCCTGGCAAGTCTACACCGACCCTCTGAAGATTATCTCAACCAGGGCCATTCCCTTATCACTCTACATTTACCCCTGACTAATGCACCCAACCCAAACATCCTTGAACACTATGGGCAATTTAGCATGGCCAATTCACCTAACCTGTTCTTTGGACTATGGGAGGAAACCGGGGCACCCAGAGGGAACCCACACAGACACGGGGAGAATATGTAAACTCCACGCAGACAGTCGCCTGGGGCTGGAATCGAATCTTAGAATATTATTGGCTGCCAGAGAATTAAGCAACTTTCATACATAAAAGAGTTGAAAGTAGTTGGTACTGATTGTGTACTTGACTCTCTCAGTCACACAGCAGAAACTGACAAGTATGGATCAATTCCAAAACACTCATGTGGACATAACAGAATCTGACAGGTGTAGATTGATAGCTGCTTTCACATATTCACTCTGCAGAAACTGAAAGGGAGAGAATGATACATAAATATAGATGTGTGTGTGTGCGTGCGTACACACACACACACAACTACAATCTGCTTAATGCATTTGCACATTTATAAATAAGATGCTGACAGATACAGATTCATAACTCCATCCTGAGATACCAAAGCAGAATATAACAGGGACAGATTGGTCAATCATACACATGTGCACATAGCAGGAAATTTCAGAGGAAGACTGATAACTACATTCTCATCATCAAAACTTACTGGAACAGATTAATAACACTTCACAGGAAGGGTTACTAGACTGGAAATTTTAACTCTGATTTCTGTCCACAGACTCTGTCAGACCTGCTGAGCTTTTCCAGCAATTTGTTTTAGTTTTTGATTTCCAGCATCTGCAGTTCTTTTAGTTTTCATTTAGAGATTAATAACTACATTTTCATATTCACAGAGCAGAAACCACCAGGGAAAATTGATAACCACATTCACATGTTCAAAAAAAAAATCTGTCATGCAAATGTACTCACGTTTACATTACAGAGCCTGACCGGGAAGGGTTCTTAACTAAACAAAACATTCATGAAGCAAAAACTGAAAGGGACTATTAAAAAGTAAATTCTCATATTCACATAGCAGAACCTGGCAGACTTAGATTGACAATTACCCAAACACATTCAGTATTGAGTACAGTTGTTGGAAGGTCACCTTGCAGCTGTACAGGACATTGGTTAGGTCACTGTTGGAATATTGCATGCAATTCTGGTCTCCTTCCTATAGGAATGATATTGTGAATCTTGAAAGGGTTCAGAAAAGATTTACAAGGATGTTGCCAGGATTTGAGCTATAGGGAGAGGCTGAACAGGCTGGGGCTGTATTCCCTGGAGCATCAGAGGCTGAGGGGTGACATTATAGAGCTTTATAAAATCATGAGGGGCATGGATAGGATAAATAGACAAAATCTTTTCCCTGGGGTGGGAGAGTCTAGAACTAGAGGGCATAGGTTTAGGGTGAGAGGAGAAAGATATAAAAGAGACCTAAGGGGCACGTTTTCATGCAGAGGGTGGTACTTGTATGGAATGACATGCCAGGAGGAAGTGGTGGAGGCTAGTACAATTGCAGCATTTAAAAGGCATCGAGATGGGTGTATGAATAGGAAGTATTTGGAGAGATATGGGCTGGGTGCTGCCAGGTGGGACTAGATTGGGTTGGGATATCTAGTTGGCAGGGAAAAGTTGGACTGAAGGGTCTGTTACTGTGCTGTACACCTCAATGACGATGACTTGATGACGTTCACCAAGCTGATTTCCTCAGATGGCTAAGGGAATTCAGCATGTTCATAAAGACTCTTGCAAATTTTTACAGATGCACCACAGAAAGCATCCTATTTGGATGTGTCACAGCGTAGTATGGCTTCTGTTCTGCCCAAGACCACAAGAAACTACAGAGAGTTGTGACTCAGCCCAGTCCATCACTGAAAGCAGCCTTCCATCCAGAGGCTACATTTCCACTTCCCCCTGTCTCGGGAAAGCAAACACCATGAAAGACCCATCTGACCTCAGTTATATCATTCACCCTGGTCTGTCAGGTAGAAAATACAGAAGTTTGCATACACCATCCAACAGATTCAGCAAATGCTTCTCCGCTATTATTAGACTTTTGAACGGACCTCTAAATTTTGATGCTAATCTCTGTCTGCACCTTTTCTGCAGCTTTAACACTGTATTCTGGGTGGACTTTGGATGAGATGATCTACCTGTAAGGTGCACAAAATAATACTTTTCAATTTATCTCAGGACATGTGATAAAAATGATCAAATTAAATGAATAACTGCAGTCTCATGTTCATATAGCAGAATCTGAGGGGCACTGGCTGAAAACTACAGTCACACAAACTGACAAGAAAAGATGAGTAAATACACTCAAAACACTGGAATTACAGAGTCTGACAGGGTAATATTGATAACTAAACTCTCACGTTCACAAAGCAGAAGCTGATAGCAACAGATGAAAACTCAGCGCTCACATTCACATAGCAGGGATAGATTGACAATTACAAACATATGAGCCAAGCAGAAACTGAGAGCTGCAGATTGATAACTCTATTTATCTATTCACACAGCAGAGTCTGAAAGGTACAGATTGAGTTACACTCACTCTGACAAAGAAGAAATTGACAGGTAGAAAATAATAACTGTACTCCCACATTCACATCGCTGAAACTGACCACTACGGTTTGATTAATACACCCATATTCGCAGCAGAATCTGATGGGTACTGATCAGTAACTGTTTTCACATATTGACAGGAAATAAACTGACAGGGACAGGTTGGTATCAACTCTCAAATTGACGTGGTAGAAACAGATTGACAAAGACACTCTGGTGTCAAATAGCAAAACCTGACAGGTACTGTTTGATAATTGCATTCACACATTGGTATAGCTAAAGCAAACAAATAGAGATCAATATCTACATTCACACAGAAGAAACTGATGGGTACAATTTGGTGACTGCATTTAAGATTCATACAGCAGAAACTGACAGGTAGATACTGATAATAACACACGTGTTCTCATAGCTGAAACTGACAGGTCAAGGTTGATAATTACACTCTCAGACACAAAGTAGAAACTGTTCAGGACAGATTGGTATGTAAACTCACACATTCACAGGGCAGTAACTGACAGGTACATATTGATGACCAAACTCTCTCATCCCCATCAGTGAAACACATAGGGACTGATTCTATTTATATAAAATGTATTTAACAACCAGTCCCTGCAAGTTTATTCAGTGTGGATATATGAGTTTAGTTATCAATCTATACCTGTCATTTTATGCTATGTGAATGTGTGAGTGTAGTTATTAATCTGTCCCTGTCAGTCTCTGCAATGCCAAAATGTAAATCTATTTACCAGAGTGTGACAGGGACAGATTGATAACTACATTCACTCACACATTTGCACAGCTTATACTGACAGGTACAGGTTAACAGCAGTACTTCCACATTCACCTCGCAGGAACTGACAGGTATGGATTGATAAGGAAACACTCAGATCCAGATACGCACTTGTATTGGGTAGCCCTATTGTGGAGCTGTGGAGGTGTTGGTTAGTATCTGGTTCTCAGTGAATTGGTATAGATATTTTTATTACAATCACCAGAATAAGAGCAGCTCAGGCCAAGAATAGAATCAGACCTGTGGTTCTGTTGGACTTGCCGGTTTGAAAGAAAAACAGCCTAATGATTATTAAATGAATGTTACATTCAAAGGTTTGATACTGCCAAACTTAATGTTGATTTACAGGAGATGTCTCTTGTGTCTGCCTCCAGACAAATACTTGAAGGACCAAGACATATATCCCTCGGGGTGTGATCAGTTCCTACGGACAAACAGCTGGTATGTTACCGTTGTCAGACTAAAGAACTTCCTTTCCACAGTCACAGAGCAGTTTGAATTAGATGCACATTCATCTCAATTTCAAACAGAGTCAAATACCACCAAGGAATTACAATTTTTTAATCTCTCTCCATTCTCCATGCACATCGCCTCATTTCCAATAAATGTTATTATTCACAGCCATACAGTCATAGATTTATACAGCACAGAAACAGATACTTCGGCTGGACTCATCCATGGCAGCCAGATATCCTGAACTAATCCAGTCTCGTTTGCCAGCACATGACCCATATCCCTCTAAACCCTTCCTGTTCTGTATCCATCCAGGTGCCTTTTAAATGGTGTAATTGTATCAGTCTCCACCAATTTCTCTGGCAGCTCATTCTATACACACACTACGTCACATTGAAAGAATTGCCCTCCAGATCCCTTTTAAATCTTCCCCTCTAACTCTAAGCCTATGCCCTCTTGCTCTGAACTCCCCTACCCCAGGGAATAAATGTAGTCTATTTATCCTATCCATAGCTCTCATGATTTTATAAACTTCTATTAGGTTGCCCCTCTGAAAACAGCCTTAAGCCTACTCAACCTCTCCCGATACCTCAAATACTCCAACCCTGGCAACATTCCTGTAAATCTTTTCTGAACCCCTTCAAGTTTCACAATATCTTTCCAATAGGTAGGAGACTAGAATTGCATGCAATATTCCAACAGTGGCCTAACCAATGTCCTGTACAGCCGCAACACGATCTCCCAACTCCTGTAATCAATTCACTGACCAATAAAGGAAAGCATACCAAACGCTGCCTTCACTCTCCTATCAACCTGCAACTCCACTTTCAAGGAGCTATGAACCTGCACTCCAAGTCTCTTTGTTCAGCAACACTGTCTAGGACCTTAGCAAGACTTATACACTTAATGATAAGATTTGCTTTCCCAAAATGCAGCACCTCACATTTATCTAAATTAAATTCCATCTGCCACTTCTCAGCCCATTTGCCCATCTGATCAAAATCCTGTTGTAATCCGAGGTAGTCTTCTTCATTGTCCATTACACCTCCAATTTTGGTGTCATCTGCATACTTACTAAGTATCCCTCTTGTCAGGTGGGTCAGTGGGCTGAGCAGTGGCAGTTGTAGTTTAGTTTACATACATTTTGATAAAGCAAACCAAGGCATGAATTCCACACTTAATGGTAGGACACTGGGGAGTGTTGCTGAACGAAGAAACCTCAGTGTGCCGGTGAAGATTTCCTTGAATGTACTCCAACAAGTTTATTTGGAAGCACTAGCTTTCAAAGCACTGTTCCTCCTTCAACCACCCAATGACGGTGCAGTGCTTCAAAAGCTAGTGTTTCCAAATAAACCTGTTGGACGAAAACCTGGTGTTGTGTCATTTTTCACTTTGTCCACCCGAGTCCAACACTGGCACCTCCCAGTCCATGAAAGTAATTGCAGATTGACAGGGCGGTGAAGAAGGCCTTTGGCATGCTTGCCTTCATTGTTCAGAATATTGAGTGTAGGAGTTGGGAAGTCATCAGGTGGCAGTGCAGGATATTGGTGAAGCCACTTTTAGGAGATTGTGTATAATTCTCATCAACCTGCTACAGAAAGGATGTTGTTAAACTTGAGGTGGTACAGTAAAGATTTACAAGGACATTATTGAGATATAGAGTCGTACAGTGTAGAAACAGGCCCTTTGGCCCACCATGTCCATGATGTTCAACAAACACCAAACTGCATTCATCCCATGGGCACTTGGCCCATAGCTGACTCTACCCTGGCTTATTAAAGGCACGTCCAGATGCTGCTTAAATGCTGTGCGAGTACCCAACCATCCTCTCAGGCAGAACGTTCCAAACTTTACCCACCCTCTGGGTCAAAATATTTTTCTCATATTTCCTCTAAGCTGTTTTCTCTTAAACTTCAACATGTGCCCTCTGGATTTAGACATATCGGTCACGGGGAGAAAGATTCTCTCAATTTACTCTGCCTACATTTCTGATAATCTGGTATTCTTCAGTTAGATCCTCCCTCAGCCTCCTCTGCTCCAAGGAAACAAAACTCAGCCTATCCAGTCTTCCCTCATAACGGTGACTTTCCAACCCACTGCACCCTCTCCAGTACAGTCACATCCTTCTAATAGGGTGGCAGTCAGACCTGCGCACAATATTCCATCTTTGGCCTAATCAATGTTCTATAAAGTTGTTGTAAGAGTGCCTTGCTTTTAAATTGTACAGCTCAGGTAATAAAGGCCAGCATTCTGTATGCCTTCTTCAGCAGCCTGTCTGCCTGTGCTGTTTCCTTCTGGGATCTATAGACTTGTATACCAAGGTCCCTATGTTCCTCAGTACTCCCTAGGGACTTACCCATCATTATGTAATTCTTTCCCTTATTAGACCTCCTAAAATACATTATCTCACACTTATCAGGAATATCAGAGCCATTGTTCTGCCGGTGGTACTCATACTGTAGCCTGAGACCATCCCCCTCACTATCAACAAGTGCTGCCAATTTTCATGTCGAAGAAGAACGAACAGTACAGCACAGTCACATGCCCTTTGCCCTCCAAGCCTGCACCAACACATTTTGCACTTCCACACTAAAATCTCATCTATAAATATAGTAATTATACATTCTACATTCACATCCAAGGCGTTAATGTACGTAATGAACAGCAAGTGTCCCGGCACTGATCCCTGTGGGACACTGCTGGTCACAGGCTTCCAATCACAAACACAACCCATCACCTTCACACTTTGCATCCTGTCTGCAAGCTAATTTCAAATCCAGTTTGCTTAAGACTCCAAGAGCCAATCTTAGACCAGTCTTTTATATGCGACTTTGTCAAAGGCTGTCGGGGTGGCCTGTACCTGCCAGAATAGAGTGGCCCATATCTGTTAACACAAACTGGCTGATAAGTGGAAAGTAGAATTAAATAGCAGGACATGAAACACAATGACCGAAACTAAGCACATCAGCCTGTTCACACACACTGAGGCATAATGATACCATTGAACAAGCCACTCAGAGGACAGTAAAAAGCCTGTTCCCATTCGAAACAGTTCTGACCAGCAGACCTAAGGTCTGATGAACGAGTAACTGCAGCCACATTAAATGAAAGGGAATTGTGCCAGTAAATGAACAGGCACCAGATGTTAGATACAGCCCATTAATCCCCTAAAACAACTGAGGGGGCAACAGCTAAAGTTATCTTATACTACTCAGTTTCTTAACTGTGTGACTTTACACATTTTAACTAACTTTATAACAGAAATTAAAATTACAAATTTATAGCAAGTAATGCAAAATTAACTGTTTTTGGGTTTTTTTCTCCATATATAATAAGGGGCATGTAAAAGGAGCAATAGAATTTGATTAAAATTAAATACAATGAATAACAGCATTCAGGGTGTCCCTCAAGATAAGCTAGATTGACAGAAACCTGAAGGAGTATAGCAAGTAACTCTGGAATATGAACAAATAGGAGACATAGAAAAATCCCAAGGCCGAGTGATTACAGTATCTGCTAATCACCTTGAGATAATGTAAACCTGGAGCTGTCCAATGGATGTCTATCATTGATTAGGTGTCTCATAGGATACGGTATGCAAAGTAAGAGGGAGGAACATATTAATCATGTTGTGTGTGATTGTTTACAGAATGTGTACAAAAGATACTGCTTTTTTTATTGTAAAATCAGTGTGTACCATAGATCTCTCCTCCGAGGCCAGTCTCAGGGGAAGATCCTTTGGCCCTCTCCCTGCATTAACTGGTTTCTGCTTGAATAAACACCTACCACTTGCCTGAATCCTACCTGCCTCCTGAGTCTTTCATCTCTGGTCGGGGATTATGTTCCTAAAGAGGCTTTACTGTAGTCCATGTAAACTACATCAACTGCACTACTCCCATCAGTATATTTTGTTGCCAGGACTAGAGGATTTGAGTTATGGGGAGAGGCCAAATAGGCTGTTGCTTTTTTTCTCCCTGGACTGCCTGAGGCTGAGGTATGACCTTATTGAGGTTAATAAAATCATGAGTGACATTGAGAGGGTGAATATGCAAGGTCTTTTTTCTAATATTGTTGAGTTCAAAAATAGAGGGCATAGGTTTAAGGTGAGAGGGAAAAGATTTAAAAATCACTGGTGGGGTTACTTTATCATTGCAGAGGGTGGTGCTTGTATGGAATGAGCTACCAGAGGAAGTGGAGGTGGTGGGTACAATTACAACCTTATGTAGGCACCTGGATCGGTACATAAATAGGAAGAGTTTAGAGGGAGACAGACCAAATGCTGGCAAATGGGACTTGGTCAGATGAGGATCTCTGGTCAGCACTAACAGCTTGGACCAAAGGACCTGTTTCTGTGCTGGACAACTGTATGACACTCTGAAGGCCAGACCTTGATACCACGACACCCAGTTAGATTACACGCTATCAGATTTGCAAAAGTCCATTGCTTTTCCCACCTTGACTTTTAAGAACAGCACAGACTCGTTTCTGTGGCAATGTGTTACAGTTTTACTTGTCTGTGAATCCTACAGATACAAACAATTACAGAAAATAAGATCTTTCCCATTCACTTCAGAAAACATGAACTGAGAACTCTCTCCTGTCCCACTCTGCTAACTGGCTGTCCACTTTAAGCAAACATTTAAACTGCTCAGTAACACAACACAGGAAGACTGAAGCAGGGTCAAGTGATATGGGCATCCTCCCTGTGTAATAACTGTAATGTATAAAAAATAGTTTTTATATATAAAATCTGTGTGTATACACAATGGAGAACGGCCTGAGTAGTCAACATTAAAGTTTAGTTTCTAAGTTCTTCACTAGACAACGTGGCTCTATTCTGTGGCAGCCTGTCTCATCTGAGCAGAGTTTTGAAGGACCAGTCCCATTGAATAGCCTAGACTGACAGGTAGATAGTAATTCCCAAGTATACAAGCCGTACAAGTGAATGGAAGAGCAGAGCAAATAGTTGCTGACTGCGCCAGGTGTTGCCCTTATTCATGTAATGAAGGGTGTGAAGGAAACTGATTTCTGGACGCATCAAAAAATGAGATAGTGCCGATACACAGTGGGTATAGAATAACTTGCAAAGCACATAAATACTGTCAGGTTAGTAGGTCCACCAGCAAAAATAGAAAAATCATGCCCACAAGGGTCACATGGTTGGGAGAGCTAGCATTTATTAATGAAGTTAAACAGGACAGCGTAAGAGTGAAATATGTCAGTCCCAGTGTACAACTGCACTTCTAATCAAATTTACATGCATGGTATCACATTGGTCAAAAAGTAAACTCCACTTGTTTATTCAGAAATACTGAACCCCCTTTTGCATGGTCACAATATATTCCAGTTAAGTAGGGAAAGAAGTAAATAAACATTCAGATTAAGTATTCATCCAATTATCTCACCATGGTTTAAACTTGCTGTCTGACTCTGACTGTATGTAATTCATGTATCAATTCTGTTTGTCCAGACTGGAGGAATTAGATAGCAGGCCAAGTGTCAGATTGAAACAAATATTCCAATTTAATTTGTTTCCACAAAGTGAAAACAGAACACATCTCTTACAAAAATGACTGAATAAATACTTTGTTTTCAAGTGGGCCAAAGGGAAATGAAATATTGACATGAAAGGGTACACATTCAGACAGATCCCCAGAGACTATTGGACACAGAATGAAAAAGTTCTCATAAAGTGGTCTTGCTATAAACGTGTGAACAATAATTTCAGAATATAACTTACAATCATAAACCATACCATAAAATAAAAGTTGTGGAAATTGTCCAAACCGCTCCATATTGTCAGAGACTGACAATGGTATTAAACAGTCTCACTTTCATTTACAGTACATAGAATTTCTCTAGTGCAGATAGAGATCATTTGGCCCATCCCCCTGCAACAACTCTCTAAAGCGGATCCCACCCAGATATGGACCCCACCCTATCCCCATAACTCCACATTTATAGTTAACCCACTGACACTGCACATCCTTGAAGGCTACAGGACAATTTACCATGGCTAATCCAGCAAACCTGCACATGTTTGGACCATGCAGAAAAACAAGAGCACCCAGAGGAAACCCATGCAGACACGGGCAGAACGTGCAAACTGCGCACACCTAATGAAGGTATTGAATCTGTGTCCCTGGTACCACTGTGCCACCATGCCATCCTGCTATGAATGGCAATCAATGAAATCTTATTCATGTTGAGTAACAGAGATTTGAAGTAAAAAGAGCTCCTGCAGTTTCTGCAAGTGTCTTGTTAAACAGAGACAAATATATAATTACACTCACTTATTCACAGAGCACAAACTGACAGGTAAAGCTACTTTCAGGTACAGATGCACTCATCCATTCATATAGTTGAAGCTGTCAGGGATAGACTGATGATTGCACAAACACATTCACATTGCAGAAACAGACAGGTACATTTTGGTAATATACTCACATATTCCCAGAGAAAAATCTGACAGGCATATATTGGTAACTACATTCACCTCGAACCTAATGAGGCAGCTTATAACTAACATCGCATTGACATAGCAAAAGCTGACAGGTAGAGATTAATAATGACACTCATATTCTGGGGAGATGGGCAGATAGATAATTGGACCGTCATCTTTACATCACAGAAACTGACAGGGAGAGATAGATAACTAGACAGTCATATTCAAATTGGAGAAACTGATGGTCAGATCAATAACTACACTTCCATATTCACAGATCAGAAACTGACAGGTACAGATGGATAGGTGAAAGTGAGGACTGCAGATGCTGGAGATTAGAGTCAGGAGTGCGGTGCTGGAAAAGCACAGCAGGTCAGGAAGCATCCAAGGAGCAGAAGAATTGCGGCTTTGGCGAAAAGCCCTTCATCAATACAGATGGATAACTAAACCATACATTGACATAGCAGAAACTGACAGGGAAAGATTGACAACCACACTCATGCATTCATGCCGCAGAAAGCAAAAGGTACATTTCAATACAGATCCCCACATGTTCACTTGGCAGAAGATGGCAGATAGATATTGATAACAATGTTCAAATTTTAACAATGCTGAAACTGACATGGACAGATTGATAATTAAACAATCACATTCACAGAGCAAAAACTGTCATATTTACATCGCAGAAACCAACAGGTATGGGGTGATAACTTCACTCAAGTATGCATATACGAAAATCTTATTGGGAGAGAATAATCCTCTACTCGCATATTCAGAGAGTGGGAACCAACATGTACAGGCAGATAACTTCACTCAAGTATGCACAGCGCAGAAACTGACAGGGAGAGAGTGACAGCTGTACTCACATATTCACGTGGCAGAATCTGCAAGTTGCAGATTGATATATAGGCTCTCATTGTAAGTATAAAATGGTTGGGCATATTCTCACTGGAGATCCCACCCCTGCTATTGGGGTGGCACGGTGGCTCTGGTTAGTACTGCTGCCTCACAGCAACAGGGTCCCAGGTTCGATTCCAGCCTTGGGTGGCTGTGTGCAGAAGCTGATGTTCATAGGGTATAGGAGTGAAGGGTAGTGAGTCCTACCTGAGTCTGTCCAAAGTGGTATCTGGTACATTCAAAATTGTAGATACTACATGAAACACATTCTTATGTCAATGGATTGCACCTACAGAGTAAAACAAGTTACACTTAAAAAGGTTCGAGTTACAGTTCAGTAACATACTGACATGTAAAGACTGTGAAATAGGCTTTACAAAAATGCTTTACATCCCAGAAACAGACGGGCACAGATTGGTGTCGAGAGTGTGGTGCTGGAAAAGCACAGCAGGTCAGGTAGCATCCGAGGAGCAGGAGAATCAATGTATCGGGCATAAGCCCTTTATCTCGACGTTTGAGGCTTAAGCCCTCTGATCCTCAGCACCTACAGAACTCACCTCTCCTAGGGACACAGATTGCAGGAATATTTCTAAGTGGCTGGCGAATAGCGTAACGTTTTACTGCTTACATCAGTGTTTGATGGATACAGAATAAAACCTCTCTTGAAGTAACACTAATTGACTATTACACAAAGGAGCAGAGTCTGAATGGACAGATGTTGAGTTAATGCAAAATGTGCAAATATGGACACGACAGATACAGAGTTAAAGTGATACATATATAGCATGCTAACAGTTGATGGTTAACAGGCATTCGCATAACACTGAGAAATGCTATAAATCCCTATATGAAGCTGCATGATGCCTAAGCAGTTATCGATAGGTCTCTGGGCCCACAGTTATCAATCAAATTCTCAGAAATATATTAATCCCACACTCAAGACATGACTCAACTCTCGACTCAGGAAAAGTATGACATAGAAACTTTTTCTTTTCATTTCTCTTTAACTGTGCAATTGAGAATGAGTTGCATCAGCCCCAAGCGTAGAAAACACTCACGGTCAGGTTCCAGCGGATTGTGTAACTTGACAACAAATGTAATCACAATTTCAAATGGATGAGTTTTTTTTTAACAGTGATAAATTCTGTGTTAATTCAAAGGAAACGGAGTGACAGACAGAGCAGGGCAATGACTTTGAACATCCAGCTCTGCCTCCAGCTCACTCCAGCCCCAACTGTATCTGGGACTGAACCTTTTCTCCCCAAAGCTGACTGTTCCTGTCCAGAGGAGCGCATGAGTGAGACCCTCCCCCAGCGCTGCCATTGAGGAGCATTTACTCAGTGAGTGCAAGAGGTTTGTTTGAAACAGACCGCAATGGAGAGATCAGCGCCCAGGAAAGCGAGGGAACAGCAGGCTCCTTCCAGCAGCACATCGGGATGGGAGCCTGGGACACAGAGGGGGCTCCGAGACCGGGATTGATTCGGGGTGAGTTCAGGAAGAACTGGGGGCTGTTTGTAAGAGGCCGAGCGGAGCAGGAACTGGTCCCGGAACTTGGAGTGAGCGGGCTGGGGGGAAGAGAGAGGCCTTTCTCGAGCTGTGTGTGGGCCTTCAGTCCAATTCGTCCATGACGGTCAGATATCCTAACCCAATCTCGTCCCATTTCCCAGCACATGGCCCATATCCCTCTAAACCCTTCCTGTTCACATACCGATTCAGGTGCCTTTTAAATATTGTAGTTGTACCAGCCTCCACCACTTAACCATGCTTCTCATGATTTTATGAACCTCTATAAAGGTCCCTCTCCAGGGAAAACAGCTCCAGCCTATTCAGCTTCTACCGCTAACTCAAATCCTCCAACCCAGATGAAGCACATCTACATGGAGTTTATCTGTGACTGAGAAGGACAGCATTAATCTTTTACTGAATAGTCATCACTGACAGAGATGACAATTAAATAATGTGATTTCCAAACAAAGTCTCACTCCTAAAAGACCTTCTAGTGGTAGCTCATGCGCTACTCACAACACCTCCCTCAATAACCCACTGGCAATACAACTTGATACACTTCTACCCATTTCTCATCAGCCTGAATATGTGATGGTCTCCATTTCCTCATTAAGACATCATTTTTAAGATAATAATATGGAGGGATATATTCAGATTATTTTTCTGTGTTGGCCTTTATATACAATTGCTTTCAATTTTCATCTTTCTGCTGTAACTTGCTTAATTTATCTCAGCTATGTCTTCCCAATTTGTTTCAACCATCTGATCAAACATGGTCTCTGCTAATTTCACTTCAACTTTCTTATCTGTACTATTTGATCTCTCCTGTTTCAACTGGTGACTTTGTCACCACACAGTCAGGAAAAATCCCAGGGTATATGTCCAGCAATAATTCAGTTTCCTGAGTTTTCACTGGCTTTTCAACAACAGTAGGCAGCACTCCTACCGTTGAATCAACAATATCATTAGCAAGGACACATTGTATTCCCGGAGCTGACAGTTTATCCAATACTCCTACCACAACTTCTCCACTCTTCACTGGACACTCTAACCTCACTACTCACAATTCAGCGTTTCTTGTGTCAACATGAATTCCCGTTACTAGTAACTTTTCTGGCAATAGTCCTTCAGAGATACATATCTCCTCATCTTTCAGCATCACAGATTGAGAGGATCTTTGTATCTCTTAATATTGGAACCACTTTACCTGATCCTTATGTGAGTAAACGCTACCTTCAGAGGTGGATGGTTTAAGAAGATCTGGCAACTCCGACCAGCTTGTACATTCTGGTGCAGCTTTCGAGCCTCCATTGTGCTTTCTGTTACCACCCCAACAAAATTCACTGGCTTATCCTGTTTCCTACATCTGATTTCCCAGTGTTTTTCCTAACCCACCAACACTGAGATTTTGCATAGCCTACTTTATTGCAGGGAAAACACCAGAGCTTGTTAACTTCTCTTTCCCCTTCAAGGGTTTCCTTTTTAACTTGTGATAAGTCATCCTTACGACCTTCACTGAGATCTATCATTTCCTTTCCATGTGAGGATTTCTCTTATCCTCAACTTCTATCTCTCATTGATTGAATTTGTTTTAGAAGCCAAACTTTGATCAACCCATAACCATCAGCCGTTTCAGCTGCCAATCTTGCCGTTCTAACTCTCTGCTCTTCTACATGGGTTTCACTACTGCAGGAAGTGAATTTTTGAACTCCTGTCTAAATGCCAATTTCCAAAGTTCAAACTCCCTCTCTTTCTTCCTTTTCCTTTCTCCCCTTTTCTCTCTCTCCTCGCTCTCTCTTCTGCATTTAATCATAATTCAAAAGATTTCATTTCTGTTGCCCTTTTGCCTCTAAGTCAAGTTGCTGCATTTTTCATTGAATGTTAGCCATCTCTGAAGATTCTGATGGTGTTTCCAACAAATGTAAATGCTGACCTACTGCTGTAATTATCTCTCCTTTCCTCATGGAAGGACACAGACTCAATCCCAGCTTGACTGCTATTTCCAGCAGCTTACCCTTAATCACCTTTTGTAAAAGGCCCAAAATTACTTCTTCCACCTGCAGAAAACTCTTGTTGACTGAAAGAGTCATTGCTGTCCCAAACACTGTTTAAACCAACTAAATTCAAAACCCAGAACAAAAGACACTAACACCTACCACTCACTTCCTTCAAGTCCAACAACCCTAATCCCAAATCAGAACTACAGAATAAATCCTGCAAAGAGCCCCCTAACTGGTATGGACCAGGCCAGACCCCCTCAAAACATTTCAAGTAGCCCGGACCCTAACTTTGCTAGTTGTTTTAAGCAGGTGTAACTCGGATATTCCAGGATTGATGTAGCTGGTCAAACCACATAGTTTTAAACAAAACATAATTGATTTACAAGATTGTCAAACGAAACACAAACAAATGCTCCTATGCCTTAAAAGAGAACAGAATACTAAATAACTTAACCTGTCCGAAAACCCGACAGATTATACTAACTTAATGATGCTATTCCCAATACTTGCAATAATCCCCGCAAACACCCCTTGGCACAAAAAGATAAAATCAAACACAGGGTTTTACAGGAGAGATGTCAGAGAGAGTACCAGCATGGACCGGCTTCTTTGGGTTCAATAGCTTTTACAACTGCCTGACTACTTTCAGTCAATAGCCAGACAGCCAAAAACCAAATCAAACCAGAGAAAAGCTGAGCTGGGAAAACTGGGACATTCCCCTTTCATTATACAAGCGTTCTTTTTAAAAATGTGGAAGCTTTTTGCAGGCATTATTTGTTAGCTATAATTAAAATGCCCCTAAAACCCATCAAGTCAGTCTTTTCGGAGCCTGTGTCTTTTACAGGCTTGTTAAAGGAGCAGCATCATCACAGCAGACTGGTTCAAAAAGTAAAAGCTGTGGGATACAGGGTAGTATGGTGAATTGGATGCAAAGTTGGCTTAGTAACAGGAAACAATAGGTGCAGGAGTAGGCCATTCTGGCCTTCGAGCCTGCACCACCATTCAATATGATCATGGCTGATCGTCCTTAATCAGTATCCTGTTCCTGCCTTATCTCCATAACCCTCGATTCCACTATCCTTGAGAGCTCTATCCAACTCTTTCTTAAATGAATCCAGAGACTGGGTCTCCACTGCCCTCTGGGGCAGAGCATTCCACACAGCCACCACTCTCTGGGTGAAGATGTTTCTCCTCATCTCTGTCCTAAATGGTCTACCCCATATTTTTAAGCTGTGTCCTCTGGTTCGGCACTCACCCATCAGTGGAAACATGTTTCCTGCCTCCAGAGTGTCCAATCCTTTAATAATCTTATATGTCTCAATCAGATCCCCTCTCAGTCTTCTAAACTCAAGGGTATAAAAACCCAGTCGCTTCAATCTATCACCGTAAGGTAATCCCGCTATTCCAGGAATTGACCTCGTGAATTTACGCTGCACTTCCTCAATAGCCAGAATGTCTTTCCTCAAATTTGGAGACCAGAACTGCACACAATACTCCAGGTGTGGTCTCGCCAGGGCCCTGTACAGCTGCAGAAGAACCTCTTTGCTTCTATACTCAATTCCTCTTGTTATGAAGACCAGCATGCTATTAGCCTTCTTCACTATCTGTTGTACCTGCATGCTTACCTTCATTGACTGGTGTACAAGAACACCCAGATCTCTTTGTACTGCCCCTTTACCTAAATTGATTCCATTTAGGTAGTAATCTGCCTTCCTGCTCTTGCCACCAAAGTGGATCACCATACATTTATCCACATTAAACTGCATCTGCCATGCATCTGACCACTCACCTAACCTGTCCAGGTCAACCTGTAATCTAACATCCTCCTCACATTTGACCCTGCCACCCAGCTTAGTATCATCAGCAAATTTGCTAATGTTATTACTAATACCATCTTCTATATCATTAATATATATTGTAAAAAGCTGCGGTCCCAGCACTGATCCCTGCGGTACTCCACTGGTCACTGCCTCCCATTCCGAACTGGAGCCGTTTATCACTACTCTTTGTTTCCTGTCAGCCAACCAACTTTCAATCTAAGTTAGTACTTTACCCCCAATACCATGTGCCCTAATTTTGCTCAATAACCTCCTGTGTGGGACTTTATCAAAAGCTTTCTGAAAGTCCAGGTACACTACATCTAGTGGATCTCCCTTGTCCATCTTCAGAGTTACATCCTCAAAGAATTCCAGAAGATTAGTCAAGCATGATTTCCCCTTCATAAATCCATGTTGACTCTGACCTATCCTGTTACTACTATCCAGATGTGTCGTAATTTCATCCTTTATAATAGACTCCAGCATCTTTCCCCCACTGAGGTCAAACTAACTGGTCTATAATTTCCTGCTTTCTCTCTCCCACCTTTCTTAAAAAGTGATACAAACTTAGCCACCCTCCAATCCGCAGGAACTGCTCCCAAATCTATCAAACTCTGGAAAATAATCACCAATGCATCCACGATTTCTCGAGCCACCTGGGATGTAGACCATCAGGCCCCAGGGACTTATCAACCTTCAGACCTAACAGTCTCTCCAACACCAATTCCTGGCAAATATAAATTCCCTTCAGTTCAGGTCCTTCAGCCACTGTTACCTCAGGGAGATTGCTTGTGTCTTCCCCAGTGAACACAGATCTGAAGTACCAATTCAATTCTTCTCCCATTTCTTTGTTCCCCATAATATATTCCCCTGTTTCTGGCTTCAAGGGCCCAATTTTAGTCTTAACCATTTTTTTGTCTTTCACATACCTAAAAAAAGCTTTTAATATCCTCCTTTATATTTTTTGCCAGTTTACCTTTGTACCTCATTTTTCTCTGCGTATTTCCTTCTTAGTAATCCTCTGTTGTTCTTTAAAAGCTTCCCAGTCCTCAGTTTTCCCACTTATCTTTGCTATGTTATACTTTTTCTCTTTTAACTTTATATGTTTCTTAACTTCCCTCGTCAGCCACGGCCACCCATCCCTCCTCCTAGGATCTTTCTTCCTTTTTGGAATGAAATGATCCTGCATCTTCTGCATTATACACAGAAATATCCGCCATTGTTCCTCCACTGTCATCCCTGCTAAGGTATTGCACCATTGAACTTTGGCCAGCTCCTCCCTCATAGCTCCATGGTTCCCTTTATTCAATTGAAATATTGTCAATTCCGATTGTACCCTCTCCCTTTCAAATTGCAGATTGAAGCTTATTGTATTATGTTCACTACTTCCCAATGGCTCCTTCACTTCGAGCTCCCTGATCAATTCTGGTTCGTTGCACAATACCAGATCCAGAATTGCCTTCTCCCTGGTAGGCTCCAGCACCAGCTGTTCTAAGAATCCATCTCGGAGGCACTCCACAAAGTCTCTTTCTTGAGGTGCAATACCATCATGATTCTCCCAGTCTACTTGCATGTTGAAATCCCCCATAACAACTGTAATAATAAACCACTACAAATGCCGGAGGAAAGATCACAGAAATGCTTCACAGGAGGCTCCCAAGCACTGAGGATGTCACCTAGACAGGGGACGAAACGTCTGCAACACAAATTCCCAGCTCGGCGAACAGAACCACAACAACATGTAGTAATAAACTGTAACAAATAGTAATGGTTGATGGCTGCTCTGCATGGCTCAGTGTTGGGACCTCTGCTCTTTGTTTTATACATTAAGAATTTGGACTTGAATGTGGTGGGCAGATTTGTGAAATTTGCAGATGACCCAAAAATTGGCCATTTAGTGGATAGTGTCGAAGATAGCTGTCAGCTCCAAAATTATTATAGATGGTTTGGTGGAGTGGGCAGGAAAGTGGCAGATGGAGTTCAGCTCTGATAAGTGTGAGGGAATGCATTTTGGGAAATCAATCAGTAAAAGGCAATAAACAATAAATGGGAATATACTGAGGGGGCAGGGTAAGTGAGAGATCTTGGTGTGTAAGTGCATGGGGTTGTACAGAAGGCACGTGGAATGCTCTCCTTCATGGGCAGAGGGATGGAATTCAAAAGTAGGGATATAACAAGAAACTGTATAAGACACTGGTGAGGCTACAACTGGAGTATTGTGTGCAGTCGGGTCACCACATCACAGGAAGGACGTCATTGCTCTGGAGAGAGTGCAGAGGAGATTTACTGGAATGTTGCCAGGGCTGGTGAATTGTAGCTATCAGGAGGGATTGGAGAGGTTGGGGTTATATTCTTTGGAACAGAGGTGCCATGATTAAGGAATATTAAATAGTGAATACTAAATAGTGAGCTACTAATGAATGAGCAGAACTCTGAAAGCTTGTGCTTCCAAATAAACCTGTTGAACCATAACCTAGTGTTGTGTGATTTTTCACGAAATAGTGAGGGGGAGAGGTTAGAGTACACAGGAGGAACCTGTTTCCTTTGGCAGAGAGTTCAAACACCAGGGATCATTGATTCAAAAGTGATGTAGGATTACATGATATGCGAGGAAAATGTTTTTTATGCATAAAGTAGTGGGTATCTGGAATTTGCTGCCTGATTTGGTGGCGCAGGCAGAGACCCTAAACTCTTTTAAACAAAAATCCCTGGAACTGCACCTCAAGTTCCGTTAAATGCAAGGCTACAGGCTGTGGCAAGAAGATGGGATGAGGAAGGGCATCTGGGGTCTTTGGGTTGGCATGGACAAGATGGGCTGAATAGCCCCCTCTGTGTTGTATTATTTTTATGATTCGACAGTTATCAATTGGACACTGCCAGTCTTTGCAGTTTGAATATGTAAATATATTGATCATATAATGAATGTTACAGTTTGATAACTACACTCACACATTCTCCAAGCAGGAACTGACAGGTATACATCAATACTAAACTCACATATCCACATACCCACTTGCATCATGTAGGCCCCATTTATGGAGCTGTATGGGTGTTGTTTCGTTTCTGGATCTCATTCCTTTGGGCTTAGAATTTTAAGAAAAATTGGACAACGAACAGCTCAGGGCAGGAGTGGAATCAGACCCGTGGTTCTGTTTAAATTGCTGGCTTTAAATAAAAGAAAAACCTGAATGATGAGGATCTGAATGTTATATTGATGTTGCCAATCACAGCTGATGTTGAATTACAGGAGGTATCTCTTCTGACTTCCTCCAGGCAAGTACTCAAAGGACCAAGACAATGTAATATTCCCTCGGTACTGAGCCAAGTGTGACCAGCTGCTTCGAACAAACAGCAGGTATGTTACTGCTGTCAGAGCGAAGAACATCCTTTCCACAGTCACAGAGTGGATTGAGTCAGACTCGCATTGACCTCCATTTCCAGAGAGATATGTTCAAACCAAGAGTCAAACTTCCATTTCATCGGTGGTGTTTATATTTTTTAATCTATATTCACAATGCACCCTACCCAGTTTCAATCAACTTGAATGAATCCTCATCCAAAGTATACACTGTATTAAAATCTGGATAGGAACGGCTCCTTCAACCCACGATGTTGTGCCGAACATGCCACCAAAATGCAATTAATCTCTTCTGCCTTCCCTTGGTCCATAACCCTCCATTTCTTGCATATTCATTTGCTTACCCAGATGTCCTTATCGTATCTGCCTCCATCTCCACCCCTGGCAGTGTGTTCCACTGCTACCACTCTCTTTGTTTAAAAATAAAACTGCCCCATATGTCTCATGGAATCATAGAGATGTACAGCATGGAAACAGACCCTTTGGTCAAACCCGTCCAGATATCCCCACCCAATCTAGTCCCACCTGCCAGCACCCGGCCCATATCCCTCCAAACCCTTCCTATTCATGTGCCCATCCAAATGCCTCTTAAATGTTGTAATTGTACCAGCCTGCACCACTTCCTCTGGCAGCTCATTTCCATACACGTACCACCCTCTGTGTGAACAAGTTGTCCCTTAGATCCCTTTTAAATCTTTCCCTCTCACTCTAAACCTATGCCCTCTAGTTCTGGACTCCCCAACACCAGGGAAAAGACTTTGCCTATTTACCCTATCCATGCCCCTCATATTTTGTAAACCTCTATAAGGTCACCCCTCAACCTCTGGGCTGCAGGGAAAACAGCCCCAGCCTGTTGAGCGTCTCCCTATAGCTCAAATCCTCCAACCCTGGCAACATCCTTCTAAATCTTTTTTGAACCCTTTCAAGTTTCAAAACATTTTTCCGATAGGAAGGAGACCAGAATTGCACGCGATATTCCAACAGTGGCCTAACCAATGTCCTGTACAGCCGCAACATGACCTCCCAACTCCTGTACTCAACACTCTGACCAATAAAGGAAAGCGGACCAAACGCCGCCTTCACTATCCTATCTACCGGTGACCCCACTTTCAAGGAGCTATGAACCTGCACTCCAAGGTCTCTTTGTTCCACAACACTCCCTAGGACCTTACCATTAGGTGTATAAATCCTGCTAAGATTTGCTTTCCCAAAATGCAGTACCTCGCATTTATCTGAATTAAACTCCATCTGCCACTTCAGTCCATTGGTCCACCTGGTCAAGATTCTGTTGTAATCTGAGGTAACCCTCTTCGCTATCTACTACACCTCCAACTTTGGTGTCATCTGCAAACTTACTAACTGTACCTCTTATGCTCGCATCCCAATCGTTTATGTAAATGACAAAAAGTAGAGGACCCAGCACCGAGCCTTGTGGCATTCCACTGGTCATAGGCCTCCAGTCTGAAAAACAACCCTCCACCACCACCCTCTGTCTTCTATGTCTGAGCCAGTTCTGTATCCAAATGGCTAGTTCTCCCTATATTCCATGAGAACTAACCTTGCTCATCAGCCTCCCATGGGGAACTTTGTCAAACGCCTTACTGAAGTCCATATGGATCACATCTACGCTCTGCCCTCATCAATCCTCTTTGTTACTTCTTCAAAAAACTTAATCAAGTTTGAGAGACATGATTTCCCAAGTTAACTATCCCTAATCAATCCTTGCCTTTCCAAATACATGTACATCCTGTCCCTCAGGATTCCCTCCACCAACCTGCCCACCACCGTGGTCAGACTCACTGATCCACAGTGCCCTGGCTTGTCTTTACTACCCTTCTTAAACAGTGGCACCATGTTTGCCAACCTCCAGTCTTCCAGGCACCTCACCTGTGACTATCTCAGCAAAGGCCCAGCAAACACTTCTCTCACTTCCCACAGAGCTCTCGGGTACACCTGATCAGGTCCTGGGGAATTATCCATCTTTATCCATTTCAAGACATCCAGCACTTCCTCCTGTGTAATCGGGACATTTTGCAAGATGTCATCATCTATTTCCCTACAGTCTATATCTTCCATATCCTTTTCCACAATAAATACTGATGCAAAGTACTCATTTGGTATCTTCCGCCATTTTCTGTGGCTCCACACAAAGGCCACCTTGCTGATCTTTGAGGGGCCGTATTCTCTCCCTAGTTACCCTTTTGTCCTTAATGTATTTGTAAAAACCCTTTGGATTCTCCTTAATTCTATTTGCCAAAGCTATCTCAGGTCCCCTTTATGCCCTCCTGATGTCCCTCTTAATTATACTCCTATTTCCTTTATACTCTTCCAAGGATTCACCGATCTATCCAGTCTATACTTTACATATTCTTCCTTCTTTTTCTTAACCAAACCCACAATTTCTTTAGTCATCCATCACCTATCAGCCTTTCCTTTCACCATGCCAGGAATATACTTTTTTCTGGATTCTCGTCATCTCATATCTGAAGGCTTCCCAATTTCCAGCCATCTCTTTACTTGCGAACATCTGCCCCCAATCAGCTTTCGAAAGTTCTTGCCTAATACCATCAAAGTTGGCCTTTCTCCAATTTAGAACTTCAACTTTTATATCTGGTCTATCCTTTTCCATCGCTATTTTAAATCTAATAGAATTATGGTCGTTGGCCCCAAAGTGCTCCCCCACTAACACCTCAGTCACCTGCCCTGCCTTACTTCCCAAGCATAGGTCAACTTTTGCAACTTCTCTAGTAGGTACATTCACATACTGAATCAGAAAATTGTCTTGTACGCACTGAACAAATTCCTCTCCATCTAAATCCTTAAACTATGGCAGTCCCAGTTTGGAAAGTTAAAATCCCCTACCATAACCACCCTACTATTCTAACAGATAGCTGAGATCGCCTTACGAGTTTGTTTCTCAATTTCCCTCTGACTATTAACTTCCCTGGATGTATTTCCAGGAATATCCTGCCTCAGCACATGCTATACCTTATCAAAGATGCAACTCCCCCTCCTGTCTTGCCTCCCTTTCTATCCTTCCTGTAGCATTTATATCGTGGAACATTAAGCTGCCAGTCTGCCCATCCCTGAGCCATGTTTCTGTAATTGCTATGATATCCCTGTCCCATATTCCAAACCATGCCCTGAGTTCATCTGCCTTCCCTGTTAGGCCCCTTGCATTGAAATAAATGCAGTTCAATTTATTAATCCTACCTTGTCCCTGCTTGCCCTGACTGTTTGACTCACTTCTGTTCTCAACTGTACCAGTCTCAGACTCATCTCTTTCCTCACTATTTCCGTGGGTCCCACCCCATGCCCCCCCCAACCCCCCACCCTTACTAGTTTAAATCCTCCCGAGCAGCTCGAGCAAATTTCCCTGCCAGTATATTAGTCCCCTTCTGATTTAGGTGCAATTTGTCCTTCTTGTCCAGGTCACTTCTAACTCCAAAGAGATTCCAATGATCCAAAAATGTGAATCCTTCCCCCATACACCAGCTCCTCAGCCATGCATTCATCTGCTCTATCCTCCTATTCCTGCCCTCACTAGCTTGTAGCACTGGGAGTAACCTCCTTGTTGTGGTTGTGTTCGCCGAGCTGGGAATTTGTGTTGCAGACGTTTCGTCCCTGTCTAGGTGACATCCTCAGTGCTTGGGAACCTCCTGTGAAGCGCTTTTGTGATGTTTCCTCCGGCATTTATAGTGATTTGTACCTGCCGCTTCCGGATGTCAGTTCCAGCTGTCCGCTGCAGTGTCCGCGGACAGCTGGAACGGACAACCGGAAGCGGCAGGTACAAATCACTATAAATGCTGGAGGAAACATCACAGAAGCGCTTCACAGGAGGCTCCCAAGCACTGAGGATGTCACCTAGACAGGGGACGAAACGTCTGCAACACAAATTCCCAGCTCGGCGAACACAACCACAACAGTAACCTCCTTTTTAAATTTCTGCCTAACTCTCTGTAATCTCCCTTCAGAATCTCAACTTTTTCCCTTCCTATGTTGTTGTGGACAATGACCTCTTGCTGGCCCCTCTTCCCCCATGAGAACATTCTGTACCCTCTCTGAGACATCCTTGATCCTGGCACCAGGGAACCAACACACCATTCTGCTTTATCGCTGCTGGCCACAGAAACGTCTGACTGTACCTCGGACTACAGAATCCCCTAACACAATTGATCTCTTGGAAGCCGACATACCCCTCTGACATACTGCATTAGAGCCAGTCTCAATACCTGAAACTTGGATTCTCAGGGGGGACGTAGCATGAACAGCCATCACCCCCCTACACTTTCCAAAACAGCATTGCTGTCCAAAGGGAAATCAAATATTGACATGAAAAGGTACACATTCAGACAGATCCCCAGAGGTTATTGGACACAGAGTGAGAAAGCTCTCATAAAGTGATCTGATTACAAACATGTGAACAACAAATTCAAAATACAGATGCAGAATATAACTTACAATCATAAACTGTACCATTGAATAAAAGTTGTGGAAATTATCAAAACTGCTCTATACTGTCAGTGACTGACAATGATAGAAAAAGTCTCACTTTCATTTACAGTACATAGAATTTCTGCAGTGCAGACAGTGGTCATTTGGCCCATCCCCCTACAACAACTCTCCAAAGTGGATCCCACCCAGATGTAGACACCACCCTATCCCCATAACTCCACGTTTACCACAGTTAACGCACTGACACTGCACATCCTTGAATAATACAGGACAATTTACCGTGGCTAATCCAGCAAACCTGCACATGTTTGGACCCTGCAAAGAAACTAGAGCACTCAGAGGAAACTCATGCAGACATGCGCAGGATGTGCAAACTGCACACAGATAATGAACCAAGGCTGGAATTGAATCTGTGTCCCTGGCACCACTGTGCCACCGTGCCACCCTGACATGGATGGCAATAGATAAAATCTTATTCATGTTGAGCAACAGAGATTTGAAGTAAAAAGAGCTCCTGCAGTTTCTGCAAGTGTCATGTTAAACAGAGACAAATGTATAAGTTCACTCACTTATTCACAGAGCACACACTGACAGGTACAGATACTTTCAGGTACAGATGCACTCATCCATTCATATAGTTGAAGCTGTCAGGGATAGACTGATGATTGCACAAACATATTCGCATTGCAGAAACTGTCAGGTACAGACTGAAATCTGCACTCAAGCATTCACATTTCAGAAACTGACAAGTACATTTTGATAACACACCCACATTCCCAGAGCGAAATCTCACAAGTATATATTGATTACTATATTTTTACATTCAACTAGAACCTAATGGGGCAGATAGATAACTAAAATTGCATTGACATAGCAAAGGCTGACAGGTAGAGACCACTCTCATATTCACACAGCAGAATCTGATAGGGGCAGATAGATAATTGGACTGTCATCTTCACATCACAGAAACTGACAGGGAGAGATAGATAACAAGACAGTCATATTCAAATTGGAGAAACGGATGGACAGATCAGTAACTACACTTCCATATTCACAGATCAGAAACTGACAGGTACAGGTGGATGGTCAAAAGTGACAACTGCAGATGCTGGAGATTAGAGTCGGGAGTGTGGTGCTGGAAAAGCACAGCAGGTCAGGCAGCATCCGACGAGTAGTAGAATCGACGCTTTGTTTAAAACCCCTTCATCAGTACAGATGGATAACTATACCAATACAGTTACATTGAAGAAACTGACAGGGATAGATTGATAACTACACTCATGCGTTCCTGTCGCTGAGAGCAACAGGTACATTTCAATATGGACTCCGACATGTTCACTTAGCAGAAGATGGCAGGTAGACATTGATAA
Organism: Chiloscyllium plagiosum; assembly: GCF_037043375.1. NCBI lineage: Eukaryota > Metazoa > Chordata > Chondrichthyes > Orectolobiformes > Hemiscylliidae > Chiloscyllium > Chiloscyllium plagiosum. The sequence goes on along the minus strand of NW_028270187.1, from coordinate 3,412,095 downwards.
CTGCGTTCACATTTTAACAATGCAGAAACTAACATGTACAATTGATTAAACTATCACATTTACAGACCAGAAACCGTCATATTCACACAGTAGAAACCAACAGGTATAGGGTGATACCTGTACTCTCATATTCACATAGCAGAAGCTTAGAGCTGCAGATTGATACACCGGCTCTCATTGTAAGTATGAACTGGTTTGGTATATTATCATTGGAGTTTTGAAGAACAATATATGATCTTTAGAGCAAAAATAAAATGATCTGAAGGGAGTTGACAGAGTTGATGCTGGGAGTAGGTCACTGCTCCTGTGAGAATCCAGAGTAAGGGACACAGTTTTGAACAGAAAGCCTTCTGTCGAAGAAAGCAATGCAGAACATTCTCCCCTTGTTCTGTTCCACAGAGAGCAGTTAGGGTTGGGTTATCAGTTTAATTTATGCTAATGTAGCCATATATCTTTTTTTGATACATAAGGGAGTCTTTGGCTATGGGCGCTAAACATCAAAATGAGATGAAGACCATAGTTAAAGCCTTTGTGATCTGTTCTCATGACAGAGTACACACAGACAGATAGAAATGTCACAGAATTCTCATGCTTCTTATGGTCTTCTGCTTTGAGATATTTAAAGTGACACAAGATTGAAAGAAGTTAATAACTACAGCATATACACTGTATCTGCATGACAGGATTGGGAGGCATCATTCACCATACACTCTATCTGTAACTTACTGATATGTGTGTGCTCACAGATCACATACTGATCGATTCAGTTATAAGTTACCCTGACGTATCAGGGATGGAGTGGAAAAAAAAGATTAACCATCCATTTCATCAGAAACTTTGAGATGTTGAGATATTTGTTCTCTGTCATGCCAGTGATTGACTGAAACTGAGTAAATACAAGATTACAGAATTAAATACTGAGTCACTGCAAAGCAATAAATTGTTCGGGTATAATACAACTGTTGATTAGCTAGAAACTGGCATAAACAATGTAACATCAGCAGTGACATTGCAGATATTGTCAGTAACAATGTACAAAGTATTATCCTTTATCAAAATGCTGCAGTTATAAATACAAACCCAACTTCAATTTGCAGAAGCTGATATTCATAGGGTTTGGGAGTGGAGGGTAGTGAGTCCTACCTGAGTCTGTCCAAAGTGGTATCCGGTACTTTCAAAATTGACACTGACAGAGTAAAGCAATAAGGTACACTTCAGAAGGTTTGAGTTACAGTCCAATAACGTACTGACATGTTAAGACTGTGAAATAGAGTTTACAAAAATACATTCCAGAAACAGACGGGCACAGATTGGAGTCGAGAGTGTGGTGCTGGAAACGCACAGGTCAGGCAGCATCGGAGCAGCAGGAGAATCGATGTTTCAAGCGTCAGCCCCTCATCTGGACATTTTAGGCATCAGCCTCTGGTCCCCAGCATCGACAGTTCTCACTTTCTCCTGGGGGCACAGATTGGAGGAATATTTCTAAGTGGTTGTCAAATAGTGTAACGTTTTACCGCTCACATCAGTGTTTGATAGTAACAGAATAAAACTTGTCTTGAAACAACACTGACTAATAGATGGAGGACCAGAGCCTCATTGGACAGATGTTGAGTTAATGCAAAATGTGTAAATTAGGACTCGACAGATATAAAGTTAAAGTGACGCATATATATATAGTATGTTAACAGTTGCTGGTTAACAGACATTCGCGTAAGACTAAGAAATGTTATAAATCCCGAAATGAAACTGCAAGACGCCTAAATGAAAAGTGCAGCAACGTGGTTTAGTTTCAGCTTCTTCTCAAGGTTTAGAAAATAACCCACTCTCAAGATCAGAAATGGACAGATACAGATCGGCAAATGAGGGAGAGTAAGACCGTTTGAAGTACACATTTGTAAACTAAAAGTAAATTATCATGTATATTAATGTTTTTTGAACTTCCTCAGTTTTTGCACTTCAGGTTTCAGGGAAAACATACTCCTTTGTTTGGAAATTGGCGGGCTTTTCAGATTGGAAAGAAGGCGGTTGATGATTTGGCGCCTGTCGATTCCGCCCTCCTCCCCGGGCCCTCACCCGATTGGGGGAAAGAGGCAGATTTCTGATTGGGAGCTGACCAATCAGAAATGGTCGCCCCACCATTCCTCCCGAAGGTATAAGAGGCCGCAATGTGGGCGGAGTGTAACATTCTCTCTGAAAGCGCTTGTGATAATGTCTGGAAGAGGAAAGGGCGGTGGGAAAGCTCGCGCCAAGGCGAAGTCTCGGTCGTCCCGGGCTGGCCTGCAGTTCCCGGTGGGCCGTGTTCACAGGCTCCTGAGAAAGGGTAACTATGCTGAGCGTGTGGGTGCCGGAGCGCCGGTCTATCTGGCTGCGGTGCTGGAGTATCTGACGGCTGAAATCCTGGAGCTGGCCGGCAACGCGGCCCGGGACAACAAGAAGACCCGCATCATCCCCAGGCACCTGCAGCTGGCCGTGCGCAACGACGAGGAGCTCAACAAGCTGCTGGGAGGGGTGACCATCGCTCAGGGCGGGGTGCTGCCTAATATCCAGGCCGTGCTGCTGCCCAAGAAAACCTCCGCTGCGGGATCTGCTAAAAAGTGAAGAGACTATTCTTCAATCTGACAACCCAAAGGCTCTTTTAAGAGCCACTCACAGCATCTATGAAAGTAGCTGAACTCTGTCGGATTGAATTACTTTCCTTTTAATGTGTAGAGCCCTGGCCGTTATACCTATCATCGCTACATTTCTAACTCCTTTTTATTGGATACTGTTACTGTCTGGGGCAGCAGAGGAAGATTATATCATACAATACGATTGTAAGGGTGTCTGGAACTACAGGAGAAAGTGAGGACTGCAGATGCTGGAGATCAGAGCTGAAAATGTGTTGCTGGAAAAGCGCAGCAGGTCAGACAGCAGGATTCCTGAAGGAAGGGCTCATGCCCGAAACGTCGATTCTCCTGCGCCTTGGATGCTGCCTGACCTGCGTTTTTCCAGCAACACATTTTCAGCTCGGTTCATATCTACTCATATTTTCGCCAGCCTTTGGAGAGAGCGCGTATTCAACAGGAGTCAGTCATTTTTCAGCTGTAAAAGGGAATGCGGTAAAGTGAGATTGTGTGAAGTTTAGTTTCATAATCGAAAAACCAATCAAAGCATGATGGCGGGCATTTTCAAGTTTGAAAATGCGTCTTGGCGTCATTTTTTCCCTTTCCCTCCTGCCTCCACCTCACCAAGCCATGTTATCGCAAAGGGAGTCAATGAGGAGATGGGGTTTTCCCAGAAATATCTGACCCAATACCAAAATTTGATGTGAAAAATCACTCATCTAATTACTATATTTCCGCAATCCCTGAATGAAGATCTCATTAGTTGCAAATTCACTGCCGCTGGCTTCCGTTTTGTTTAAACTAAATTCCAAGAAAAATACAGTACTAGTATCCCCTTATCGCCTTCCTACTCTCTCTGGAGGAGCAACCGAACTTGTATCCGCCGTGAATCAATCGAAAACCGCCGATTTAAACATCTTAAAAGCTAAAACAGTGCACACCGATAAAATTACAGAACCACACTTTATCAATAACTTTTATTTCATCCACACTATTACTTGCCCGAAGACAATTTGTAATCCCTGCCTGATCGGGCAAATGGAAAGAACGCGCCACATAAACACATCCACAGAGTGTTATGCCTGGGAAATATAAATACTGTAATAGGTAACATTAATGACCGGATTCCACAAAAAAAATATTATTCATGGCATGGACAGCCAGGTACACATTGATATCATTACTGAGATGGACAGGTATTCACGAAAAAAGACGATCGACGGTTACGGGGAGCAGGCACAAGAATAGGTTTAAGAAATCTCAGCCATGATCGAATGGCAGAACAAGGTGGATGGGCAGAATGGCCTAATGCTGCTGCTACATTTACAGTTACAAGTCACGATGCGAATCTTTACATGGGCTAACCAGGTTGCACAACAGTAGAGTCTCGATCGGCCGAATAGCCTCTTATGTACATGGTAGGCATACTTGCAATTATAAATTCACCGGGCACGGTAAACAGCAACAAAGTGAACCGTCCACACCGAATGCTCTGCCGTACTGCGGAACACAGTATTAGCATATTTTCAGAACTGAAATAATTTTAAAAGCCGCGATAAACGTGAAATAACCGGCTAGTGAAATTCCCCTCAGGTCTCCGCTCTCTGTCGGAGGGTTTGGGTGGCTCTGAAAAGAGCCTTTGGGTTCGCTGGAAAAGGGTCGCTTTATTAAACTCAGCCGCCGAATCCATAGAGAGTGCGGCCCTGGCGTTTCAGAGCGTACACCACATCCATGGCGGTGACCGTCTTGCGCTTGGCGTGCTCAGTGTAGGTGACCGCATCCCTGATCACATTCTCCAGGAAAACCTTCAGCACCCCGCGGGTCTCCTCGTAGATCAAGCCCGAGATGCGCTTGACCCCGCCACGGCGAGCCAGGCGCCGGATGGCTGGTTTGGTGATGCCCTGGATGTTATCACGGAGCACTTTCCGGTGCCGCTTCGCTCCGCCTTTTCCCAGGCCTTTACCTCCTTTGCCTCTTCCAGACATCACGCTTCTTCACTCCAATCGCTGCCGAATGAGAGCCGAGCTGCCTCCCCTTCCTTTTTTATACAGCCCGGCCGGACCTGACTGAGAAAGAGCTGACAGAGAGTGAGGGGCGGGTCCGGAGAGGAAACTGAGTGACACATTGAGCAGGGAAATGGCTTTGATCATCCAGCTCCGCCTCCACCATCTCCGAGGTGAAGGGGGTGGTGGGTGGGCGCGTCCTCGTCGCCGACGTCATGTACAGGAATGTCCAGAGCCCTGATGGACACGGTAAAAGATGCCAAGCTGCACGACGTCTTCAGTACCCCTGCAGACGGAGCGCAGCGTAGATACACCTGGTCACGGGCAGACGGGTCTATCCGCTCAAGGATAGATTACCTGTTTGTGTCCCGAACGCTCTCGGTCAGATCCACCGACGTCAAGCCGGTGTTCTTCTCTGACCACTGCCTCCTGCTGGTCGACTGTCACCTACAGGACGAGCAGCGGGCTGGTAAGGGAACGTGGAAGCTGAACACAAAGCTGTTGACCCCGGGAAACATTGAGGAGCTCAAGAGGGACTACGCAGGTTGGAGAACCGTGAAGCCCCTCTTTGAGTCCCCAGCGGACTGGTGGGAAACAGTAAAAGGGAACATCAAGAGGTTCTTCATCCTCAAAGGTGTTCAGGAGGCGAGAGAGAGGTGGGGAAAACTGTCCCAGCTCCAGGAAAGTATGCAGAACCTGCTCCTGCTGCAGATGATGGGGGTCGATGTCACAGAGGACCTCAAGGAGGTGAAGGGCCAGCAAGCCTCGCTCTTTGCCTCGGAGGCCTCCAAGATAATCTTCCGGTCCAGGGTCCGCTCGGTGGAGCAGGACGAGATGTGCTCACGTTTCTTCTTCCAGAAGGTGCACAAAGAGAGCTCCGTGCTCAGCAGCCTGAAGAAAGAAGATGGCTTGATAACGTCATCTCAGGCTGACGTCATGAGGATCAGTAAATCCTTCTATGCCAGACTGTATGACGCGAAGCCGACCGACAGCGCGGCCTCCCAGTCGTTCCTGTCGTCGATCACGGAGGTCTTAGACAACAGAACACGGGAGAGGCTGGACCTGCCGCTATCTCTGGACGAGCTGACCAAGGCCCTCTAGTCCTTCGAAAAGAATAAAACTCCCGGAAGCGACGGCTTACTGGTCGAGCTCTATTCCGCTCTGTGGGACTTGATTGGCCAGGACCTGTTGGAGGTGTATGTCAGTATGCTTCGGGCAGGTACCATGAGTGAATCCATGAGGAAAGGCATCATCACCCTCATCTACAAATGGAAGGGGGAGAGGGAGGAACTCAAAAATTGGAGACCAATCTCACTGTTGAATGCGGATTACAAAATTCTGTCAAAGGTAATCGCCAACCGGGTCAGGTCTGCTCTAGGGTCGGTGATTCACCCTGACCAAACCTGTGCTGTGCCGGGCAGGAAGATCGCTGAGAGTCTCGCACTCCTCAGAGATGTGATCACCTACGTGCAGGACAGAGGGTTGGACACCTGCCTGATCAGCCTGGACCAGGAGAAAGCCTTTGACAGGATATCACACAGGTATATGAGAGATGTTCTCTCCAAAATGGGCTTTGGGGAGGGAATCTGCAATTGGATCAGATTGCTCTACACCAACATTGTCAGATTCTGGATCAGTGGTGCTGGAAGAGCACAGCAATTCAGGCAGCATCCGAGGACAGGCAAAATCGACGTTTCGGGCAAAAGCCCTTCATCAGGAATAAAGGCAGAGAGCCTGAAGCATGGAGAGATAAGCTAGAGGAGGGTGGGGGTGGGAGAGAGTGGCATAGAGTACAATAGGTCAGTGGGGAAGGAGATGAAGGTGATAGGTCAGGGAGGAGAGGGTGGAGTGGATAGGTGGAAAAGGAGCTGGGCAGGTCGGACAAGTCCGGACAGGTCAGGGGATCGAGTTTCTGGAGGTTAGAAGCTAGGATGAGGTGGGGGAAGGGGAAATGAGGAAACTGTTAAAATCCACATTGATGCCCTGGGGTTTTACCTGCACATCCACTAATATCATCTATTGTATCCGTTGCTCCCGATGCGGTCTCCTCTACATTGGGGAGACTGGACGCCTCCTAGCAGAGCGCTTTAGGGAACATCACCGAGACACCCGCACCAATCAACCACATCGCCCAGTGGCTCAACATTTCAACTCCCCCTCCCACTCTGCCGAGGATATGGAGGTGCTGGGCCTCCTCCACCGCCGCTCCCTCACCACCAGACGCCTGGAGGAAGAACGCCTCATCTTCCGCCTCGGAACACTTCAACCCCAGGGCATCAATGTGGATTTTAACAGTTTCCTCATTTCCCCTTCCCCCACCTCATCCTAGCTTCTAACCTCCAGAAACTCGATCCCCTGACCTGTCCGGACTTGTCCGACCTGCCCAGCTCCTTTTCCACCTATCCACTCCACCCTCTCCTCCCTGACCTATCACCTTCATCTCCTTCCCCACTGACCTATTGTACTCTATGCCACTCTCTCCCACCCCCACCCTCCTCTAGCTTATCTCTCCATGCTTCAGGCTCTCTGCCTTTATTCCTGATGAAGGGCTTTTGCCCGAAACATCGATTTTGCCTGTCCTCGGATGCTGCCTGAATTGCTGTGCTCTTCCAGCACCACTGATCCAGAATCTGGTTTCCAGCATCTGCAGTCATTGTTTTTACCAACATTGTCAGTGCAGTCTCAATCAATGGGTGGGAATCAGATAGCTTCCCAGTCAGATCTGGAGTCAGGCAGGGCTGCCCTCTCTCTCCTGCCTTGTTTGTGTGCTGCATAGAGCCATTTGCCGAGTCCATCAGGAAGGATGCGAGCCTGAGAGGGGTGACTATTCCTGGCGGAGGGGGCATGCAGATTAAGGCTTCCCTGTACTTGGATGACGTTGCCATTTTCTGCTCGGATCTGCTGTCTGTGCGCAGACTCATGTGCATATGTGACCAGTTTGAATGGGCCTCGGGGGCCAAGGTAAACTGAGGCAAGAGCAAGGCTATGCTCTTTGGGAACTGGGCCGACCAATCCTCGATTCCCTTCACCGTCAGGACCGACCACCTGAAGGTGCTGGGTATTTGGTTCCGTGGGGCTGGGGCGTGCGCCAAGTCTTGGGAGAAGTGTATCAGCAAAGTGAGGCAGAAACTGGGCAGAAGGAAGCTACGGTCGCTCTCCATCGCGGGAAAAAACCTGGTCATCAGCTGTGAGGCACTGTCATTGCTATTATACGTGGCACAGGTCTGCCTAATCCCAGAACCTGTGACCCTGCAGTCACCCGGGCCATCATCCAGTTTATATGGAGGTCAAAGATGGACCGGGTCTGAAGGGACTCACTGTACAAAGATCTGGGCAACGGGGTAAAAAATACACCCAATGCCACCCTCACCCTGATGGCCACCTTTGTGTGTGGCTGCATCAAGCTGTGCGTGGATCCCCGGTACGCAAACACCAAGTGTCACTACGTACTGAGGTTCTACATGTCCCTGGTGTTGCGAAGGATGGGCCTGGCCTCACTGCCGCGGAACGCTCCGAGTAGTTGGACCGTTCCATATCACCTGTCCTTCGTGGAGAAGTTTATGAAGAAAAACACCTTTGACCACAAGTCCATCAGGAAGTGGTCAACAAGTAGTGTCCTTGAGACCCTTCGGGAAAAGGAGAGGGTGGATCCTATTGAGCGGTTCCCTGAGCAGACTGTCAAAGCCATTTGGCAGAATGCCTCATCGCCAGAACTTTCCAACAAGCACCAAGACATGGCTTGGCTGGTGGTGAGAAGGACTCTGCCTGTGAGATCCTTTATGCACGCTCGGACTCTCAGCCGCACCGCATGCTGCCCTCGAAGCGGCTGCGGGGGGGGAACGAGACTGTCACACACCTCCTTCTAGAATGTGCCTACGCAGAAGAAGTCTGGAGAGGAATGCAGTGGTGTTTGTCGAGGTTCATCCCGAGCAGTGCCGTGACGCGGGACTCCGTGCTCTACGGCCTGTTCCCCGGGACGCACACCGTGACGAACATCAACTGTGCCTGGAGGATCATCAACTCGGTGAAGGACGCTCTCTGGGCAGTCTGAAACCTGTTGATCTTCCAGCTGAAGGAGTTGACCCTGACTGAGTGATGCAGACTGGCACATTCCAAGGTCCAGGACTACGTGTTGAGGGACGCGATGGAGCTTGGGGCAGCTGCTGCCAAGGCACGGTGGGGAAAGACCACCGTGTAACATCTGCATGCCTAAGCACAGGGGGCCCACGCAGTCATTTGTGCTCTGCTGACGCCTCAGCTAAAAATGTAATTGTACAGACCTGTAAATAGGAATGATTACTCTGTTTTCGGTATGCAAACAAATGGAATGTTTACATATGTATGGCATGTCCAGTTGTACAGATCATCAAAATATTTTATGAATAAAGTATATTTTTGAAAAAAAAATCCAGCTCACTCTAGCCCCAGCTATATCTGGGACTGAACCTTTTCTCCCCAACACTGACTGTCCCTGAGCAGAGGAGCGCATGCGTGAGGCCCTCCCCCAGCGCTGCCATTGAGGAGCATTTACTCAGTGAGTGCAAGAGGTTTGTTTGAAACAGGCCGCAATGGAGAGATCAGCGCCCAGGGAAGCGAGGGAACAGCAGGCTCCTTCCAGCAGCACATCGGGATGGGAGCCTGGGACACAGAGGGGGCTCCGAGACCGGGATTGATTCGGGGGTGAGTTCAGGGAGAACCGGGGGCTGTTTGTAAGAGGCCGAGCGGAGCAGGAACTGGTCCCGGAACTTGGAGTGAGCGGGCTGGGGGGAAGAGAGAGGCCTTTCTCGGGCTGTGTGTGGGCCTGCTGAGGGAGGCAGAGCGGGAAGAAGCTGCTGTGGGACATTCTTGTGGTTTGCAATCTCTGAACCCAGTTTTAATTTCAATCTGTTTCCCGCTGTTCCTTGAGGTTGTGTGGACCAACTGTAGGAATGTGATACTCTTGTAAAAGGACATACACTGGGGTCCTGATAAAAACATTAGAAATAGCGCCGTTTTTCCTATTTCCAACTGGTAGTTGGGGAGTTGGATATTGAGCTGTGTAAGCATCCTGGTGGTTGAGTATTCCCATTCATGGTGCTGGGCAGTTGTTGCTCAGTTCTTGGATCTCACTCAACTGATATCAAGTTAAAAATCGCACAACACCAGGTTATAGTTCAACGGTTTTTTTTGGAAGCACTTGATGTGTAACGTTGTGCACCCCAGTCCAACACCAACATCTCCAAACCAACTGGTATCGAATCACATGAAAAACAAACACAATCCCCAGACAAGGAGCAGCTCAGGGAAACAATGGAATCAGATCCGTGATTCTGGTTAAGTTGTTGGCTTTAAAGAAAAACAAAACACACATCCTAATGAATATGCAATGAATGTGACAATGATCAGTTCAATATTGCCAGACTAGCCTTATGTTGATTTACAGGTGGTGTCTCTCTGTCTTCCTCCAGAAAAACACCTGAGGGACTAAGATGCTGTAATACTTCCTCAGTTTAAAGCAAAAAGTGATCAGCTGCCTCTAACAAATGGAAGGTACGTAGCCCATTGACGTTTACACACCAGTGTTGGAGATAGATAAACTGAATCCTCATCCAAAATAGACATTCAGGAACTGCATTAAAATCTGCAGTTATTAAGGGCAGTTTCAAAGTTACAATGAAGATAGACAAATAGGCCACATTATTGCATTGTTTCAACAACCATCCGTGAAGGAGGGGGTTAAGCACAGAGATGGAAGGAAACTGTGCTCATCGACAGGGCAAGAGTTACCGAAGAGTCGTCCAGTCGTAGAGACGTATAGCATGGAAACAGGCCCTTGAATCCAACTTGTCCATGCTGACCAGATATTCTAACCTAATCTAGTTCCATTTGCCAGCACTTCACCCATCTCTCTCTAAACCCTTCCTGTTGATATTGTTAAAGTACAGATTTGAGACAGCCCAGGGAATTCCTAGTGGACTCAGACCTATAAGCCTCTCCTGGTTTGTCCTGGAGATTGTACTCTTTGGTAGTCTGGTGTAAAAACCTCGTACAAACAGTTTAGTTTAATTTTAGCCTTCCCCTTTATTTACCAATAGCATCACTGTTACAATGCAATATTAACACCTAAAATCCAGGCTATCTGAGATTCTAAAACCTTAGAAATGTAGGATACCAGAACTTCCTTTAAGAGCCTTCGCAGGCTACTCCACTCTTCTGTCACAAACAGGCTTCCGTTTTACAAACTTTTACAAAAAACACTGCATGTTCTTAATTAGACAGACAGTGGAAAGGCAATAATGCGTAAGGAAGAGAAGTTAATTAACAGGTCTGTGTGCGCTTAGCTGATCACTCCTGTAGGCCCTTAGCCATCCATCAGGTGGGAAAAATAGATCCAGCCCAGTCAGTGCCTGTTGGTGAGGTTAAACCCCATCATAAAGAGGTATCAGTCTAAACTAAGTGGGAGAGATCATAAGGTAACCTTGCACAGCTTGCATGTCTGATATCATTGTTTTACAAAATGGCTTCTCAGCGAGGAGGGCAAGCTTTGACCATAAAATGGCCTCCTCACAGATTGTGTCAGAATCTCTTCAATGTTAGGTTTAGAATGATTTTTAAGCTGGGAGCAGACTCCTGCTTTTTATCTTAAACACAAAATCATTCTGTACCAGAGGCTGAAAGGTTAAATTTGAAATGATTCATTAGTCTCAAATTAAACATGCTTTCTTTTCAGGGTTGTGATTCAAATTCAAAGAAGATCTGACAAGTTAGAATTGACAGAGGGGCAGCTCCAGTCTATTCAGCCTCTGCCTATAGCTCAAATCCTCCAACCGGGATGAAGCATATTTACATGGAGTTTATGTGTGACTGAGAAGGACAGAATTAATCCTTTACTGAATAGTTGTCACATCCAGAGATGATGACTAAATAATGTGAATTTCAAACAGACAATCTATGCAGGTAGCTCATGTGCTACTCACAACACATCCTTTCTATAACCCACTGGCAATGCAACTTGATAAACTTCTGCCCATTTCTCATCTGCCTGAATATGATGTTCTCCATTTCCTCATTAAGACATCATTTTTAAGATCATAACAATCAGAGATACATTTGGATTCGTTTTGTGTATGCCTTTTGATACACTTGCTTTAAATTTTTATCTTTTTGCTGTAACTCAGTTAATTTACCTGAGCTAAAGATGTCGGCTTTGTCATCTCTGTTCCTGGTTCTATCTGATCAAACAGGGTCTCTGCTAATTTCCCTTCAACTTTCTTATCTGTACTCTTTGATCTTTCCTGTTTCAACTGGTGACTTTGTGACCTCGTTACCACACAATCAGGAAACATCCCAGGATATGTGTCCTGCAATAGTTCAGTTGCCTGAATTTGCATTGGCTTTGCAACCACAATCGGCACTCCCACCAGTGAATCAGCAACATCATTAGCAAGGACAAATTGTATTCCAGTCCTCCTACTATGACTTCTCCCCTCTTCACTGGACACTCTAACCTCACTTCTTACAATTGAGCATTTCTTATTTCAATGTGAATTCCCATTACTCGTACCTTTTCTGTCAATAGTCCTTCGGAGGTACATATATCCTCATCTTTTAGCATCACAGATTGAGAGGATCCTTGTATCTCTGAATATTGCTACCTCTTTACCTGCTGCTCCTGGCCTATGCGAGTAAACTTCACCTTCACGGTGTATGGTTTAAGAAGATCTGGCACTTCCTCCATAAACAACCTCAGACCAGCTTGTACATTCTGGTGCAGCTTTCTAGTCTCCACAGTGCTCTCTGTTACCACTCAAACAAAATTCACTGGCTTATCCGGTTTTCGTACATCTGGCTTCTAAGAGCTTTTCCTAACCCACTAATACTGATTCCATGTGGCCTACTTTATTGAAAACACCGGAGCTTTTTCACTTGTCTTTCCCCTTCGAGGCTTTCCTTTTCACCCTGTGGTAAATTATCCTTATGATCTTCACAGAGATCTACTTTTTACTTTCCATGTGAGAATTTCTCTTATCCACAATTATTATCCCTCGTGGATTGAAATTGATTTTGGCAGCCCAATTTTGATTTATTGATCAACTCAATCATCAGCCATTTCTGATGCCAGTCTTGATGTTTTAACTCTCTGCTCTTACACATGAGTTCTCATTACTTCAGGAAGTGAATTTTTGAACTCCTGTCTAAGTGTCAATTACCAAAGTTCAAACTCCCTTTTTCTTCCTTTCCTCACTCTTCTTTTCTCTCTTTTCTCCCTCTGTTCTGTTTTTAATCGTAATTCAAACTGTTTCGTTTCTGTTGCCCTTGATTTTTGCCTCTAACTTGAGTTGTTTCATTTTCAATTGCATGTTAGCCATCTCTGAAGATGGCGTTTCCAGCAAATTTAAATGTTGAGCTATTGCTGTAGTTAGCGCCCATTTCCTCGTGGGTGGAGGCAGGTCAAGCTTCAGCCGGTCTGCTAATTCCAGCAGCTTGACATTAATCACTTTTTGCAAAAATCTGAAGCCACTTCTTCCACCCCCAGAAAACTCTTGACTCAGAGCAATTGGTATCCCAAGCGCTGTTTCCTAATGAAAGGCTGATGCCTGAAACATTGATTCTCCTTCTCAGATGCTGCCTGACCTTGCTTTTCCAGTGCTACACTCTCGTCTCTGATCTCCAGCATCTGCCGTCCTCACTTTCTCCAAGCGCTGTTTAAACTAATTGAATTCAACACCCGGAACAAAAGACGCTCAGACGTACCACTTGCTGTCTTTGAGTCCAACAACCCGAATCCCAAATCAGAACTACAGAATAAATTCTGCAAACAGCCCCCAACCTGTTATGGAAAAGGCCAGACCCCCTCCAAACATTTCAACAAAGTAACCCAGACCCTAACTTTGCTAGATGTTTTAAGCAGGTATAACGAAGATATTCCAGGGGGGGATGCAGCTGGTCAAACTAGTAGTTTTAAACAAAACAGTTTGATTTACGAATTTACCGAATGATACACAAACAAAAGAGTACAGAATACTAAATAACTTAAAAATCTGAAAACCCAACAGATTATACCAATTTAATGATGGTGGGCTCAACATTTACAACAATCCCCATAAACACCCCTTTGGCACAAAAGGTAAAATCAAACAACCGGGTCTTACAGGAGAGATGTAAGAGAGAGTGTACCAGCATGGACCTGCTTCTTTGGGTTCAGCAGCTTTTTCAACTGCCTGACTGCTTTCAGTCAATAGCCAGACAGCCAAAAACCAAATCAAACCACAGAAAAGCTGAGCTGGTAAAACTGGGACACTCCCTTTTCATTGTACAAGTGTTCTAATTAAAAATGTGGAAGCCTTTTGCCTGGGGCATTACCCGTTAGCTATAATCAAAATGGCCCTAAAACCCATCAACTCTGACTTTTCAGTGTCTTTTACAAGGTTGTTAAAGGAGCAGCAGCATCACAGCAGACTGGGTGAAGAAGTAAAAGCCCACGGGATACAGGGTCATGTGCTGAATTGGATCCAAAGTTGGTTCAGTCACAGGAAAGAAAGGATAATGGTCAATGGTGGCCATTGTGAATAGAAAGCTGGTTTAAGTGGTGCTCTGCATGGCTCAAACCTGAGCTGTTTGTTTAATATATTAATGATTTGGAGTTGAATATGGTGGGCAAATTTGTGAAATTTGCAGACGACACAAAAATTGGCCGTGTAGTGGATAGTGTGGAGGATAGCTGTAAGCTCCAAAGCTATATGGATGGTTTGGTGGAGTGGGTAGGAAAGTGGCAGAGTTCAGCTGTGAAAAGTGTCAGGGAATGCATTTTGGGAAGTCGGACAATGAATGGAAATAGACAGTAAATGGGAATATATTGAGAGGGGCAGGTGAAGTGACAGATCTTAGTGTGCAAATGCACAGGTTCCTAAAGATAGATAGGGTTGTAAAGAAGGCACATGGAATGCTCTCCCTCATTGGCAGATGGGTGCCTACAAAAATAGGGAAATCACAAAGAAACTGTATGAAGCACTGGCGGCTACAACAGAAGATGTGTGTGCAGTCGGGTCACCACGTTACAGGAAGGACGTCATTGCTGTGGAGAGAGTGCAGAGGAGATTTACTCGAATGTTGCCAGTGCTGGTGAATTGTAGCTATTTGGAGAGGTTGGGGTTGTATTCCTTGGAGCCGAGGTGCCATGATTAAGGAATACAGGGCAACCCCACATTCGTGGGTCCGGTTATCGTGGTTTACCGTGGTCTGAGTATATAAAAGGGAATGTTCCAGAACCAGGGACCAGGAGTATGCCGGGAAGGCATATTTCCCATTTAAATTAATGGTTTTGCACCTATCTGTAGTTTTGCGTTTCCACTATAGGTCCTGGAACATAGACCCGCCGTAGCCGTGGTGGATATAGTACTAAATAGTGAACTACCCGATGAAGGACCAGCACTCTGAAAGCGTGCACTTCCATATAAACCTGTTGAACTATAACCTGATGTTGTGTGATTTTTAACTAATTAGTGAGAGGGAGCAATTAGACAGGAGGAACCCATTTCCTTTGGCAGAGAGTTCAAAAACCAGGGATCACTGATTTAAGCTCAGTGGTTGTAGGATTAGATGATATGAGCAATTTTTTTTATGCAGAGAGTGCTTGGTATCTGGAATTCACTGCTTGATTTGGAGGTGCAGGCAGAGACCTTACTTTTTTTTCAAACAAAAATTCTATGGAACAGCATCTCAAGTGTTGTAAACTGCAAGGTTACTGGCTGTGGTGGCGTTGGCATGGACAAGATGGGCTGAATGCCACCACCCCCCCCCCGAAGCTGTATTATTTTTATGATTCTCTAGTTATCGATGAGACCAGACCAGTCAATGCTGTGTGAATATGTAAATATATTTACCATATAGCAAAAGTTACAGTTTGATAATTACACCCACACATTCACCAAGCAGGAACTGACAGGTATAGATCAATAACTGAACTCACATACCCACTTGCATTAGGTGGCCCCATTCATGGAGCTGTATGGGTGTTGTTTAGTTTCCAAATCTCACTCAACTGGTATTAGAATTTTAAGAAAAAAAATGGACAAGGAGCAGCTCTGAGCAGGAGTGGAATCAGACTGGTGGTTCTGTTTAAATTGCAGGCTTTAAACAACAAACCCTAATGATCATTAATTGAATGTTACATTGATGTTGCCAATCACAACTGAGGTTGATTTACAGGAGGTATCTCTTCTGTCTTCCTTCAGGCAAGTACTCAAAGGACCAAGACAATGTAATATTCCCACGGTACAGAGCCAAGTGTGACCAGCTGCTTCGAACAACCAGCAGGTACGTTACTGCTGTCAGAGCGAAGAACATCCTTTCCACAGTCACAGAGTGGATTGAGTCATGTTCACATTGAGTTCCATTTCCAGAGAGATTATGTTCAAACCAAGAGTCAAACAACACCAAGGAAATAGAAGTATATATTTTTTATCTACATTCTCAATGCATGCTACCCATTTCCTATCAACTTGAATGAATCCTCATCCGAAATATACATTGCATTAAATCTGAACATAGTATGGTACAGCACAGGAACGGGTCCTTCAGCCCACAATGTTGTGCTGAACTTGACGCCAAATGAAATGAATCCCTTCTGCCTGCCCTTGGTCCATATCCCACCATTTCTTGCATGTTAATTTGCTTATTTTTAAGTCCCTTCAATACCTTTATCGTATCTGCCTCCATCACCACCCCTGGCAGTGCGTTCCACTCCTATCCCTCTCTACATTAAAAGAAACTGCACCATGGGTCCCTTTTGAACTTTCCCCGTCTCACCTTATATGCATGCCTCTTAGTTTTAGACATTTCAACTCTTGGAAATAGATTCTGACCATCAACCTTAAGCATGTATCTCATAATATTATGGGAGTTCTGGATGTAGGTTTGCTCACTGAGATGGAAGGTTTGCTTTCAGACGTTTTATAATTAATCATCAGTGAGCCTCTGGATGAAGCACTGGTGGTATGGCCCGCTTTCTGTTTATTCGGTTTCCTTGGGTTTGTGATGTCATTTCCTGTGGTTGTGTCGCTTCGTGTTAATTTTCTCCGGGGTGGTAAATGGGATCCAAGTCAATCTGTTTGTTGATGGATTTCCGGTTGGAATACCACACTTCTTGGAATACCATTGCATGTCTCGGTTTGACTTGTCCTAGAATGGATGTGTTGTCACAGTTGAAGTGGTGTCCTTCCTCACCTGTATGTAAGGATACTAGTGAGAGTGGGTCATGTCTTTTTGTGGCTAGTTGATGTTCATATATCCCAGTGGCTAGTTTTCTGCCTGTTTGTCCAATGTAGGTGGACACCTAAATAGAAAGCAGGCCATACCACCAGTGCTTCATCCATTGGCTCACTGATAATGGTACCTAATATGGTGACAAAACATCTGAAACTGGACCTTCCAGCTTAGTGAGAAAACGTAGATCCAGAACCTCAACCTGTGCAGCAACTCTTCTCAAATTTTTACAGACTTCTATTAAGTCTGCCCTCAGCCTCTGCTGCTCAGAAGAAAACTACTTGTGTTTTTCTAGCTTCTCTTTATAGCTCATACCCTCTAGACAACATTCTGGCAAACCTCTTCTGCACCCTCTCTAAATTCTCCACGTCCTTCCTGTAATATGCCGACCACAATTGAAAAATCTCACAACACCAGATTATGGTCCAGCAGGTTCATTTGGAAGTACTATTTTTCAGAGCGCTGCTCCTTCATCAGGTAGCCATGAAACAGGAACACGAGACACAGAATCTATCGCAAAAGATTATAGTGTCATGCAACTGAAATGATATTTTAAAGAAACCAAGATTGCTGTTCAGTGTTTCATCTTTTAGAATGGGTTGCAGGTTTCAGTTCATTAATATATACATCCCAGAACTACTTTTAAGTCACATTCCAAAGATGACTTCAGACTTTATTCAAAAGAGGGTGACATCTCAGCTCAGACAATGTATTAAACGTGTAAAGTCTGTCTGTATCCCAATCTTGAGTCAGACTGGTTCTATTGCCAAAGTAGGAACATATAAAGTATTATATGGATTGACTGCCTGCAGGTTGTGCTCTTTTTGAGCAAAATAGAATGCATCTGCAAATATAATCCTGCAAATGCACATTCACCCCAGAGATTTGCATGTGCGTGCGTGTGTGTGTGTGTGTGTGTGTGTGTGTGTGAGAGAGAGAGAAAGCATTGGAGTGTGAGTACATATGCAAATGTGTGTGTGTGTGTATGCTTGGTAAAGTGTGTATGAGTGCGATAGAGTATAAAGCCTGTGAGAAGGTGTGTGCATGGATGTGAGTGTGGAGGGTTATTTATATGTGTGGATGAGGGAAAGTGTGTGGATGAGAGAGCGTCTGCATGAGTGTGTGTGTGAGTGAGAGAGTGTGTGGTGTGACAGGAACCCAAGGTCCCGATTGAGGTTGTCCTCAGGTTCTGAACTTTAGTCAGGATAATTTTAATGTTGCAAGCCAGGTGAACAAATAGACGATGCTGTTAGTTTGAATAACCAAACATGAGGTAGATAGTGAGCACATTGAAGGATACATTGTGAGGTCTTGCACGTTGGACAAAAGAATACAAGCATGGACTACTTTCTAAACGGTGAGAAAATTCGTAAAGCCAAAGTACAAAGGGATCTGGGAGTGCTAGAGTCCGTGATTAAGAAAGCGAATGCAATGTTGTCATTTATCTCAAGAGGGTTGGAATATAAAAGCACCGTTGCACTACTGAGACTTTATAAAGCTCTGGTTAGGCCCCATTTGGAGTACTGTGTCCAATTTTGGTCCCCACACCTCAGGAAGGACATACTGGCACTGGAGCGTGTCCAGCGGAGATTCACACAGATGATCCCTGGAATGGTAGGTCTAACATATGAGGAACGGCTGAGGATCCTGGTATTGTATTCATTGGAGTTTAGAAGATTAAGGGGAGATCTAATAGAAACTTACAAGATAATACATGGCTTGGAGAGGATGGATGCTCGGAAATTGTTTCCGTTAGGCGAGGAGACTAGGACCCGTGGACACAGCCTTAGAATTAGAGGGGGTAAATTCAGATCAGAAATGCGGAGACATTCCTTCAGCCAGAAAGTGGAGGGCCTGTGGAATTCATTGCCGCAGAGTGCAGTGGAGGCTGTGACGCTAAATGTCTTCAAGGCAGAGATTGATAGATTCTTGATGTCACAAGGAATTAAGGGCTACGGGGAGAATGCGGGTAAGTAGAGTTGAAATGCGCAGCAGCCCTGATTGAATGGCGGAGTGGACTCGATAGGCCGAATGGCCTTATTTCCGCTCCTATGTCTTATGGTCTTATTTCAGCTATCAGTAACTGAGAATGACAATTATTCTTTTGTCACTTACATAGACACAGCAATCAAATAATATGAATTGCAAATGCACAATCTGTCTCAAAGCCTTACACAGAATGATTAATGTGTAGCTTTTAGATTAGATTAGATTACATTACAGTGTGGAAACAGGCCCTACGGCCCAACAAGTCCACACCGACCCGCCGAAGCGTAACCCACCCATACCCATACCCCTACATTTACCCCTTACCTAACACTACGGGCAATTTAGCATGGCCAATTCACCTGACCTGCACATCTTTGGACTGTGGGAGGAAACCGGAGCACCCGGAGGAAACCCACGCAGACACGGGAGAACATGCAAACTCCATACAGTCAGTCGCCTGAGGCGGGAATTGAACCCCAGTCTCTGGCGCTGTGAGGCAGCAGTGCTAGCCACCATGCCGCCCATTAACTATGTAACTAAATGTTTCCCCCAAGCCCCATCTCTCTCTCTCTCTTCTCTTTCTCTCTCACACACACACACACACACACACTCTCTCTCTCTCTCTCTCGTTCGCTCTCTGACTTACGATGAGTTTCAAAAACATACACCACCCTGACACACATTACAATGTCTAACAGCCATGCAGTTACATTGACATTACAAGTAACACAAAATGTTAGGTTCAAAATGCTTTCTATCCACAGATCCTTTGTCAGAGAGTCCAATAGCACAGAGTCAGGCCGTTTGAAACTTTTGAATTTGCACTGATCAGAAACAATCCGCTAACAATTTTCATCCTGATCAGCCAGCATCCAATTGCATAAATGGATCATTGTAGCAGAGGAGCTTATCATCAACATAATTCTGCATTTCTTCATATTGCAGTAGAAGATTTGTTTTGTCTGTTTCAATCCAACCAGAAACTCTTTTTTTTTTCAGATAATTATGTACTTTGTAAAAAATTGCAACAATTTTGAAAGAAGAGCTCTGCATTCCTCCTCCCCCTCCCCCGGATGCAACACAAAAAAGTGTGAAATCTGGCTGTAATTTTCATAATGTATCAGTGAAATCTAATAACCATTCTTCAAAGCAGTGGAGAAAAGGGACAAAAATGCCAAAATTGGTAGGTTTGTAGAAGTGCACATTTTATCTTCAAGCAGAGTTGAACACTGCTTTTGTTCAATACATTGAATTTAGCAGTTTACATATTCCGCACTGCATGACAAAAAAATAAAAGTCCTTGTCCTTTCCTCCTCCCTACCTCTAGAGCAACGCAAAGGCACTGCTAATGGTGCATCATCACACTACGGAGCAGGGGAATGTTCTGTCTACATCAGAAAATAGAAGTGAATTAGCCAATTGTCTTTTCTGTACAAGGAACATTGTGGTCAGTCAGCTCCAATGCAGCTGAATTGTTCACCACTGTTTCTCTTAGTTGCAAATGGATTCAGTTTACATTGATTGTTACTTCAGCAGTGTTCAGAAAAGTACATCTCTATGCACTGAAACAAAAAATGATGGCATTCTGAAGACCAACATTTTATATCATGACTCTGTTAGATTCCGCACTATCCAAGATACAAAAGGTCCATTGTGTTTCCTACCTTGACTGTGAAGAGCAGCACCGAATCCTTTCTGTTGCAGT
Source organism: Chiloscyllium plagiosum (assembly GCF_037043375.1). Classification (NCBI taxonomy): domain Eukaryota; kingdom Metazoa; phylum Chordata; class Chondrichthyes; order Orectolobiformes; family Hemiscylliidae; genus Chiloscyllium; species Chiloscyllium plagiosum. Next base: position 3,391,552 of record NW_028270187.1, on the reverse strand, counting down.
GTGTTATGTTTTCACTTACACGATTCCTACAGGCACTAACAATTAAAGAACTTCAGCTGTTTTCCATTCACTACAGGAGACATGTGTTGTCAGTCTGTAACTCAGTTCAAGAGTAAACTCACTCTAACTCAGCCACTGGATGCTGAATGGAAAATAATAAAATTTGGCCTCAATTATTTCCAGATATGAATTGACTCTCAACATCACTTATCACAGCTGAGGATATGCAGCACCTGATAAAGTCTACCACACATGCACATACATACAATGTAAAAATAAATTGAGACTGAAATGCAATAAAATTAAGCATCATTGAAAAGAGTTTATTTACAGAGTTTATGCGACACTCAGACAAAAAAAACACAACTGAACATAGGTGAATGAGACCCAGTAAATCTCCGATGAACCCTCTCCACAGCTTGAGGATCCTTCCTGAAATAAAGTGCCCAGAACTGAACACAAATGTGATCTGACCAATGTTATGTGATTGAGATTGTGGAAAACATATCAAAACCAGCACTATAGTTATTAAAAGTTAGATGTCTGCAGAATTGATGTCAAATTGTCCTTTCCATACAGACACTGACAATGAGTGGATGAAGTTCTCATTCCCAACAATTACTGCAGAATTGATGCATAAGAGAATGTCCCAGTACAGATACAATGAGCTGAATGGTCTGCTTCTGAGCTGTGCCATATCAGTGATTCTAATTTTGGTGAGAAAGGAGATGACATGCTGTTGTGTTGTCATATTGGTATAAAAATATCATACAAAAATGGACTGACATGCAGAATAAAACTCATTTTCACAAACAAAAACACCAACAATGTCTGGGTACAAAATTTCAAACTAAATGTCTCAGTGATACCACAGATCCCAGACTCTCTGCCCAAACAAGAAATGTGTGACCATAATTCAGAATGGTTCTCAGAATAAAGCAATTTCCCTTCTGCCATCACCTTATCTTCTTTCTTCCCCACTCACCCCCACAGACTGACAGTCAACTCAAAAATCACAAAATACAGAAAAGATTAAGATCCAGTCTCAACACCCTAATAACAACTATCACAGAATGTATCACACAGACACAGAATATTGCTAGCATCCACTTTAATACACAAGAGTAGACACTGACAAGTACAGGCTGATAATTACACACTCATTCATGTTGCAGAAACAAACAAACGATGACGACCCTGTTACTGCGATCCAAATGTGTGACTAACAGTCTCCATCGGTCAGTTTCAGTTAACTTTCGTCACACATTCACATTACAGTGACTGTCAGGGACAGATTAATAACCACACTCTCATTCACAAAGCTAAAACTGACAGGAACAGAATGATAACTACACTCCCAGTTTCACACAGCATAAACTGACAAGTACAGTCTGATAATGACAGTCTCATATTCAGAGCAGATTCTCACAGGTACATATTGGTCACATTCACCAAACAGGATCTGACAGGTAGAAGTCAATAAATAAATTCACGTATTGACAATGCAGAGATTGAGGAGCATAGATTGTAACTGCATTTACATCCTGATATAGGAGAAACTGACAAGTACAGATTAATATTGACAGTTCCAATTCACAAAGCAGGTACAGACTGGTAACTACACTCTCATTCACATAGGGGAAATGGACAGGTAGAATTGATAGTTATGCACACATGGAAGAAACTGACAAGTACACATTGATAACTACATTGGTTATATAAATGATTAGGAGTTTGGTATTGAGATTATATTATCTCTAAATTGCAAGTGATACTAACCCAGGGAGAAGAGTGAATTGTGAAGATGATGCTGAGTGACTTCACAGGAAGATTGACAAGTTTACCAAATGGGCTGAAATCTGGCAGATGAATTCCAATGCAGAGAAATATGAGGTAATGCATTTTGCTAACAGAAACACACGGCAACAATGCAGGGTCAATGGTACATCTTTGAAGGGATTACTGGAGCAGAGGGACCTCTGGGTTCACGTTTATCATTCTCTGAAGGTGGCCAGGCAAGCTGAAACCTTTGTGAAGAAGGCTGATAGGATCCTTGCCGTTATAAATAGAGGCATTGAGTATAAAGCTGAGGAGACGATGCTCCACCTCCACAAATCATTGGTCAGACTACATTTGTGTTCAGTTCTGGGCAGTTTATTTAAGAAACTTTAAGCTCTGGAGAGTGTTCATTGAAGATTTACTAGAATGACAGCAGGAATGGAGGATTTTACATGCAAGGAAGGATTAGTGATATCAGGCTCCTGCTCCTTGGAGCAGAGAAGATTAAGAGGGGAACATAAATGTTTCCCTCTTCATCTTGACCTTGTTCCTCGTCCCCTCCTGTACCTGTGTACCTCAGCGTGGTGTACGTGATGCAGGGTGCTTGCTGCTCTGCTTGGTCAGCCTGAAAACAGGACAACACAGAAATATAGTAGATAGGAGTAGGGCCAAAATTGGTGGCATTTTGGACACAGGAAGGTTTTCTAAGAGTACAATGGAAATTTGATCCACTGGACCAGTGGGTCAAGGAATGACGGATGAAGTTTAATTTCGGTAAACGTGAGGTGTTGCATTTTGGTAAGGCAAACCTGTACAAGTCTGGGGAGTGTTTCTGAACAAACAGACCTTGGGGTGCAGGAAGACATTTCCTTGAATGTGGTGTCACAGCTAGACACTGTGGTGAAGGCAGCATTTGCCATGCTTCCCTTCACTGGTCAGAGCACTGACGGCAAGAGTTGGGGCGTCATGTTACAGCTGTACGGGACGTTGGTGAGGCCACTTTTAGAACACTGTCTACAGTTCTGGTCAACCTGCTGTGGAAAGGATGTTCTCAAGTTGGAAAGGGTACAGAAAAGATTTACAAAGATGTTACCACAACTGTAGATTTGAGTTATAAGAAGAAGGGGCATAATCTGCGAGCTTTTCTCCCTGTTTTTCGGAGGCTGAGGGGTGACCTGAGAGGTTATAAAATCACGAGGGGCATAGATAAGGTAAACAGCTATGGTCTTTTCCCCAGGGTAGAGGTGTCCAAAACTAGTGGGTATAGGTTAAAGGCGAGAGGGGAAAGATTAAAAAGGGATCAGAGAGGCAAATTTATTACAGAGTATATGGAATGAGCTGCCAGAGGAAGTGGTAGAGGCAGGTACAATTACAACATTTCAAAGACATTTGGAAAGGTACATGGATAAGAAAGGTTTAGAGCGATATGGGCCAAATGCAGACAAATGGGACTAGTTGAGTTTGGGAATCCTGTTAAGCTTGGGCAAGTTGGGCCAAAGGGCCTGTTTCCATGCTATATAACTCTAAATTTGGATGAGAATAATAAACTTTGTCTGAAAGACAGAGTGTACAGGAGGAGCTGTGAATATCTGGGGTCATTATCCAGACCAATTTCTCTTGACAAAGAATGTGATTGGAACAAACCTAAAACTGACCCTGACAAATGTTATTTCTCTGTACTCTGAAAAGGATGTGGCCATCTCTGCCAAGGTGGGAAGTACAAAGTTAAAAATCACACAACACCAGGTTATAGTCCAACAGGTTTAATTGGAAGCACACTAGCTTTCGGAAAGGTGGGAAGTGGATGCAATTCCAAAATGTCCTTGAACCAATCAACTTGCTCAGCCAGAAGGTGGTGAGGAATTTGGAAAGGATTGGGAGTCATGTGCAGAGCAGACTGGGTGAGGAGGACAGATTTCATTCCCTGAAGGACCATTACAGACAGGAACAGGAGAAGGCTATTTGGCCTCTCGAGCCTGCTCAGCCATTCAATAGCAACATGGCTGATGCACCATTCCTCACGCTCACTTTCCTGCACTTAACATGTAACACTCAATTCCCCAACTGATCAAGAATCTATCTACTCCAGCTATAAACCTGCTCTCTGTTCCCACACACAGCTCTCTGTGGCAAGGAGTTCCAAACACTCTCAACCTTCTGAGAGAAGAAATTCCTCCTCACCTCAGTCTTCAATTTTGAACCAGATGGTTGTTTGTTCCTGACAACAGTCATCATTAGGGTCAACCTGTTTTTGTCCCAAATCGAATTCCAAATCCACCACCTGCCACAGCAAGATTCAAATTCACATCTGCAGGGCACACCCTGGGGAACTGAAAACATAGGATTTTGCTTCCCCATTATTTCAGAAACTGAAAATGAATCTCATCAAAATTAATTTCAGAATAAATTTCACCACATCTTTGCACTAAACCTTGATGTCGCCAGAATCCATACAGTGTGGAAAGAGACCATTCAGCCCATCCAGTCTGCCCCAAGCCAGTGAAGAGCATCCCAAACAAACCCTGAGTTTCAGTGATTGAGGGAGATCGGACAGACTGGGGTTGTTGACCTTACAGCAGAGTAGATTGAAAGAGAGGGATGTATAAATCAATGAGGGATGAAGATAGGAAGAAACTTTGACCCCTTGGCAGAGGTGGAGATGGGGCACAGATTGGAGGTAAGGGCCAGAGGTTTCGAGGGGATGTGAGGAAAATCTTGTTCACCCAGAGGGCGGTGGGGAATCTGGAACTCACTGCCTGTAAGGGTGGGAGAAGATGAAGCCCTCATCACATTGAAGGAGGATTTAGATGTAAACTCGTGACACCAAGGCTATGGGGCAAGGTGCTCGGGAAATGGGATTAGAAAATAGTGGCGTGGTTGTTTCTGACCAGCACAGGCTCGATGGGCCTTTTTCTGGGCTGCAGAGCTCTCAGAAGCTATGACTAACTCACTTTGTGATGTGTATTCTACATCCAAGATACCAACCAACTGCAACGTGATTTCGTGCATTTCAAGTTCGGGGGGGGGGGGGGGGGGGGGTTGTCTTCAAACGAGAGATTGGGCACTTTAGGCAAATAATCTCTGGTGTTTAGAGTAGTGCGAGGAGGATTCTGTGTAATCCAAGATTATGGGAAAAATTTCTGCCTGTAACAGCTGCTCCTTTTTTGAGGTATTTTAGATGCTGGAGGTGATTTCCTCGAATTGCAGGAGCAGCAATTTCATATGCTGTTGTTTGGGAGGATGGGGGTGCATAAGAGAATGGGGGAGAGAGAAGGGGAGCAGAGGCTTGGAGTGAGACCGAATGGGGGTAGAGATGCAGAGTGTGGGCAGAGAGGGAGTGGAGAGAATGGACGGGGGGGCAGAAGGTGGAGGGAGAGACAAAACGAATCCCATTTTCACCAGGACTGATGTCAAGTGTCCTATGAACTGGAACCCATTCCTCCCACAGCAAACAACAAGCTTCTGAACAGAATTCAACGGCAACTGGGCCATTCACAGAGAGGCATCAAAAATATGATCGGGAGGAGGCCATTCAGCCCCTCCAGCCTGCTCCACCAATTCAACGGGATCATGGCTGATCACTCAACTTCGCCCTCGCGCCCTCCCTTTCGCCCCTAAGAACTCTATTCAACTCCTTCCTGAACAACATTCAGTGTTCTAGCCCTGACTGCTTTCTATGGCAGAGAATTCCACAGGCTCCCCACTCTCTGAGTAAAGACATTTCTCCTCATCTCAATCTTGTCACGTCTCCTTTAGACAGTGACCCCCCCTGGTTCTTAACTCTCCGCCTGGCACCAGGAACACCCTCCCTGTATTTTCTCTGTCTTGTCCTTGTTCAAATTTAATGGATTTCTACGGGATTCCCCCTGAATTCTTCTCAACTCCAGTGAATATCGTCCTAACCAATCCAGTCTCTCTCCACCAGTCAGTCCTGCTATCCCAGGAATCACTCTGGGAAACCTTTGCTGCACCAACTCCATAGGCACAATGTCCTTTCTCAGATAAGGAAACGCCAAACTGCACACACAAACTGATCTCATCCTGTCCAATTGTGGCAAGCTATCCCTGCTCCAGGACTTGAAACGTCTCTCTGTAAAGGTCTCCCTTATCTGAGCAAGGATGTTACACACTCTCTCTCTCTCCCCACACAGCTGCTGTCCGACCTGCTGAGTTTTTCCAGCAGTTTCTGTGTTTATAACCTGCAACATGAACTCTGATTCTCTCTCCCCCTCTCTCCACAGATGCTGCCAGACCTGCTGAGTGTCTGAGGGAATTTTTATAGAGTGTTCATGTCAAGTCTTCAGCTGCACCCCAGTGAAGAACGAGCACGGATCATGGATGAAAAATGGATTACCTGGCACCGTGAGGCAGATGGAATTACTGGTCACATTGGATATCATTCCACTGGGACCCCTGTTGATCATGAGACACTGGTACCGGCCTTGGCATTTGGATTGGAAGGATTCAATGGCCAGCTCTGTCCTGTCTGAGCTAGAGTTGTAATTCCCACTGGCATTGTTTAAGGCTTTCAGTTGAAAGTACCATTGAAAGTAGGGTCCAGTACCTTGGCTCCCAATCAGAACCTCCATTTTAGTGGCTCTGGGGGGTGTGGAAACCCCAGCAACAGGAACTGGAACAAAACAAGACAAACAGGAAATAACAGATTGGATGCTGAAACTGTCTTTTTTGTCACAGATGTTACCTTCGATGACAGGATAATAATTGATGGAAAGGAGAAATAAAACAAGCGAGATTTCACATAATCGCAAAGTCTCCCTATGTTGTAAAATCTACACTTCGAAAGATGTGTGTCAACTATGGATGGCCAAATGGTACATCATCTAACCATGGCCTCTCGATGTTCAATGGTGTTACCATCACTGTCCCTACCCCACTGCACTATCAACATCCTGGGGGTTACTGTCACGGTCCTCACCCTCTTGCCACAATCAACATCCAAGGGGTTACCATCACTGTCCCCACCTCCACTCCACTATCAACATCCTGAGGGTTATTGTTGGGAAAGTTGACGTGATTTTACTGGAAGCCATTTTCCTAATCCGGCTGAGAAACCATTTTGTGTCCCCAGAATTTTGCTGGCTGTGCATTCCTTACTATTAGGTAACATTAAAGGTAGGCCTTATCTTCCTAAGGTTAAAAATGTGTTGCTGGAAAAGCGCAGCAGGTAAGGCAGCATCAAAGGAGAAGGACAATTGACGTTTCGAGCATAAGCCCTTCTTCAGGAATGAGGAGGGTGCACCAAGCAGGCTAAGATAAAAGGTAGGGAGGAGGGACTTGGGGGAGGGGCGTTGAGAATGCGATAGGTGGAAGGAGGTTAAGGTGAGGGTGATAGGCTGGTGAGGGGGTGGGGGTGGAGAGGTCGGGAAGAAGATTGCAGGTCAAGAAGGCGGTGCTGAGTCTGAGGGTTGGGACTGAGAAAAGGTGGGGGGAGGGGAAATGAGGAAGCTGGAGAAATCTGCGTTCATCCCTTGTGGTTGGAGGGTTCCTAGGCGGAAGATGAGTCGCCATGGTCTGGCGATGGAGGAGGCCAAGGACCTGCATGTCCTTGGCAGAGTGGGAGGGGAATTAAAGTGTTCAGCCGCGGGGTGGTTGGGTTGGTTGGTGCGGGTGTCCCAGAGGTGTTCTCTGAAACGTTCCGCAAGTAGGCGGCCTGTCTCCCCAATGTATAGGAGGCCACATCGGGTGCAGTAAATGATGTGTGTGGAGGTGCAGGTGAATTTCTGATGGATACTGAAGGATCCCTTGGGGCCTTGGAGGGAAGTGAGGGGGAGGTTTGGGGGCAAGTTTTGAATTTTTTGCGGTTGCAGGGGAAGGTGCCGGGAGTGGATGTTGGGTTGGTGGGGGGTGTGGATCTGACAAGGGTGTCGCGGAGGGAGTAGTGTTTCCGGAACGCTGATAGGGGTGGGGAGGGAAATATATCCTTGATGGTGGGGTCCGTTTGGAGGTGGCGGAAATGACGAAGGATGATCCGATGTATCTGGAGGTTGGTGGGGTGGTAGGTGAGGACTAGTGGGGTTCTGTCCTGGTGACGATTGGAGGGGCGGGGTTCAAGGACGGAGGAGCCGGAAGTGGAGGAGATGCGGTGGAGAGCATCGTCAACCACGTCTGAGGGGAAATTGCGGTCTTTGAAGAAGGAGGCCATCTGGGTTATTCGGTATTGGAATTGGTCCTCCTGGGAGCTGATGTGGCAAAGGTGAAGGAATTGAGAATATGGGATGGCGTTTTTACAGGGGGCAGAGTGAGAAGAGGTGTAATCTAGGTAGCTGTAAACCGAACAACCCAGATGGCCTCCTTCTTCAAAGACCGCAATTTCCCCTCAGACGTGGTTGACGATGCTCTCCACTTCCCACTTCCTTTACGAGTTATTGCCACTTCACGGTCATTCAGCTAATTAGGGACATCTCTGTTTAGTGTTAGCAATCTGTGTAAATACTTGTGGAATGCATAATGGTGCTTAGGTTTGACCCTAATGACTAACCTCTAATTTAGTACCAACTTGGAGGCATATCAACGATCAGCCCCTATCTACTTTCTCTATATAATCCTGTAGTATCCTGATGTACTTCAGAATAGCACAGAGCCACAATTAGGATTGTGAATTCCCCATGATATATCGCAGAATAAACTAATCAGTTCTCAAGGTCTGAGTCTCGAGAGTTTTCTTCAACAGTTACCATCACTGTGCCCATCCCCACTATCAACATCCTGGGGGTTACTGTCATTGTCCCCACCTCTACCCCACTGTCAATATCCTGGGGGTTACTGTCACTGTCCCCAATCCCACCCTACTACGAACATCTTTGGTGTTAACATCAGCCTCCCCCAGCTTGTCTAAGCTTCTACCTTTCTCGGATGGATTGCTTAACAAGGAATTGTAGAGTCAGAGACAGCACAGAAACAGGATTTTCAGCCAACTGAATCCATGCCAGTCAAAAGCAACCAACTTTATTCTCTAATATAATTTTCCCAGTCATAGGGTCATACAGTACGGAAATAGACCAGTTGGCCCAATAAGTCCATGCCGACCAGGTCTCACAAACGAAACTAGTCCCATTTGTTTGCGTTTGGCCCATATCCATCTAAACCTTTCCTATCCAATAACAATCTCTTTTAGAGGTTGTTATTGTACCCACTTCTACCACTTCCTCTGGCAGCTCATTCCAAATATGCACCACCATTTGTGTGAAGTTACCCCTCTGGTCACTTTTAAATCTTTCCCCTCTCACCTTAAACCAAGGCCCTCTAGTTTTGGACTCCCCTGCCCTGGGGAAAAGTCCTTGGCTATTCACCTTACCCAAGCTCATATTTCTGCAAGAAAATACAAGTGAAACGTCAAGGACCACTTAGTCAGACTCGAGCTTTGGCATCGCAAGTGAATATCTAAATCCTTCTTCAACGTGATGAGGATTTCTGCCTCCCTCACTCTTACAGGCAGTGAGTTCCAGATTCCCCACTACCCTCTGGGTGAAAATGTTTTGCCCCACATCCCTCCCTAAACCTCCTACCCCTTACTTTCAATCTATGCCCCTCCCCCAGTCATTGATCCCTCCATCAAGGAGGGAAACGTTTCTTCCTGTCTACACTATCTACACCCATTATTTTATACATCTCAATCATGTCGCCACACTCAATCTCCTCTGCTCTCAGGAAAACAACCACAGTCTATCCAATCTCTTTCGATCACTGAAACTCTCCAGCCCCCAAAGTAAAATCCTGGTAAATCTCCATCTGCACGCTCACCCAGTTCTATCACCTTGCTCAGATAATGTGGATTTGTATAGTCGTTTACAAACTTACTGATCACTGAAACGGCGAGGAATTTGCTGTCCAGGAGAGACTCTGCTTGCTGGTTAGAAACAGCACAGTGATAATTGTCCTCTTGGTGTTTGCTGATGTTGATGATTGTGTGTACGGTTCTGTTGTGGTTGGAGTATTCCCAGTAAATCTCCTCACCATCCTTCTGGGAAATATATTGAATTGGGGTCAAAACAAGCGGTTTAAAGGGTGCTGTCTCCCTCCACTACCACGTTTCCAGGTGGGCACTCAGCTCTACGACTGACACAGGAATACCTGTGATTAAACCAAACTGTTAGGCACTTTTCTAAGGCACGAATTGTTGTGCTTAGCAACAAACAGTACTCCCACCATACACTCAGGAGAGAGTTACAGGGTCACAGAGAGTCAGAGGGTCATAGAGCATAGAAATGTATAGCACAAAAAAGGGCGGTTGGCCCACGATGTTGTGCCGAGGTTTAATCCGAATGTAAAATATAGTAACTTAACCTACTCACCCTTCAACTCACTGCTATCCCTGTGCATGACTAGCAGTCGCTTAAATGTCCCTAATGACTCTGTTTCCACTACCACAGCTGGCAACGCATTCCATGTATTCACAACTCTCTGTGTAAAGAACCTTCCTCCTAATACCTTCAAACAATGACTCCTCATACCAGTCAATCGTGCCCTGGGAAAAGGTCTCTGGCTATTGACTCTATCTATCCCTCTCATTATTTTGTATACCTCGATCAGGTCTCCTTTCTTCCTCCTTCTCCCCAGAGAGAAAAGTCCAAGCTTATTCAACCTTTCTTCATAAGGCAAGCCCTCCAGTCCAGGCAGCATCCTGGTAAACCTTCTTTGCACCCTCTCCAAAGCCTCTGTATCTTTCCTATAGTAGGGCGACCAATATTCCAAGTGTGGTCTCACCAAGGAATTGGACAGCTACAGCAAAACCTCACGGCTGTTAAACTCGATCCCCCTGTTAATGAAAGCCAAAACACCATGTGTTTTCTTAACAACCCTACCCACTTGGGTGGCAACTTTGAGAGATCTATGTACTTGCAAGCCCAGATCCCTCTCTTCCTCCACACTGCCAAGAATCCTGTCTTTAATCCTATATTCAGCATTCGCGGTCAACCTTCCAAAATGCATCACTTCGCATTTATCCAGGTTGAACTCCATCTGCCATTTCTCAGCCCAGCTCTGCATCCTGTCTATGTCGCGCTGCAGCCTACAGTAGCCCTCTATACTATCGATGACACCTCCAACCTTTGTGTCATCTGCAAATTTACTAACCCACCCCTCAACCTCGTCATCCAAGTCATTTACAAAAAGTACAAAGAGCAGAGGCCCTAGAACAGAGCCCTGCGGGACCCCACTCAACACTGACCTCCAGGCAGAATACTTTCCATCTACAGTCACTCTCTGCCTTCTGTCAGCTAGTCAATTCTGAATCCAGTTAGGCAAATCACCCTGTATCTCATACTTCCTGACTTTATGAACGAGCCTACCATGGGGAACCTTATCAAATGCCTTGCTGAAGTCCATATAAACCATATCCACTGCTCGACCATCATCGACCTGTCTTGACGCTTCCTCAAAGAACTCAATAAAATTTGCGAGGCATGACCTGCCCCTCACAAAGCCATACTGACTGCCTTTAGTCACACTATACTTTGTCAAATAGTCATAAAACCTATTCCTTAGAATTCTTTCCAAACCTTTGCTGACCACAGACGTAAGACTGACTGGTCTGTAATTGCCAGGGATTTCCCTACTACGCTTCTTGAAAAGAGGAACAACATTCGCCTCCTTCCAATCCTCCGGTACAACTCCTGTGGAGAGGGAGGAGACACATCCTCGCCAGCAGCTTAGCAACCTCCTTTCTCGCTTCCCGGAGCAGCCTAGGGTAAATCTGGTCTGGCCCTGGGGACTTATCAATCTTAATGTTTTCCAAAGTTTCGAGCACATCAACTTCATCAATCTTGATCTGGTCAAGACTGTATCTCCGCTCCTCTAAGTTTTCGTTTACAATAAGGTCCCTTTCCTTGGTGAAAACCAAAGCTAAAAACTCATTTAGGGCTTCCCCTATCTGCTCAGACTCCACGCACAAGTTCCCTCCGCTATCCCTGATTGGCCCTACCTTCTCCCTGATCATTCTCTTATTCCTCATGTATGAGTAAAATGCCTTTGGGTTCTCTCTAATCCTTCTTGCCAAGCCTTTTTGTGCCCCTCCTGACTCTCCTCAGCTCCTTTCTAGCAAGCCTGTAATCATCTAAAGCTGTGCTCGATCTTTGCTTCCTCCATCTTACGTAAGCTGCCTTCTTCCTTTTGATGAGAAGTTCCTCTGTTCTCATCATCCAAGGTTCCTTAATCTTACCCCTTCTTACCTGTCTCAAAGGAACAAATTCGTGCATCACTCACAACAACTGCTCCTTAAATAGTCTCCACATGTCTGCTATGCCCTGTCTGTGGAACAATTGCTCCCAGTCTGTACTTCCCAAATCCTGTCAGATAGTGTCATAATTTCCTTTTCCCAAATTAAATATCTTCCCTCGGTAAATGCTCCTTTTCCACTCCAAGGCTATGCTAAATGTGAGGCAGTTGTGATCATTTTCACCAAAGTGCTCTCCCACCGCGAGGTCTGACACCTGTCCTGGCTTGTTGCCGAGCACCAAATCTAAAATGGCCTCCCCCCTCAGCATCCTGTCCACATACTGAGTAAGGAAACCCTCCTGAACACACCTGACAAAAACGGCTCCATCCAAACCATCTGCACTTCGGAAGTTCCAGTCGATATTGGGAAAGTTTAAATCACCCATAACAGCAACCCTGCTACTTTTGCATTTTCCAGGATCTGCCCACCTATGAGACCTTCAATCTCTCTACTGCAATTAGGTGGTCTGTAGAAAACCCCCAATGTGGTGGTTGTTCCCTTGTTGTTCTTAACTTCCACCCATACTGACTCTGCAGACAAACCTTCATCAACAACCTTTGTTTCTGTAGCTGTGACGGACTCTCTCATTAGCAATGCTACACCCCCTCCTCTTTTTCCACCCTCCCTGTTCTTTTTAAACGTTCTAAACCCTGGAACATCAAGCAACCATTCCTGCCCCTGTGCAACCCACATCTCCGTTATGACCACAACATCGTAGCCCCAAGTACTGATCCATGCTCTAAGTGGGTCACACTTATTTTGGACATTCCTTGCATTAAAGCAGACACACTTTAACCAATCCCTTTGTTTTATCGCATGAGAAATCTTCCTGATAGATTCAATACATCCTGTCACTGCCCCCTCTCAGACATGTGGCTCTGATTCCCACCACCATGCCAAACTAGAATCACACGAGCGAATTTCCCACCCAGAACATTTGTGCTCCTCCAGTTCAGGTGCAACCCGTCCTTCATATACAGGTCGCACCTTCCCAAGAAGGTGGCCCAATGGTCTAGGTATCTGTAGCCCTCTCTCCTGCACCAGCCTCGCAGACACGTGTTAAGCTGCATTTGCTGACTGTTCCTCATCTCACTATGATTAGATTAGATTACTTACAGTGGGGAAACAGGCCCTTCGGCCCAACCAGTCCACACCGACCCTCCAAAGAGCAACCCACCCAGACCCATTCCCCTGCATTTACCCCTGCACCGAACACTACGAGCAATTTAGAATTCACCTAACCTGCACATCTTTGGACTGTGGGAGGAAACCGGAGCACCCGGAGGAAACCCACGCAAACATGGGGAGAATGTGCAAACTCCACACAGACAATTGCCCGAGGCAGGAATTGAACCCGGGTTGCTGGCGCTGTGAGGCAGCAGTTCGAATCACTGTGCCACTGTGCCGCCCATTAATCTTGTGGCATGGTAGCAAACCTGAGATCACTACTCTATTCGTCCTGCTCTTCAGCTTCCAACCTAACTCTCTGTAGTCACTTTTCAGATCCTCAATCCCTTTCCTGGCTATATCATTGGAGCCAATATGTACCACGCTTTCTGGCTGCTCACCCTCCCTCTTCAGAATCTTGGAAACTTGATCGGCGACATCCCGGACCCTGGCACCGGGGAGGCAACACACCTGCTGGGAGTCCCATTCCTGACCACAAAATCTCCTGTCAATCCATCTAACTATTGAGTCCCCTACCACTAGTGTTTTTCTATTTTCCCCCCTTCCCTTCTGAGCCACAGTGCCAGAGACCTGACAACTATGGTTTTCCCCTGGTAGGCTATCCCCACCAGCAGTATCCAAAACGGTATACTTATTGCTGAAGGAAACAGCCACAGGGGACCCCTGCTCTTTCCTCCCGCTGACAGTAACCCAGCTATCCTTATACTGTGGGAGAAAGTGAGGACTGCAGATGCTGGAGATCAGAGCTGAAAATGTGTTGTTGGAAAAGCGCAGCAGGTCAGGCAGCATCCAGTTTCCTGAAGAAGGGCTCATGCCCGAAACATCGATTCTCCTGCTCTTTGGATGCTGCCTGACCTGCTACGCTTTTCCAGCAACACATTTTCAGCTGTCCTTATACAGTGTCTGGGGAGTGACCACCTCCCTGTACATCCTCTCAATTTCCCCCTCAGCCTCCCGGATGATCCGTAGTCCACCCAGCCCCAGTTCCCTAACTCGGTTTTCGAGGAGCTGGAGTTTGGTGCATTTCCCACTGAAAACCTTCCCAAAAGTCCTTCGCTCCTCCCTCGCAACTCTCGGCAAAATCATAGAGACGCAGGGAGAAACAAAGAGACATAGATATACAGAGGGGCAGAGTCATAAAGAAACATGGTCATAGAGAGACACAGAGAAACACAAAATCACACAGTCATCGAGATTAATCCACATCGTCAAAGGGTTAAAGCAAGTCATGGACAGTCAAACACACAGACAGATAGATGTATAGAGAGGCCTCGCGGTTTGTACAAGGTGCCTCACTGGGAGGGGGAATCTCTCCTGTCCCCCTCCACCCCCCAATAACCACCATCCTGACCCTCGGGAACGGGACATGTTGACACAGTCCGCTCTCCCTCGGCGCTTTTCCTTCCCGCGTGGCCCCGGCGCCATTTTAGCTTCAGGCCCCGCGCGAGATGGCGGTTAACGGCCGCCTCGTGCCCCAAGTGACCGTTAGCAGCTGCTTCAGGGGAAAGGCTCTTTAAAGGGACAACCCTTTCAGGAGAGAGAAACAACAGGGCCGGCTCCGGGACTCGCCAAACTCAATAATAATGACAAATACACTCACAGACAGAGAGGTGGGAGTGAACAAGAAATTGTGCGGCGGCACATCAAGACCAAAGGCCACTCTCCCGAAGGACGGCTGCCCCGGACTCGAAACGTTGACTCCGCTTTCTCTCTGTCTGTCTCTGGACAGATGCTGCCAGGCCTGAAGCACAAACAAGGTCCTCGGGGGTGAGTCCGAGTTCAGGATCCTATTAAGGTTCGGTTGGCAGATGGATGACTGTGTGGGAGGTGTTAGAAACAAACTTAATAAAATTTAGACGAGATCACCAAAACTGGAAATAAGACAATTTATTACGAACTTGCAAGTAAGGGCTTCAAATGCATAAGCAATTGAGCAAATTGGAACTCAGGTTAGTGTACAGTTATACCCTATGAGCTGAGTGAGGTCATCTCTCCAGACTCCTAATTACCCAATCTCTCTTACTGTACCATACCACTGCCCAGCTGCGCTCCACCCTTATTACTTCCCCCTTCCCCAGGTTGGCAACCTCCCTCTCTGTAAGTGCTGACACACACATTATTTTGTCGACAGTACATCAAGATCTAGTTTAACATTTTGTATCTTTCCTGCTGGTACTTTCCATCCTCGGACATTTCATTAACTTGTATCATTTTGTATAGCCCAAGCATTTCGATTATCTCAGCTTTTTGCTGAAAACATAATTTTAAAAAATAACTTATTTGCTATAATAATTACACACCAACGTTAGTATTTAATTAACCACAATTATACACTGAAAAGTAGAGATATTCTTCCCTAAATACCTGCAGAGTTAATAGTTCTCTTGCTGTACCCCTTTTCTGTATGCTTTTTCTAGATCTGCAAAAACAACACTTTTCCCCATTTCTAACAGGTTATGCAATGGGATTAGAAGAATAGAGGCGGAGATTGTTTCTTAAAATGGGGAAAGTTTTCGGAAATCTGAAGCACAAAGGGACTTGGGAGTCCGAGTTCAGGATTCTCTTCAGGTTAACAGGCAGGTTCCTATGGCAGTTAGGAAGGCAAATCTAATGACCGCATTCATTTCAGGAGAGTGAGAATACAAGAGCAGGGATGTATTGCTGAGGCTGTATAAGGCTCTGGTCAGACCACATTTGGAACATTGTGAGCAGTTTTGGGCTCCCTATCTAAGGAAGGATGTGCTGAACTTGGAGGGGGTCCAGAGGGGTTTACAAGAAAAATCCCAGGGATAAAGCACCTCTCATATGAGGAGAGGTTGAGGACTCTGGTTCTTAACTCAATGGAGTTTAGAAAGATGAGAGAGAACCTGATTGAAACTTACAGAATATTGAGAGGCCCATTCATGCATCTGTCTAGATACATCTTTATTGATGTTATCGTCTGGGGAGTGTTTCCGAACAAACAGACCTAGGGGATGCAGGAAGACAGTTCCTTAAATGTGGCATTGCGGCTTGGCACTGTGGTGAAGTTAGCGTTTGGCATGCTTGCCTTCACTGGTCAGAGCACGGACGACAGGGGTTGGGCATCATGTTACAGCTGTACAGGATGTTGGTGAGACCATTTTTAGAATACTGTGTACAGTCCTGCTGTAGAAAGGATGTCATTAAGCTTGAAAGGTTATAGAAAAGATTTACAAAGATGTTACCAAGGTTGAAAGGTTTGAGTTATAAGCAGAAGCTACATAAGCTGGGAGCTTTTCTCCCCTGGAGTGTTGGAGGCTGAGGGTTGACCTTATAGAGGTTATAAAATCACGAGGGGCACAGAAAAGGTAAATAGATATAGTCTTTTCCCCAATGTAGGGGTGTCCAAAACTAGTAGGCATAGGTTTAAGGTGAGAGGGGAAAGATTAAAAAGGGACCTGAGAGGCAAATCTATCGCACTGAAGGCAGCGAGTATATGGAATGAGCTGCCTGAAGAAGTGGTAGAGGCAGGTACAATTACATATAAGAGACATTTGTAAAGCTACATGGATAAGAAAGGGACAGAGAAATATGCGCCAAATGCAGATAAATGGGACTAGTTGAATTTGGGCAACCTTGTCAGCATGGGCGAGTTGGGCTGAAGGGCCTGTTTCCGTGCTGCATGACTCTATGAAAATGGATGAGAATAACAAACTTTGCCTGAAAGACAATCAGAGTGTACAGGAGGAGCTGTGAATATGTGGGGTCATTATACAGACCAATGTCTCTTGGCAAAGCACATGATTGGAACAAGTCAAAAACTGACTCTGACAAATGTTATTTCTCTGTACTCTGAACAGGATGTGGTCATCTCTCCCAAGGTGGGAAGTGGATGTAATTCCAAAATGTCCTTGAACCAATCGACTTGCTCAGCCAGAAGGCAGTGAAGAGTTTGCAAAGGGTTAGGAATCACGTGCAGAGCAGAGCGGGTAAGGAGGTCAGATTTCATTCCCTTAAGGACCATCAAAGACAGGAACAGGAGAAGGCCATTCAGCTGCTCGAGCCTGCTTGTCCATTCGTGGCTGATGTACCATTCCTCACGCTCACTTTTCTGCATGTAACATGTTACCCTCAATTCCCCGACTGATCAAGAATCTATGTATCTATTCCAGCCTGAAACCTGCTCCTGTCCCCACACACAGCTTTCTGTGGCAAGGAATTCCAACGACACGCAACCCTCTGAGAGAAGAAACTCCTCCTCACCTCAATCTTCAATTTTGAACCAGATGATTGTTTGTTCCTGACAACAGTCATCAACTCCAGATCTGTTTTTGTTTAAAATCCCATTCCAAATCCACCACCTGCCACAGCAAGATTCACATTCACATCTGCAGGGCAAACCCTGGGGAGCTGAAAACATAGGATTTTGGTTCCCCATTATTTCAGAAACTGACAGTGAATCTCATCAAAATTGAGACCGGAATAAATTGCCCCACACCATTGAGCTAAACATTGATGTCGACAGAATCCATACAATGTGGAAAGAGACCATTCAGCCCATCCAGTCTGTCCTAAGCCAGTGAAGAGGATCCCACCCAGTCCTGACCCTACTCCCCCCCCCCCCCCCCCCGTAACCCTGCATTAACCATGGCCAATCCCCCTAACCTGCACATCATAGTATCCTACAGTGTGGAAGCAGGCCTTTTGGCCCATCGGCTCCATATGTTGACCCTCTGAATAGCAACCAACCCTGACCCACCACCTCTCTAATTCCTGTAACACCGCATTTCCCATGACTAATCCTCCTAGCGTGCATAACTCTCACACTATGGGCAACTTAGCAAGGCCAATCCATCTGAACTGCTCATCTTTGGACTGTGGGAGGAAACCGGAGCACCTGGAGAAAACCCATGCAGAGAAGGGGAGGACATGCAAACTCCCAATAAACAGTCACCCGTCGCTGGAATTGTTCCTGGGTCCCTGGCGCTGTGAGGCAGCAATGCTAACCACTGAGCCACTGTGCCACCCAATGTTTTTGCCACTGGCCATGCCAGTGGTTAGCTCAGTTGATTCTATAGTCGGCTTACAATGTATAGTCACGGTGACAGCATGCGTTCAATTGCTGCTCTGGTTGAGATTGCTGTGAGTGATCATTCCCTGTGCTTTAGATGTGGTGTCCCTCAGGTTAAACCATAAAACAGCTGTTTGCTTTTTCTCCCCCACACCTCTTTCTCCCTCTCTCTAATGAGACAACGGTGACTTCATATTAACCGTCTGCTAAAAACATAACTTTGCTGATTAAAAATTAACTGCCCTCTTTTTCAATGCAAAATAACTTGTATGTTTCCTCCCTGATGCACTATTGGAGTGAGCTGTAAGTAAAAGAAAAGACACTTTACCAACGATACATATCTAAATGAAGTGGGAGAGGGTGCACAGGGAGAATTACCAGCATATTGCCTTGGGAGCTGGAGAGTTTCAGTGATTGAGAGAGGTTGGACAGACTGGGGTTGTTGTCCCTACAGCAGAGTAGATTGAAAGAGAGGGATGTATAAAATGATGAGGGATGAAGATAGGGGAGGCAGGAAGAAACTTTCCCCGCTTGATGGAGATGGGGGAGGGGTATAGTTTGAAGGTAAGGGCCAGGAGGTTTTGAAGGGATGTGAGGAAAATCTTGTTCACCCAGAGGGTGGTGTGCAATCTGGAAGTCACTGCCTGTAAGGGTGGGAGACACAGAAATTCTCATCACATTGAAGGAGGATTTAAATGTGCACTCGTGACGCCAAGGCTATGGAGCCAAGTGCTGGGGAAATGGGATAAGAGAATATCGAAGTGGTTGTTTCTGACCAGCACAGACTTGGGTCATTTTCTGGGCTGCAGACTTCTCAGAAATTATGACAAATTCACTTTGAGATGTGTAAACTACATCCAAGATACCATCTAGCGTGATTTTGTACATTTCATGTTCAGAGATGGGGTGTTTGTCATTGAAAGAGAGATTCAGCAGTTAAGGCCAATATGCTCTGGAGTTTAGAGGAATTAGGGAGATCCAACTGAGGGATATAGGGTGGTAAAGGAGGTGGGATTGACAAAGGAGACAGAGAGGATGTTTCCTTAGGTGTGACAATTTCGAACGAGGGTCATTGTTTCAGGAGAAGGGGGTGGAACAGATTGAAATGAGAGATGTTGAGAAATGGCTTTTCTCCAAGGCAGAGGGGTCGAGAATCTCTGGGAATTCATCCCCAGTATGTGGGTGTATGTCGGGACACTGAATAAATTGAAGGAGGGGGCAGACAGATTGTTAATCAGTGAGGGGTCAAAGGGAGGGGGGCAGGAAACTGCAGTGAGGCTGGGATGAGATCAGCCGCAGCTGTATAGAATGGGGAAAGCAGGTTCCCGTGGGCTCCTAGCCTATATGTTGTGTTGATCGTCCAGCTGCCTGAACACATTTTAGTGTGGCTGGCTCATAGCACATGCTCAGAAAGCTCTGAATCTGAGGGCCTAAACTGTGTGATACATCACAGAATATGAGTGGGCGGCATGGTGGTTAGCACTGCTGCCTCACAGCACCAGAAGACTTGGGTTCAATTCCCACCTCAGGCAACAGTCTGTGTGGAGTTTGTACATTCTCCCCGTGTCTGCGTGGGTTTCCTCCGGGTGCTCCAGATTCCTCCCACAGTCCAAAAATGTGCAGGTTAGATGAATTGGCCATGCTAAATTGCCTATAGTGTAAGGTGAAGGGTAAATGTAAGGGAATGGGTCTGGGTGGGTTGCTCTTCGAGGGTCAGTGTGGACTTGTTGGGCCGAAGGGGCTGTTTCCACACTGTAAGTAATCTAATCTAGTCTCTTAGTAACCAAGACCATAAGATATAGCAGGCATTCGGCCCATCAAGTCTGCTCCACCATTCCGTCATGGCTGATATGTTTGTTAACCCCATTTTCCTGCCTTCTCTCTGTAACAGTTGATCCTCCTACTGATCAAGAACCTATCTCTGTCTTAAAGACATAATGACAGCCCTCTCCAGTAATGAGTTCCACAGATTCCCCACTGTCTAGCTGAAGAAATTCCTCCTCATCTCCGTTCTAAAGGGAGTTCCCTTCACTCTGAGGCTGTGCCTTCGGGTCTTAGTCTCTTCTACTCGTGGAAACATCTTCTCTATGTCCACTCTATCCTGGCCTCTCAGTATTCTCCAAGTTTCAACCAGATGCACCCTCACCCTTCTAAACGAGTCCAGACTCTTATTCCTCAACCTCTTCTCATATGTCATCACTGGGATTTTTCTTGTAAATCCTTCTGCAGCCTTACCCTTCCTCAATACTACCTGCGCTTCCACCTATCGTTGTGTCATCAAAGAAACACTCAGGGCAATGAAATGAAACACTCTTCATGTGAATGATGCTAGACCCAGAGCAAATGCCTCCTTGCCCCCAAAGACCAAGGCCAGAAGGGACCATTCTCAAACAATAAGCTGTTGTACTGGGGCAATCTACAGATTGATGTCCCAGGGCCTAAAATGTAGGAATCCCTGAAAACAAGATGCAGGGTAAAGCAATTAGCCATCGGTGTAACGTTCCCTCTTCCAATTCACATTGCCCTGTTGTTAATTTAGTTGACATAGATGGAACATCTCTATGATTTAGATGATTGCAAACACTATCGATGATTAACAAATTCAAATGTAAAAAGATTCAAAAAGCTTGGGCAGACCTTTGCTCCATGCTATAAGCAAGAGAAACACTAGCGATGTTTGAAAGTGGCTGGGTTTTTGAGGGTTAAGATAAACCAGAGAAAATCTCCACTTTCACTGAACCAGAAATGTTATAAAGTGTATATATATTATATTCTTTACCAGCTTTTCTTGGTTTTGAGATGGTGAAAACTGAGTACACCAAACTACTATCTGTTTCGGAGTCATCTATAATCAAAAAACAATAAGCAAAGTGAACCATAAGATTAAAGATCAGAATGTTAAAATAACAGCAAACTATGCCTCAAAGTTAAATACGGACTGATAATTAAGGTCAAAGCCCCAACCCAACAGTAATATAAACCTAATCTCTTGGCTATATAGCAACATTTTCAAAGCAGTTCATGAACCAGGTGACTCAATAACATCGAATGTGTATTTTGCATCAACATTCACTACAAAGTTTGCGCCTACCCTCCCAGATCAAGCTCACATAGGGAAGGTGGAGGCCCCGGGGTAATTTGCAACCATTTTTATTATTAATCACTCATGACACATGGGCATCGCCCACTGGACCCGATGTTTATTGCCCAACTCACCCTTAGTTCCCTACTTGAGATGGTAGGGATAAGCTGGTTTCTTGAACTGCTGCAGGACACGCATTGCCCTGAGGGAGGGAATTTCAGGATTTTGACCCAATGACACCAGAGGAACAGTGTTATATTTCCAAGTCAGGACACAGTGGCCCAAAGAGGAACTTGTAGAGGGTGGGTGTTCCCACGTATCTGCTACACTTGTCCTTCTAGATGGAAGTGGTCATGGGTTTTGAAGGTGTTGCCTGAGGATCTTTGGTGTATTTTCGCAATACATCTTGGTATTACTGCTACTGAGCTTAGGTTGTAGAGGGAGTAGATGCTTGTGGATGTGGTTCCAATTAAGTGGGGACTGCTTTTTCCCTCGATGATGTTGAGTTTTTCGAATATTGTTGGAGCTGCAACCATCCAGGCAAGTAGGTAGTAGTCCATCACACTCCTGACTTGAGACTGAGATACTTGGAATGGTTCAATCAGGAAAGACACTGACCATATATATATCTATCTAAGGAATAAAGGAATAAAATCATGAAGAATCAATATTGTTCTATCTTCCTCAGATGGATCCCAGGGTGTACCCTACAAATTCCAAGTTCAATCACACCATCGTGCACAGCCTCCCTCAGATATACGGAAAGCGTTCGATTTTCTGCCGTTTAGTAATAATTCTCAAAGTACCCCCCCCTTGTTCGAGAATCTTGAGGTTTTTAAGCAAAATGATTAGTTGCCATCCTGTATCCCAGTGTTCTTCACTGAAGAGTACATGGTTCCAGCACAGCTCAAAACTAAAGGGTCAAAAGAAAAGATGGAAAGTTGTCTTCAACAGCAGTCAGACAGTCCCCAGGTGACAAATAATATCTGTCCCTGTATTCTCCAACAATTCCTGTACTTCTTTTCATTTCTGACATTCATTGGCTGAAGAAAGCTAATGGAATGCTGGCCTTTATATTGAGAGGACTGGAGTACAGGGATGCAGAAGGCACACTGCAGTTGTACAAAACCCTGGTTAGACGCCACTTGGAGCAGATCTAGGCACCACACCCGAGGAAGGATAGATTGACCTGGGAGTACAGCATGAGTTTACAAGATTGATACCTGGGCTTCAGGGGTTAAGTTATGAGGAGAGATTACACAAATTAAGCCTGTTCTGTCCAGAATTTAAAGGGTTTCGAAGATATTAACAGGAGAAGACAGGGTATAGAAATTGAAAGCGTTTCTACTGGTTGGGGATCCTTTAACGAGGGAGGGCATAGCTGGAGAATTAGGGCCAGGAGAGATGTTCGGAAGTACTACTACCCACAAAGGCTGGGAGAGGTTTGGGACTCTCTTCCACAAACAGCAGCATTGCTGGATCAGTTGTTAGTTTTAAATCTGACAGATTTTTATTTGTTGTTGAGCAAAGTTATTAAAGGGGATAGAGGCCACAGGCAAGTCTATGGAGTCAGGTCACAGATCTGCCAGTGAATGGTGGAACAGTATCAAGGGGCTGAATGGCTTCCTCCTGCTCCTTTATACAAATATT
This sequence comes from Chiloscyllium plagiosum, assembly GCF_037043375.1. Classification (NCBI taxonomy): domain Eukaryota; kingdom Metazoa; phylum Chordata; class Chondrichthyes; order Orectolobiformes; family Hemiscylliidae; genus Chiloscyllium; species Chiloscyllium plagiosum. The sequence continues at coordinate 3,368,587 of NW_028270187.1, read as the reverse complement.
CCACATTAATAAATCATGGAATCCCCTGCAGTTACAAAGTGGCATTTCCACACACCGGAGCAATTAGTGGTTTCAAATAGAAACTGAAAGTCCAAATATTTTATTTTCACATGTTCCAGATTCCCACCATTCTCTGGGTGAAACAGTCCTCAAATCCCTCTCTCAACCTCTTACCCTTCACTTTAAAATGATGTCCTCCACCCTTGTTAGTGACCCTTTGATTCAGGGAAACAGCTGTCCCCCTGTTTTTGTCCCTCATAATAGCATCATAGAGTCATACAGCAAGGAAACAGACCCTTCAGTCCAACTATTCCATGCCGTCCATAATCTCAACCTAAACTAGTGCCACTTGTTTGCACTTGGCCCATATCTCTCCAAACCTTTCCTATTCTTGTATTTCTCTAAAATATCTTTTAAACATTGTAACTGTCCTTGTATCCGCCACTTCATCTGGAAGTTAAATCCACACTTGAACCACTAGCCATAAATAAACGTTGCCCATCATTTTGATTTTAAAAACATTTCTCCTCTCAACTGAAAAATATGGCCCTTGGTCTTTTCCCTGATCCCCGAGGGAAAAGATACCTGCCATTCACCTCATCTATGCCCACCACGATTTCATAAACCTCCATACCCCTCAAACTTCTATGGTCCAGTTAAAATAGTTCCAGCCCATCCAGCCTCTCTTTATAACTCAAATGCTCCATTCCCAACAATGATATATCTTTTCTGAACCCTCTCCAGCTTAATAATGTCCTTCCGATAACAGGGCAACCAGAACTGGACACAATACACCAGAACAGGCTTCACCAGTGTCCTGTACAACCACAACATGGTGTCCGAACTCCAACACTCAATGGTCTGAGCAATGAAGGCAAGTGTTCTAAACATTTTCTCAAACACCCTGTCTACCTGTGACACAAACCCCAAGGAAGTATGTACCTGAACCCTTAGGTCTCTCTGCTGTACAACACTACTGATCTTACAGACCTCTATCATGTCCCCTCCACCACCAACCTTCTCTTTGTTGAGGAAACAACCCAAAATCCCTTCCAACGCTTCCAGAGATTTGTTTTCGTTGATCTTCTCAATCAGACGAATACCAGCATGAACGCTGACCAATACGTGATGATGTAGGATCAACAGCTCACAGATTCACACTCACCATTCAATAGACTTGACCCGATCTCTGCATATTTGAAATTTCTCACAGGTATGTCCTCACTCATGCCCTCAGCTCGATTTCCCATCGCCTCCCTTGGAGTGAAATATTTCCAGACCATTACCCAACCAAGTTCCAATCCCGCTTGTGACAACAGTTTGTTGCTGTTCGTGAGTAAAGATTCCTGGCAACAAGGTCACTGAGCCAAGGTCCCAAGGACTGACCTCCTGAAATTGTCCGGAAGCTGATTCAGAACTTCTATGTTCATAGAATCACAAACTTTTACTGTACGGAATGAGGCCACTCGTGTCTGTACCAGCTCCTGAAAGAACTACCCAGCTAGTCCCACTCTCCAGCCATATCTCCGTAGTCCTCTAACATCATCCCTTTCAAATTTATATCCAGCTCTCTTTTCGAACCTCCTATGGAATCTGCCTCCCAAGCAGCACATTCCAAACTCAACAACCCAATAAGTTTCTCCTCATCTCTCTCTCTCACTGACAATCTTGAAGATCTTTCTAGCCAGTTACTAATAAACCAATGAATTGGAAAGAATAACTTGCTTTCCCGTCAGAATTGTTCAAATTTTCAACACTTCAATAAGGTCACCACTTCATCTTCTCTGCTCGAAAGAGAATAAGCTCAATCTCCTGAACCTTTCCCTGTATCTCAAATCCCTTATCATTGGTATAATTCCCATACATCTCCTTCACACTGTCTGAAGGATCTGAACAGCCTTCCTTAAATAAGGTGTCCAGAACAGAATAAAACCAGCCTGGGTAATAGAGTGCTAACTCCCTTTGTCAAATGTATTTCTAAATTCAGCTTCTGTTGCCTGTGACGGTAAGGGGTTATACACTTACAAAGAAATACCCAACAGATCAAAGGTTTATGTCCAATATAATCTACTATTCTCCAATATTTGTGCTGTCACCGGAGTTAATTTCTTTTCTGCTCTCTGCTTTTGTTGGGTGTTGGGTTAGCTCATGTGGCTGGATGGCTGGTTTGAAATGTGGAGAAAGATTGACAGCGCGGGTTTGAATCTCTCACTGGCTGAGGTTACCATGAAGGACTCTCCTTCTCCATCTGTTCTCCTTGTGTGAGGCATGGTAACCCTCAGGTTAAACCACCACCGATCAGTCATCACTCTCTCTCAGACACTCCACCTGAGGTCCACCAGTGTCTTCTACAACTTCAACATCACCTCCTTGTTCTTGGTCTCTGCCCCTATTAATAAAGCCGAGGATGCTGTGTGTTTTATTAACTGCTCTCCTCCGGTTATGCCGCCTTCACTGATCTGTGGACATATACCCCCAGGCTCCCTCTGCTCCTGCACCCGTTTTAGTTATTTTACCCCCCTAAATGTATTGTCTTTCCCTTTCTTTCAACCAACGTCATTCGCCAAATTTGTGTTGAATCAATTTTGTCTTTATTTTTAAATGTTCATGAATTAAAACCTATTTTGTTAAATCAAACTTCATTTTCTCCATCCTCGTTGTTTTGCTACTAACAATATACCTCCACAAGAACATACAGTCTAGGATCAGGTTGAGTCCATTTAACCCGTCAGGAACCTGCTTCGCTACCCCATCTCTGCCTCAACTCCACTTTCCTGGAAACACTCCCTTTGACCCATCACTGATTAACAATATGTCTGTCTCCTCCTCCAACGTATGCAGTGTCCTGGGTGGTAGGGGAGTGATCCCACAGATTTACAACCCCTTCCTCATTTGAGAGAATTCATTCCTCCTTATCTCTGTTTTCAAATCGGCCCAGCTCCTTATCCTGAACCAATAACCTCTCGTTCTAGATTCTCCCACAAGAGCAAACATCCTCTCTTCATCTCCTTTGTCAATACCCCGTTTATCATCTTATAGCCCTGTTAGTTTTCCTCTCTTCTAAACTCCAGAGAAACCACTCAATCTCTCATCTAAGGCAAACTCTTCATCGCTGGAAATGATTGGGTGAATCTCTTCTGAACTGCCTCTGTCCTCAAGAGATCGAAATTGTACCAGTCTCTTCCCATAAGACTAACCTTTTCATCTTGGCAATCAATTCAGTGATCTCCTTTGAACTCCCTCCAACTTAACTACATCCGTCCTCAAGGAATGGGACCAAAACTGTCCGCAGTGCTCCGGATGTGGAATCGACTTGTACAGTTGCAGCAACAAGGTCCAACTTCCCTACTCAATTCCTTTTGCAATAAATGTCTTCCTTGTGACCTGCTGTAACCTTTGCACTGACATTTTGAACTTTCTCTCCTATTCAAACGATAACTTGCCTTTTTCAATTCTTCCAACTTCCTATTACTCCACTTTGACAGAACTGTGAACTTGAACTCCAAGTTCCCTCTGTTCCACTACACTCCTTAAGGCTTTATGATTCAACATGAAACTCCTACCTTGATTTGTCTTTCCAAAATACAAGACCTCACACACTCACAAAGCTATGCTCACCATTCCATATCAAACCCGATCTTTCCAATTGCATGTAAATCATATCTCTCAGAATCTTCAAGTAATTTACCTCAGATAGTTTAACGCTTAATGGTCTGTAGTTCCCAGGTTTTTCTTTGCAACCATTCTTGAATAATAATACCTTTGCCACCCTCTACTCTTCTGTGACCTCACCTGTGGCTAAATATCAGCCAGTTCCCCCGCAATTTCTTCTCCAGCCTGTTGCAGTGAGGACCCAGAAATTGGGCAAACTAACGGATATAAGGGTAGAAAAGTCTCCTGGCCCTAACGGATTGCATCCGAGAGGACTAAAAGAGATGGCGCTCTTGGTAATTTTCTAAAGTTAGCTGGAGTCTGGGTCAGTTTTGCAGATTGGAAAACAGCAAATGTGATGCCACTGTTTAAGAAGGGAGGTAGAGAAAACAAATGGGGAATTATAGGCCAGTTAGCTTAACATATGTAGTGGCAAGATGCTAGAGTCTATTATCAAGGAAGAAATAGCAAGGCATCTCAATAGAAATTGTCCCAATCGCCGGGCACAGCAGGTCATGATTAATTAATCTTCTAGAATACTATGAAGACTTTATAAGTACGCTGAACAATGTGGACCAAGTGATGTGATATGTCCAGATTTCCAAAAGGCATTCGACAAGGTGCCGTGCAAAAGGCTGCTGCATAAGATGAAGGTGCACGGCGTTACAGGCAATCGATTAGCATGGACAGAGGGTTGGTTAACTGACAGGAGTGGGGAAAAATGGATGCTTTTCTGGTTGGCAATAAATGACTAGTGGTGTGCATCAGGGATCAGTGTTAGAATCGCAATTGTTTACAATTTATACAGATGGTGTGGAGTTGGGGACCTCATGTAGTGTGTTAAAGTTTGCAGATGACAAACGTTTAGAGGCATATATTCAAGTGTGTGGATGAAGGTCTGGCAGATGGAGTACAATGTTGGTAAATGTGAACTCATCCATTTTAGTAGCAATAATAGTAAAAAGAACTATTATTTGAACAGTAAAAAATTGCAGTAATCTACTGTGCAGTGGGACTTGGGTTTCCTTGAGCATAATTCGCAGAAGACTGGTCTGCGGATGCAACAGGTAAATACTAAGGCAAATGGAATATTGTCCTTTATTGGTGAAGGGATTGAGTTTAAAAGCGGGGAGGATATGTTATGGCTGTATAGGGTGCTGGTGAGGTCACATCTAGAGTACTGCGTGCAGTTTTGGTCTCCTTACTTGAGAAAGGAGGTACTGGCACTAAAGGGGGTGCAGAGGAGGCTCACTAGGTTCTTGAGTTGAGGGGGTTGCTTTAAGAGGAGAAACTGAGTAGGCTGGGATTATAATCATTGGAATTTAGAAGGTTGGTGGGGGGACGAATCTTACAGAGACATATAAAATTATGAAGGGAATAGATGAGATTGAAGCAGGAAGAAAGTTGCCACTGGTGGGTGAACCTAGAACAAAAGGGCATTGACTCAAAATTAGCGGGAGTAGATTTAGGACTGAATGGAGAAGGAATTTCTTCACCCAGAGGATTGTGAATTTGTAGAATTCCCTGCCCAGTGAAGCACTTGAGGTTTCCTCATTGAATGTTTTTCAAGCTAAGATAATGTTTTGAAGAGTAAAGGAATTCAGGGTTATGGTGAGAGGCTGGGAAAGTAGAGCTGAGGCTGGGAAAAGATCTTATTGAATGGCAGAGCAGGCTCAAAGGGCCAGATGGCCAACACTTACTCCAGATTCTTATGTTTGTAATTCTTAGTGGTCAATCATCCCAAACCTAGAACATCACTGCAGGAGTTTCTCAGGTTAGTATCTTCGGCCCAATCGCTCTGAGCTGCCTCAATGGCATCACGTTTGATGAAAGTCCAAGTTGGTACTCTGCTTACACAATATGTAGCACCATTTGAGATTCCTCAGGCACACAAGCAATCTCTGGCCTAACACTGTAAAAGAAGATCAGTCATATGGAACACATTTTATGTAACAGATCATCTCAACATCCTTCAGGAGAGTTTGCAAAATAAACATTGGGTACCGACACATTGAATGGTATTCCCTTGAATGACGAAAATTTTAATTGCAGGGCAAGTTTTGAATAAATATTAACAAGGAGAGGGGCAGACTGCTTGAGGGATGGAATATCAGAACATCCTGCTCAGGCAAGGCTATAATGGAGTCATGACAATTAGAGATGCTAAAGTGGGCAGAATGAGTGGAATGCAGCTACGAAGTGCAGGTAACAGAGGCAGGGAGCAACACAGCCCAATATGCAAATATTACAGAGTTATGGACGAGATATTACAGTGATCAAGAGGGATTTTTGCAATTTTTAACTGGAGCAAATTTCTGTTCATGGAAGCAGTAGCTTAGTGGATTATCGGCAGACTATTAAACTAGGGATCCAGGTAACGTTTGGGGGATCTGGTTTTGATGTCCATTATGATAGATGATGGAATTTGAATTCAATGACAATCTGGAATTAAAAGACTAATGATGACCTGGTTGATTGTTGGAATATCCCACTTAGTACACTGAAGTCCTTTAAAGGAAGGAAATCCTGTCCATACCCATTCTAGATCCACAGCAATGTGGTTGTTTCTTAACTGCCCTGGATGAGTGAGTGATGTCCACATCCTGTGACTCAATAAATCAATAAAACATCCAGTGCTGTAGCATACACTGTCTGATAATTTAGCAACAGTGGAATAATGGAGACATTGGGTTGTCTGATGAGGTAGAATTGGGTAATGACAGCAGATGTGTGAAAACTAATGCCATGCCTTTGGATGAGCTCACCTCATGGTGTTGTGTGGTTGAGAATAGCAGGAGCCAGGGATAGGTTTTTACCAAGTTCTAGGTTTTTGGAAAGGAAAGGGAGTTTGGAACTGAGGCCACGTTGGTTTTCACTGGATGGACAATAATGGTGGAATTAAAGTGACAGGGACCTTACCTGACGAGAGCAAGACCTGTCACCAATATCAGTGAATGGGAGGAGGTTGAGTGGGGAAAATGGTCAAGAGACGAGAAGTTGGTTCTCGTGGACACGAGAAGCTCCCAAGGTAGGAGGGAGTTGGAGGAAGTTGAGTATTCAGGACTCTGACAAAGTGGAACTTCAGAGACAGTTTCAGGGAAAGGAGGGACATGGAAGAGACAGCTGCTCAGATTATCTCAATCTGAAATAATAAAGCAGTTGCATGAGCTCCTCACAAGATGGAAGAGAGAGAAAGGGAAACTTTTCAAAAGGAAGTGCAAAGGGCGTTAGAAAGTGTTAGCACAAATTTGATATAATTGACTTTTTATCCTTTTACTAACACGTGTAACCTAGCTAGAATTTCCACACAGTCAATTGAGAAAGACTCCAATGATTCAAATTGGATGCCGAATGTGATCAACAGCAAATTCCAACTCCTTCAGTTATGGAAGTTACTCTGGCAGTTATGTAGTTATCTTAGTGTTGTAATGCATGTCTGGTATCATATTACAGGGCTCCAGTAACAGATAATGATAGTGCATTGTGATAGGTTAGCCGAATCACTGGTAGATAATGGAATGCCTTTCCCAAAACAATGGACAAAAGCAACTCACAGTATTCCAAGTGTGATCTGACTCATCTGTTGAACAGTTTTACCAAAACTTCCATTTTTTTTCTCCCCATTCCCTTTGAATAAAAGCCAACTGACCAGTTCCTTTCCTGGATACCCACTGAACCTGGATGCTAGTTTTTCGTCTTTCAAGCAGAAGGACCCAAAATTCTCTGCACTGCAGTTTTCCCTCGTTAAATAATATTCACCTCTCCTAGTCTTCCTGCCGAAATGCATATTAGATTAAATTCCCTACAGTGTGCAAACAGGCCCTTTGGCCCAACCAGTCCACACTGACCCTCTGAAGAGTAACCACCCAGACCCATTTCTCTCTGACTAATGCATCTAACACTACAGGCAATTTACCATCGCCAATTCATCTGACCTGCACCTCTCTGGACTGTGGGAGGTAACCGGAGCACCCGGAGGAAATCCATGCAGTTTTGGGGACAATGTGCAAACTCCACACAGACAGTGACCTGAGGCTGGAATCGAACCTGGGACCCTGGTGCTGTGAGGCAACAGTGCGAACCACTGAGCTACCGTGCCGCCTGATATATTTTCCCACGTTATATTCCACAGTGCTGGAAGGAGAATGAGAGGGGTTTTATCAACGTACTGCTCAACCATATCTTGAGCATAACCTCCCAAAACAGCCACTTCCACCACCATGAAGGACCGCAGAGCAGGCGTATGTGACCAACACTCCCTTGAAGCTCCCTCCAACTCACACAACATCCCAACATTCAGTGCTGAATGAATGGAAACTTTCTCCAATTTAATCAAGAACGTGGGAGCAGAGTCTGTTCGAGAAAGATGTGAGGAATGACTTCGATATGAAAAGGGTAGAAGAGGTTTGGAAATCAATCAACTAAGTTGTTAGTTTCCAATCTGAGACACATATACTTTTCTTCTACAAATGTATTCAGGGATATGGGACAAAGGCTGAACTCCACACAGTAGCCATGAGTTCATTCAATAGTGGAACAGCTGAAAGGCCTGATCCTTTGTTTGCTGGCTTCAGTCCCTGTTACAAAACTTCCTGACTCCACCTGTATCGCTCCCACTGGTAACTGTCTGAACCAGGCTCTTCACAACATGAAGGGAATATCACATTTGGAGATTAGCTTTAAACCACAGACCCACATCTTCACTGTGATGTTCTATTACCATTTCAGTAATGTGGCCTGACTCCAACAAAGTCTCAGCTCCAGGTGCTGAAATCTCATCCAGTCCTTTGTAACCTCGAGACTGAATGACCCTAACACACTCCTGATCCACCTCCCACTTTCAACCTCCCTGTAATCTTCAGCTCATCCAACACCGCGCTGCCCATGTGCTCACTCACACTGAGTTTTGTTCTCCTCACCCTGAGCTCACTAACCTAAAGAGGTCACCAATTGAGGAAAAGCAACATTTTAACAAATTTCTCGTCGTTCTTTTCAAATCCCTCTATGATACTGATCATTCCCACCTCTAATCTCTGCCAGTCACACAATCTTTCAAGATATCTGCACTTACTTAATTTTGGCCTCTTGAGCCTGGTTAATTAATCTCCCCAACAACAGTGGATGTTCTTTCAGCATGAAATGTTTAAAAAATCAAATTAAGTACCAAGTCATTAAAAATGGAGGGGTGTCTTAACTGCATGTCTTCAAAGCTGGTGGACCCCATTGTGGTTCATAGCTACGACCACCATAACAAGTGTTGGTTGAGGGATTCCAGCTCAGATTGTTGAGCTGAAATCTGAGGTCTGAACATGGCCACACATCAGGGAGGCACAGGAGTTACCTGGATGCTCTGTTTCAGGTGGCAGTCACACCCCTTGGATTAACTACCTCAAATCGATCAGTGGTCAGGGATAGAAGGGTGTGACTTTAGTGAGGCAGGTAAAGGAAACCAGAGTGTAGTGCTGAATGAGCCTCAGCCCTTCAGCTTGTCAAACAGGTTTGAGATTCTTGCTCCCTGTGTGGGTGAGTGTGGGGGCTGTAGGGAGAATGAGCAAACTGACGACATCACTGTGGGAGAGACAGCCATTCAAGAGGGAGGAGAAAAGAGAAATGCAAGTGTAATCGGAAACAGTGCAGTCAGGGGAATAGGGACTCTTCCCTGTTGCCAGAATCAAGAGTCCCGAAGGCAGATTTGCCTGTCTGGTGCCTGGCTTCACGATAGTCATCAGGGTTGCAGAGGAATGATCCAGTTGTCGATATAGACAGATCGAGGGAAGAAGTTCTGCTGAAGGAATATGTGCAGCTCAGGGATAAATTTTTAAAAAAGAATCAAAAAAGGTAATAGTCTCTGGATTACTACCTGAGCCATAAAGTCAGCAAGATTATAACAGTAAGATGTGTGTGGTGGCAAGATTGGTGTGGGACAAACAGGAGGTTTGACTTCATTGGACACTGGAGTCAGTACTGGGGAAGGATGGAACTGTTACGATGGGACAGGCTACACGTGAATGATGCTGGGATCAGAGTCCTGGAGAATGGCATAACCAGGGCCTATATATTGGACTTTAAACTAAAACATGGGGGGTTGTTTTTCAGCTGCGTGCAAAATTATGGAAAAGTCAAAATGGGAATGTGCTCAGCACAGGCTAAAGCTTTCACAACATGTTGCAAGACAGAAAGTATGGAAAGGATCAGGAATCTAATTTCAGGCACAGCAGATAAGGGGACAAATATGAGAAGAGGGACATTTAACGCAGGTCTGAGGGACTTGTAACTAAATACACACGGTCTATAGAACAAGGCCAATCAGCTGGTACGCCAGAGTAAACTTGGCATTCACAATGTTGTAGGTATCAGCGAAAAGGCTGCAGGGGGTTCAGGGCTGGTAACTAATTATCCAAGCTATCGAAAAGGCAATGGGCAGAGTCAGAGGGGTTGCCTTGCTTGCAAGAAATAAAATTAAATTGACAGCAAGAAGCGAAATTGTGTCAGAAGGTGTAGAATCCGTGAGGGTAGAGATCAGGAACCACAAAGGAAAAATGACCCCGAAGGAACTTGTGTACAAACCATTAGCCATTGTCAGGATGTGGGGGAGGAAATAAATCAGGAGATTATAAAAGCATCTAAGGAACTGATGCAATAATCACTGGGGACTTCAATATGCAGGTGGACTGGGAAAAACAGGTTTGTAGCGGTTCACAAGAAAACGTGGAATTATCGGAGAGATATTTTGTTTGGAGCAGTTTGTGGTAGAGCCCACTCCGGAACAGGCAATTCTGGATTTAGTGATGTGTAACGAGGGAGACTTGATTAGGGAGCTCAAAGTGAAGGAACTCCAAGGAGACAGTGTCCATAACATAATAGAGTTCACCCTGCAGCTTGAGAGGGAGTAGATTGAATCAGATGTAACGGGATGACATTTGGGTAAAGGTAACTACAAAGACATGTGGGTGGAGCTGGACAGAGTTGATTGGCAGGGAGAGCCGAAAATGTGTTGCTGGAAAAGCGCAGCAGGTCAGGCAGCATCCAAGGAACAGGAGAATCGACGTTTCGGGCCTGAAGAAGGGCTTATGTCCGAAACGTCGATTCTCCTGTTCCTTGGATGCTGCCTGACCTGCTGCACTTTTCCAGCAACACATTTTCAGCTCTGATCTCCAACCCTCACTTTCTCCTGGAAGGGAGAGCCGACCAGCGAAGACAGTGGAGCAGCAATGGCAGGAGTTTCTGGGTTAATTCTGGAGACATTGCAGAAATTCATCCCAAGGAATGGGCGGCACAGTGGCCCAGTGGTTAGCACTGCTGCCTCACAGCGCCAGAGTCCGGGGTTCAATTCCCGCCTCAGGTGACTGACTGTGTGGAGTTTGCACATTCTCCCCGTGTCTGCGTGGGTTTCCTCCGGGTGCTCCTGTTTCCTCCCACAGTCCAAAGATGTGCAGGTCAGGTGAATTGGCCATGCTAAATTGCCCGTAGTGTTAGGTTAGGGGTATGGGTGGGTTGCGCTTCGGCGGGTCGGTGTGGACTTGTTGGGCCGAAGGGCCTGTTTCCACACTGTAATGTAATCTAAATCTAAAAAAAAAATACTAAGGGGAGGATGAGACAAGCCTGGTTAACAGGGGAAGTCATGGGGAGCATAAAGGCAACACAAGCAGCATATAGTGTGGTAAAGATTAATGGAAGCCAGAAGATTGAGAAGTCTTTAAAAAATAGAAATAACTAAAAAAGAGGTGGTGAAAGAAGTGAAATATGAGAGTAAGCGCGCTACTAATACAGAAGAGGACTGCAGGGAATTTTCTTGGATATCTAAACAGTTACAAAGAGACAAGAGTGGACATTGGACAGCTTGAAAACAATGCTGGAAAAGTAGTAATGGGGAACCACGGCATGGCAGAGGATCTGAAGAGGTACTTTCCATCAGTTTTTAACAGTGGAAGACACCAGCAACTGACTAGAACTTCAAGGGAAACTTGGGAACAGAAGTGAGTGGATTGGCCATTGGTAAGGGGAAGGTGCGGTGAAGCTGAATGCGGGTAAATCACCAAGACCGGATGGACTATACTCCAGATAACTGAAGGAGACAGCAGAGTGGATTGGAGAGGCATTGGTGATGATCTTTCAGAAAGCACTGGAGTCAGGCAGGGTCCCAGATGACTGGAAAATGGCTAATGCAGAGGCAGAGGCAGAGGCAGGAAACTATAGGCTATGTCGCTAGAACGCAGTCATTCCTAAGGCTTGAGAATCTCTTGTTTAGAATGAGGCTACAGAGTACTTGAAAGTGTTTGGTAAAATAGGGCAGAGTCAGCACAGCTTTGTAAAGGACAGGTCTTCCCTGACAAATCTGTTCAAATTCTTTGAGGAAGTAACAAGCAAGTTAGACAACACAGAGCCGGTGGATGTAAACTGATTTGCATTTCCAGAAGGCCTTTGATAAGATACCACACAGCAGGCTGCTAAACAAGGTAAAGGCAGAGGATTGGCTGCTTGGCAGAAGGCAGAGAGTCAGGATAAAAGGGTCTTTTACAGAATGGCAGCCGGTGACTCATGGACTTCCACAGGGGTCAGTGTTGGGACCACAACTATTCATGTTACGCCTTAAATGATCTGGACAAAGGAACTAAGGGTATTCTTACCACATTTGCTTATGGGATAGATGTCGGTGGAGGGGCAGGTAGTGCTGAGGAGGGTGTAGAAGGATTTGGACAGGCTGCAAGAGTGGACGAAGAAGTGACAGATGGAATACGATGTGGGAAATTGTGAGGTTATGCACTCTGGTAGAAGGAATAAAGATGTTGATAATTTTCTGAATAGGGAAAGTCTTCAGAAATCTCAAAGGCCAGGGACCTTGGGAGTCTTAGTTCAGGAATCCTCTTAAGGTTAACTGGCAGGTTCAGTTCGCAGTTTGGAAGGCAAATGCCATTTTAACATTTATTTCAAGGAGGCTACAATACAAGAGTAGAGATGTACTGCTGAGGCTCTATTAGCTCTGGTCACACTGCATTTGGAATATTGTGAGCAGCTTTGGGCCCATTATCTCGGGAAGGATGTGCTTGTGTTGGAGGGAGCCCAGAGTACATTTACAAGAATGACTCAAGGATGAAGGACTTGTCAGAAAAACAGCAACGGAGGATAACTCTGGGTCTGTATTCAATAGATTATAGAAGTATGAGGAAGATATAGGAAGAATAGAAAGGCAGGTAAAAGAGAAGGCGGATTGGTGTTTTTGATTAAGGAAAACATTGCTGCTCTAACTAGAGAAAATATTTCTGAAAAAGATCATTCAGTGAAAATATCTGGGTGAAAATAAGAAAGGGATAATCACCATGATGGGACTGTACTATAGGCCCCCCAACAGTCAGAAGGAAACTGAGGAACAAATATACACAGATTTCAGATATATGTGAGAATATAAAGGCTGTATAGTAGGTTCTTACAAACATTGTCTGGAAGTATCATTGTGTTAAAGGCTTGGATGGAGAAGAGACTTTTAAAATTCGAAGAAAATTTCTTAATCAACATGTAAATGTTCTGAGAGAAGGAGCTTCATGTTCCAGGATACAAATGCTACAGGAAGCTTAGAAAGTGGGGGCAAGAAAGGAGGGGAGTGGCAGTTTTGATGAGGGATAGCATCACTACTGTACTTAGGGACGATATTCCTGGGAATATATCCAGGAAGTTATTTGGATGGTACTGAGAAATAAGAACGGGATGGTCATCTTATTGGGATAGTATTATAGACTCCCTGCTAGTCAGCAAGAAATTCAGAAACAAATTTGTAAGATTTCAGTTCTCTGTAAGAATAATACAGTGGATACAGTAGGGGATTTTAACATTACAAATGTAGACAGGGACTGCCGTAGTGTTAAGGGTTTAAAAGGAGAGGAATTTGTTAAGTGTGTGCAAGGAAAGTTTCTGGTTTAGTATGTGGATGTTCCTGCTTGAGAAGATGCAAAATTTGACCTTGTCCTGGGAAATAAGGCAGGGTAGGTGACTGAGGTGTCAGTCGGGGAGCAGTTTGGAGCCAGCAACCATAAATCTGTTTGTTTTTAAATAGTGATGGAAAAGGATAGACCAGATCTCAAAGCTGAGATTCGAAATTGGAGGAAGGCTAATTTTGACAGCATTAGGCAAGAACTTTCAAAAGCTGATTGGGGGCAGATGTTTGGAGGTAAAGTGAAGGCTGGGAAATGGGAAGCCTTCAAAATGCAATAACAAGAGTCCGGAGTTAGTATATTCCCGTTTGGGTGAAAGGAAAGGCTGGTAGGTGGCGGGCATGTGGGATGACGAGAGAAATTGAGGTTTTGGTTCAGAAAAAATTAAGCATATGTTAGGTTATAGACAGAAGAAATTGAGTGAATCCTTAGAGTATAAAGATCATAGGAGTATCCTTCAGAAAGAAATCCTGAGGACAAAAAGGGGATATGAGATAGCTTTGGCAAATAGAAGGAGAATGCAAAGAGTTTTTAGAAATAGATTAAGGACAAAACAGTAACTAGGGAGAGAATAGGGCCTCTCAAAGATCAGCAAAGCACTTGATGCGTGGAGCCGTGGGAGATGGGGAAGATACTAAATGAGTATTTTGCATCAGTGTTCACTGTGAAGATAATAGAATGTGGGAAAATAGATAGTGACATCTTGAAAAATGTCCATATTACAGAGGAGAATGTGCTGGATGTCTTGAAATGCATAAAAGTGATAAATCCCCAAGACCTGATCAGGTGCACCCTCGAACACTGTGGGAAGGTCGGGAAGTGATTGCTGGGCACCTTGCTAAGATATTTTTTATCATTGATAGTCGCAGGTGAGGTGCTGGATGACTGGAAGATTGTGAACATGGTGCCACTATTTAAGAAAGGTGGTAAGGAAAAGCCAGGGAACTATAGACCGGCAAGTCTGACGTCAGTGGTGGGCAAGATGTTGGAGGGAATCCTGAGAGACAGCATTGGTAAGGCAAGGGCTGATTAGGGATAGTCAGCATGGCTTTGTGTGTGGGAAAGCATGTGTCGTGAACTTGAATGAGTTGCTTTGAAGAAGTAACAAAGAGGATTGATGAGGTCAGAGTGGTGGATGTGATCTATATGGCCTTCAGTAAAGCGTTTAACGAGGTTCTTCATGGGAGATTGGTTAGCAAGGTTAGATCTCATGGAATACAGGGAAGGTAGCCAATTGGATGCAGAACTTGCTCGATAGTAGAAGACAGGGGTGGTGGTGATGGAGAGATGCTTTTCAGACTGGAGGCCTGTGACCAGTGGTGTGCCACCAGTATCAGTGTTGGATCCACTGCTTTTCATCATTTATGTGAATAATTTGGATTTGAACACAGCAGGTATAGTTAATAAGTTTGCAGATGACACCATAATTTGGACAGCAAAGAAGGTTCCTTCAAAGTACAACAGGGTCTTGATCACATGGGCCAATGGGCTGAATAGTGGCAGTTGGAGTTTTATTCAGATAAATCTGGGGTGCTACATTTTGGAAAGGCAAATCAGGGCAGGACTTGTACACTTAATGGTAAGATCATGGGGAGTGTTGCTGAACAAAGAGACCTTGGAATGCAGGTTCATAGCTCCTTGAAAGTGGAGGCGCAAGTAGATAGGATGTTGTCTTCATTGGTCAGTGCATTGAGTAGAGGAGTTGGGAGGTTATGTTGTGGCTGTGCAGGTCATTGGTGAGGCCAGTTTTGGAATAGTGCATGCAATACTGGTCTCCTTCGTATTGGAAGGATATTGATAAATGCTGAAGGGTACAGAAATTTTACAAGGAATTTGTCAAGGTTGGAGGATTTGAGCTAAAGAGAGAGGCTGAACAGGCTAGGGCTGACCACATAGAGGTTTATAAAGTCATGAGGGACAATGTCTCTTCCCTGAGGTGGGGAAGTACAAACCTAGAAGCATAGGTTTAAGGTAAATGGGGAAAAATTTTAAATGGACCTCAGCAGCAATTTTTTCACGCATAAGATGATACGAGTAAGGAATGAGCTGCCAGAGGAAGTGGAGGAGGCTGGTACAATTACAACATTTAAAAGGCATCTGGATGGGTCCATGAATAGGAAGGGTTCAAAGGGATATGGGTCAAATGCTGGCAAATGGGACTAGATTAGTTTCTGACATCTGGTTGGCATGGATGAGTAGGACCAAAGAGTCTGCTTCAGTGCTGTACATCTCGATGACTCAACAGCTGTGAATGATAACATTTATTGGAAATCGGGTGATGTGAATTGAGAATGGAGAGGGATAAAAAAAGTTATAATTGCTTGGTGGTATTTGACTATTCTTGTGAAAACTTCTCTATAGAAATTGAGCTCCATGTGTGTCTAATTCAACTGCTCTGTGACTGTAGAAAGTATGTTTTTCAGTCTGACAGCGATAACATACCTGCTGTATGTTAGAAGGAACTGATCACACTTGGTTTTGTACCAAGAGAATGTTACATTGTCTTGCTCCTTCATGTAATTGTCTGGAGGAAGAGAGAAAAGACATCCCCTGTAATTCAACATTAAGTGAGTTTGACAGTATCAAACCTCTCAATGTAACATTCACTTTATAATCATGAGGCTGTGTTTCTTTCAAGCCAGCATTTCAAACAGAACTAGCGATCTGACTCCATTCTTGGCCTGAGTTGCTCTTTGTCTGGTGATTGTAACAAAACAAATCTATGCCAATTCACTAAGAATCAGATACTAACCAACACCTCTACAGCTCTACAATGGGGCTACCCAATACAAGTTTGTATCAGGATCTGAGAGTTTCCTTATCAATCCATACCTGTCAATTCCTGCGAGGTGAATGTGGGAGTACAGCTGTCAACCTGTACCTGTCAGTATAGGCCGTGCAAATGTGAGAGTTAATATAGTTATCAATCTGTCCCTGTCACTCTCCGCAATATCCAAAATGTATTTACTAGAGAGTGACAGGGACAGATTGATAACTACATTCACACATTCATGTAGTATAAACTGACAGGTATAGATTGATAACTGAACTCATATCCACATAGTAGAAACTGGCAGAAACTGATTGATAAATATATTTTAAATAAATAGGATCAGTCCCTGTGTGCTTCACTGATGGGGATGTGTGAGTTTAGTTATCAATATATACCTGTCAGTTTCTGCCGTTGTGAATGTGTGAACAATCTTTCCCTAACAGTTTCTGCTGTGTATCTGGCAGTGTAGTTATCAACCTGAACCTGTCAGTTTCAGCTTTGAGAACGGGTGTGTCATTCTCAGTATCTCCCTGCCAGTTTCTGCTGTATGAATATTAAATGCAGTCATCAATTTGTACCTGTCAGTATCTTCTGTGTGAATGTAGATATTGATCTCTACCTGTCAGTTTTAGCTATAATCAATTTCTCAGTGCAATTATCAAACAGTACCTGTCAGGTTTTGCTATTTGATACCAGAATGTCATTCTCAATCTGTTTCTATTACGTCAATTTGGGAGAATCAATACCAATCTGTCCCTGTCAGATTCTTCCCTGTCAATATGTGAATAGTACAGTTATCATTCACTACCTGTCAATTTCTACCTGTGTAATTGTCAATCTGTACCTTTCAGACTCTGCTGTGTGAATACTTAAATATAGTTATCAATCTACAGCTGTCAGTTTCTACTTGGTGAATAGGTTTGTGTAATTGTCAATTCCTGCCAGTTTATGCTATGTGAATGTGTGAGCTGAGCTTTCATTGGTCACTGAGGAGAAAGTGAGGTCTGCAGATCAGAGCTGAAAATGTGTTGCTGGAACAGCGCAGCAGGTCAGGCAGCATCCAGGGGACAGGAGAATCGACGTTTCGGGCACAAGCCCTTCTTCAGGATTCCTGAAGAAGGGCTTAAGTCCAAAACGTCGATTCTCCTGTCCCCTGGATGCTGCCTGACCTGCTGTGCTGTTCCAGCAACACATTTTCAGTTTCATTGGTCACTAACAATTTCTGCTTTGTGAATAAGAGTTTAGTTATCAGTCCTTTCTGTCAGGTGCTGTAATGTCAGCGTTTGAATGTATTTATTCATCTTTTCCTGTCAGGTTGTGTGACTGTAGCTATCAACCTGTACCTCTCAGATTCTGTGACATGTGAGTGTAGTTATCCACTTGATTTGATCTGATTTATTATTGTCACATGTACAGAGATACAACGAAAAGTATTGTTTCGAGTGCCTTTCAGGCAGATCATATCAAAGTGCATTCGGGCAATAGAACAGAATCTGGAATACAGTGTTAATGGTGTAGAGAGAGAGAATAACATTAAAATTTGAGAGGTCCATTCAAAAGTCTAATAACAGCACAGAATCAGTTCTTGAATCTGCTGGACGGTATATTCAAACTTCTGTATTTTCTCCCTGACAGACTAGGGTGGAGGAGCGTAGAACCAGGGTCAGATGGGTCTTTGATTATGTTGGTTGCTTTTCCAACACAGGAGGAAGTATCAATGGAGCCTTTGGATGGAAGGCTGCTTTCAGTGATGGATTGGACTGTGTTCACAACTGACTGTAATTTCTTGTGGTCTTGGGCAGAACAGTAGCCATACCACACTGTGACACATCCAGATAGGTGGTGTGCATCGATAAAAATTTGCAGGAGTCTTTATAGACATGGTGAATTTCCTTAGCCTCCTGAGGATATCTGCTTGGTGAATATGTTTGAGTAATTGTCAATCTCAGCCTGCCAGTTTCTGCTATGTGAATAGGAGAAGTTAAAAACTAACAGTCCCTGTCAGGTTTTGCTTTGTGAAGGTTTAGTTAAGAATCCTTCCCAATCAGGGTCCTAATTGTAAATGTGAGTGTATTTATCAATGTTTGCCTGACAAATTTTCTTTTGTGAACATGTGAATGTAGTTATCAATTTTCCCTGGTGGTTTCTGCTCTGTGAATATGAAAATGTAGTTATTAATCTCTAAATGAAAACCAAAAGAACAGCAGATGCTGGAAATCAGAAACAAAATCAAATTGCTGGAAAAGCTCAGCAGGTCGGACAGAGTCTGTGGACAGAAATCAGAGTTAAAAATTCCAGTCCAGTAACCCTTCCTGAGAACTGATGGTAGCCAGGAAATGATTAGTTTTTCTGCAGAAGGTAGGGTATGTTGAAGGGTCAGGAGTAAATGGTAGATGGATATAGAATCCAAAGAATAAGGTCAGATGAGGAAGGTGAATCACTATTAACCGGGACTGTTAGTGACTTGGTGTCTAAAAGCAGACCTTGTGATAACAAGGCCTGGTGTGAGAGGTTCTGGGTAATGACATGTGAGAGCTCTAGCCCTAGTTGTAGAACTCAATATTGGGTCCAGAAGGCTGTTGTGTTCCCAACCAGAAAATGAGGTACTGTTCTTCCAGCTTGCTCTGAGTTTTAGCTGGAGCACTGCAGCAGGCCTGAGGCAGAGATGTTCATCAGGGAACTGGGTGGTGTGTTGAAGTGGCAGGCAAGTGGAAGCTCAGGGTCTTGTTTTCTGGACAGAATGTAGGTGTTTGGCAAAGTGGACACCCAATCTACACTAAGTTTCCCCAGAATAGAGAAGACTATGTGGCAGTTAGGAAAATGCACACACTCAGTTCTGAGAAAGGGTCACTAGACCTCAAATGTAACTCTGATTTCTTGTGTTATCAATCTCTACCTGTCAGTTTCTCCTGTGACTATGAGAGTGTCATTATCAAACCATACATGCCAATTTAAGTAATTTGAAACAGTGTTATCAATCTGTTCCAATAAGTTTCTGCTTTGTGAATGAGAATATCTTCCTTTGAAATGTCCTGCCACGTGCATTTAAAGTGTGATTGACCAATCTGTCCCTGTTATATTCTGCTCTGTGTAACTCAGGATGTAGCTGTGAATCTGTATTTGTCAACATCTAGTTTATAAATGTGCAAATACATTCATCAGATTGTACCTGCCAGTGTTTTTGAAGTGCATGTGGGGGTTTGGGGATGTGTGTTTAGGTATCATGCTCTCCCTTTCAGTTTCTGCAGTGAATATGTGACAGCAGCCATCAATCTCCGCCTGTCAGTTTTTGTTGTGTCCATGTGAGAGTTCAGGAATTGAGCAAACCTTGTCAGTTTGTGCTGTGTGACTGAACATCAAGTGCTCAATCAGTACCAATCATTTTCAACTCTCATGCATCAAAAGTTGCTTAATTCGCTGACAGGCAATAATATTCTAAGAGTCCAACGGTGACAAGGAATCTATTTTTGTTTGCCATCTGGTTCACTAATGTCCTTTAAGGAAGGAAGTTGCCATCCTTACCTGGTCTGGCCTACATGTGTCTCCAGACCCACAGCAATGTGACTGACACATAACTACCCCCTGGGCAGTTAGGGATTGGCAATAAATAACCTCGCCAGTGATTCTCTCATCCCATGAATGAATTTAGGAAAAAGAATTCTCTGTGACTGTGATTGATTCTGTGATAGTAGATTTTAGGATGTTGTGAATGGGCCTTAATCTCGAATGCATTATGTCATTTATGGTAGAGTCACAGAATTGGTCCAGCCATTCAGCCCATTTGTGTCCAAACTGGACATTCTGTTCTTCACCTGTTGTCCATTCTAGTTTCCATTAACTGTTGGGATTCTGAACTTTATCCACTCACTGCCAGTATCTCTATCTAAATGCTAATTTGAGATTATTTCTGCAGTTACCTGTCTTTGATAACTATAGTGTCAGTTTTGTTCATTGGGCATTGGCATCAGGTAGAGTATGTGGATCTCATTTTCTTTCCACACTCAGTTGTGTTTTTTTGGTCTGAGTGTTGGATAAACTTGATCAATATTCACTAACCTTTTGTGATTGAGGGATTAATGTTAACTTTGCCATGAATCTGAATTTTATTGCATTCAGACTTTTTAAATATATTTTATGTATTCAGTAATCTTTATCAGTTGCTGCTGGACACTAAGATATAATATCTGACACTAACTGAAATGATTAATGGTTTGGTGAATCAATTTATAACTGTCCATATTTGGAAATACCTGGGCCTAAATTTCTTTTTTTTTCCCTTTCAGCATTAACTGGCTGTGTGTGAGTGAGTTTTCTGTTGTGCTGCCAATCTGTATCACTTTAAAGGAGTGACACTGGTCTATATCACACTGACACTTTTTTTATGTCGCCTTGTGTTTCCCGTTCTGCATGTCATGATCTGATACACTTTATGAGGTGGGTTTAATGCCTTATAAATCAGTGTTTCATATATTAAAATGTATGGAAATGCTTCTGCATTACTCAGGTCCAGTGTGGAGAAAGTGTGTGTTCATCAGCACCAGGCCCAGTGTGAGAATGAGATTCATTTACTCTCTGATACTAGATATCAATGTGCTCCTTATACTTGGTTATTGTGTTTCACAGTGCTTCAGTGTCATCCAAATTGAAACATGTCACTTTTCGTAACTGCTACTGTACTTCAGTGTTCAAACTTCTGCTACTTGACATAAATGAGGTACTATCCATTGCCACTGGACTCAGCTCCTGTCCGTGAAAGTGGATGTGTTTGTATATCTGTTAATCTCTAGCACTGCACATGTAGTTCGATAATGTCCACAGCCAATGTTCTTTCGCTTTCGCCTGTAGGATCCATGGACAACTGAACATGCAACACATTGCAGCAGAAAAGCATCTGTGCTTTTTATAGAATCAAGGGGAGAAAAGCAATGGACTTTTGTAACTCCTATAGTGCAGAGTCTAACCGGGAACAATAGGGATATCAAGGTCTGGTTTTCAGAATGCTATCAATGTTTGCATTGTGACATGTTTTATCCAATGAATTAATGATCAGTATTCACCGAACCCATTTGCAACGAAGTGAACACTTCAACTGCATTCCAGCTGACTGACCACAGTGTTCCTTGTACAGGAAAGAGAATTGGCCAATTCTATTTTATTTACCAATGTGGACAGGATCTGGTGCAAGCCACTAGCAGACTCTTGTGTTGCTCTATGGTAGGGAGGGGAAAATCAAAAGGACTTTTATTTTCCACCGTTCTGTGAAGAATAGTTCAATAAATTGAATTTAACAATTTAAATATCAACTCCTGTTGGAAAAAAAAATGAGCAGCTTGACAAACGGACCAATTGTGGCTTTCTCTTTCATTCTACAATGATTTAAATAGTAATGATCTGATTCCAATATCTCCTTCAGAAAACTATATCCTGATTCCTTGCTTTTTTTTTGTACTATAATGAAGGGAGGGTCAAGAGGAATGCAGGGCTCTTCATAGAAAATCAAAACGAATTTTGAAATACATATAGAATAATTTTTTAAAAAATTCTTGCTGGACTGAAAAATAAAATAACTACAAAATGATGAAATAGAGAATGAGGTTACGATACAGATGGAGATGACAGCTTCTCTGCTGCCATGATAGTTTTACAAAAATGGAATGCTGGTTGAAAGGAATTAGAATTGTTAGCTCAGTCAACTGTTATGTTGTTATAGACTGTCTTTGATCAGTCAGACTTAATAATTTGAAGAGACTTATTCTGTGCTGTAAATTTCTTTGACTTGACATGAGAGTAGAAATCAGTTTGATGAAATGTTTTCTGCTAGTTGGATATATGGATTTTCATTACTTTTAGATGTTGGAATGAGTATTTCAGGATGGTGTACAAATTTGCAACAATTGTAAATCAGTCAGTAGCTGTGTGTGAGAGAATGGTGTGTGTGCATATGCATGCAAGCACACATAAGAGGGTGGGTTGGAGATGGTGGTTGCATACATATGGCTTTGGCTCTGAGGTTCATTTGGAATTTACCCTGTTTAGTTGTTGTGCCTTTCACATAGGACTTCTATTTATCAAAAGATTAATTTTGTCCTTCTCAGTTACTGATAATGCCAAAGTTTCCTTCTATATCTTCAGAAATCCTTGCTGTAACAATGTAACAGAATGATCTGTTTGTTCACCTTGACTGTAACTTTAAAATTGCCTTCATTACATGTGGAGTTAATACAGCTCCTGAATGTATATTTCATAACAGGATACAATCTATCCCTCTTCTGATATTGCAAATGATAATTGACTAAGCATTATGGCATTTATTGGAACTGAGCTGTTATACATCGAGTATAGGGAGAAATAAAAAAATATATTGCATCAGTTGTGTTTGACTCTTGGATTGAATGTATACTTCTGGAAATTAAGCTCAATGTGTGTCTGACTCAATCCACTCTGACTGTGGAAAGGATGTTCTCCAATCTGATAACAGTAACATACCTGCTGGTTGGTAGAAGCAGCTGGTCACACTTGGCTTTGTACTGAGGAAATATTACATTGTCTTGGTCCATCAGTCATTTGCCTGGAGGAAGACAAGAGGGATATTTCCTGTAAATCACCAACAGCTAAATAGAAATACATTAACTGATCAATGCAATATTCAGGTCATGACCATGATAATTCTTTGTTTTCAAATAGGACAAGGTGAACAGAACAAGGACTGGTTACACTCTCTCTCTGAGCTCTTCCCAGTCTTTTTTTCTGTTTGCGAAATTATAAAACAATTTACTAAGGTACAAAAACTAACCAACATCTGCAAGTTCAATATTCAGCTCCCAATACATTGAAGGAAGAACAGGCACTACTCTCACATTTAGATATACTGTCCTTTAATTACCTACTATTCAATGTCTATTCGCAACAAACAGCGTGAAACAGAAACCAAACAGAAGCCCTCCACCTCCTCCAGGATTTCCGCTTCCCCGGTCCCCAACGCCTCATCTTCACCATGGACATCCAGTCCCAGTACACCTCCATCCCCCATCACGAAGGACTCAAAGCACTCCGCTTCTTCCTTTCCCGCCGTACCACCCAGTACCCTTCCACCGACACCCTCCTTCGACTGACCGAACTGGTCCTCACCCTGATCAACTTTTCTTTCCAATCCTCCCACTTTCTCCAAACACAAGGAGTAGCCATGGGCACCCGCATGGGCCAGAGCTATGCCTGCCTCTTCGTAGGGTATGTGGAACAATCCATCTTCCGCAACTACACTGGCCCCACCCCCCATCTTTTCCTTCGCTACATTGATGACTGTATCGGCGCTACCTCGTGCTCCCACGAGGAGGTTGAACAGTTCATCCACTACACTAACACCTTCCACCCCGACCTCAAATTCACCTGGACAGTCTCGGACTCCTCCCTCCCCTTCCTAGACCTTTCTGTTTCTATCTCAGGCGACCGAATCAACACGGACATCTACTACAAACCAACCGACTCCCACAGCTACCTGGACTACACCTCCTCCCATCCTGCCCCCTGTAAAAACGCCATCCCATTCTTCCAATTCCTTCGTCTCCGCCGCATCTGCTCCCAGGAGGACCAGTTCAAAATACGTACAACACAGATGGCCTCCTTCTTCAAGGACCGCAATTTCCCCCCCGACGTGGTCGACGGTGCCCTCCACCGCATCTCCTCCACTTCCCGCTCCTCCGCCCTTGAGCCCCGCCCCTCCAACCGCCACCAGGACAGAACCCCACTGGTCCTCACCTACCACCCCACCAATCTCCATGTACAGCGCATCATCCGCCGTCACTTCCGCCACCTCCAAACAGACCCCAGCACCAAGGATATATTTCCCTCCCCTCCCCTCCCCTATCAGCTTTCCGTAGAGACCACTCCCTCCGCGACTCCCTTGTCAGATCCACACCCCCCACCGACCCAACCTCCACTCCCGGCACCTTCCCTTGCAACCGCAGGAGGTGCAACACTTGCGCCCACACCTCCCCCCTCACTTCTCTCCAAGGCCCCAAAGGAAACTTCCATATCCGCCACAGATTCACCTGCACCTCCACCCACATCATCTACTGCATCCGCTGCAGCCGGTGTGGCCTCCATTATATTGGGGAGACAGGCCGCCTACTTGCAGAGCGATTCAGAGAGCACCTCTGGACCACCCGGACGAACCAACCCAACCACCCTGTAGCACAGCATTTCAACTCCCCCTCCCACTCCACCGAGGATATGCAGGTCATTGGACTCATCCACCGCCAAACCACAACAACGCGACGGTCGGAGGAGGAGCGTCTTATCTTCCGACTGGGAACCCTCCAACCACAGGGGATGAACTTGGACTTCACCAGTTTCTTCATCCCCCCTCCCCCCACCTTGTCTCAGCCGAATCCCTCCAGCCCGGCACCGCCTTCCTGACCTGCAGTCTTCTTCTTGACCTCTCCGCCTCCATCCTACTCCGACCTATCACCCTCACCTTGACCTCTTTCCACCTATCACATTTCCAACGCCCCTCCTCCAATTCCCTCCTCCCTACCTTTTATCTTCTCCTGCTGAACACTCTCTGCTCATTCCTGAAGAAGGGCCTGTGCCCGAAACGTCGAATCTCCTGTTCCCTGGATGCTGCCTGACCTGCTGTGCTGTTCCAGCAATAAAGTTTCAACAAACAATTAATTCCCATCAGTGTTTAGGGGATTAAAAACCCCAAGAATGTCCCACAGCAGCTTCTTCCCGCTCTGCCTCCCTCAGCAGGCCCACACTCAGCCCGAGAAAGGCCTCTCTCTTCCCCCCAGCCCGCTCACTCCAAGTTCCGGAACCAGTTCCTGCTCCGCTCGGCCTCTTACAAACAGCCCCCGGTTCTCCCTGAACTCACCCCGAATCAATCCCGGTCTCGGAGCCCCCTCTGTGTCCCAGGCTCCCATCCCGACGTGCTACTGGAAGGAGCCTGCTGTTCCCTCGCTTCCCTGGGCGCTGATCTCTCCATTGCGGTCTGTTTCAAACAAACCTCTTGCACTCACTGAGTAAATGCTCCTCAATGGCAGCGCTGGGGGAGGGCCTCACGCATGCGCTCCTCTGCTCAGGGACAGTCAGCTTTGGAGGAAGGGGCAGCATTGCGCATGCCCCTAAGGATGCAGGAATAAATTATTCACATTAAACTGACTGTGACAGCAGCAGTGATAAATCCAGCGCAATATTGGGGATTGGGATTAAAGCACAAATATTACTTCCAAAAAAAGGAATGTTTTCTCTAGAGCAGAGATGACTGCGGTGGGAACACATGATTGAAGTATAAACGATTTATGAGGCGTGTGGGACAGGGTGAATAGAGAGAAGCTGTTTCCCTTGTTTGAGCGAGCAATCACAAGTGATGCTTGGGTAATAATATGGTAAGGGTAAGGATTCTCGCTGTGGTGAAGGGTTAGATGTAAAGATATTGAGGGAATTTCAGAAAAATCTTCTCACTCAGCAAGTGGTGGAAATCTGGAAGACACTGCATGCGAAGGTAGTGGAGGCCAGAAAATTTAACCTTTGAAAAGTATTTGGATGAGCACTTCAAATGTCAGTTCCGGAGCCCACCATTCACGGTGGGATATGAACGGTGAATATCTCCCCAGGCAAACCAAAAAGAAACGTGTCTCCGTCTTTGAGTACTAGGAGCAGATACACCTCACGATTGGCGGTCCATGCCTTTAGTTCTATGTCTAGTAGACTCGAACCTGGGTCTCTGGCGTTGTTTTCTCCGATATCAGATTACAGTAAATGAGGTTTTCTGATGTCGGTTTGAGATTATCAAAATGAAGCGAGATCAAACCAGAGCAACTGCAGGACTGGGATGGCAAATGTGGAGTTTTTGCTGATGTCAGGGCGAGTGCAAAAAGGCTGGGCGACATTAAAATATTGTCTAAAGACGATTAATGAGCTCAGCCGGAAGAGCGTTTTGTAATGTTTAATCAGTATATCGGAGTGCTTTCGAAGTGTGAAATGAAGAGATTAATTGCAGATTGCAGTTCTTGGCGCGTGTTTTTGTTTCTGCCAATTCTTCAGGTCCAGAGAAGAAAAAAAAGTAGAAAGAGATAGATGCAGTTAGGCAAATGAATGAGCGAGTGAGAGATTGTCTGAAGTATATATATATAACCTAATTAACAAGTATTGATTAATTCCCCTCTGAACAACGTTCTCCATTATTTTTCTATGTAAAACATACTCCGTTATTTGTGGAACGACGGGCTTTTCAAATTGGAAGGAAAGGGGTTGATGATTTGGCGCTCGCATCAAGAGTAGAGAATGTGCCCTCTCTTCTCCCTGACTCTCGGGAGCATATTAAACACCAGTGAATCTGTCTTCTTTCCGTTTGCTGCTATTTGCTCAAGTCGCTCTCTAATATTTGATTATTCTGGGAGCGACAAGCCCCGGTTGGGGTGTGAGCCCTGAGTGTCACCACTGGGAAACAAAAGAAGTGCTCCTTTTCTTACAGACCCACGGGTGGATACATTACACTTTTTTTTAATTTCCAAAACTCACGGCGGGTTCTGTTGTGTTGCAGAATAGTGTATATAAGGCTTTCTGCTGTCGGTTAGAAGCTTTCAAAACGAACCGAGATCAAACCAGAACAGTTGCCGGACTGGAATTGTTAATGTGGAGCTTTTGCAATAAGGGAGCACGGTATTAAAATAAAACCTAAAGGCGGCGTTCGTTATTAATGCGCTCACGCCGAAGAACGTTCAAGAAATCCTCACAGGGCTGAATGAGGGTATTCATTCCCTCTGAAGACAATCTCGAATCTTTCAAATAGCTTCTAGTCTCGTTACCCGAAAGAAAAATAGCAAATTAATGACTAAATACGAATGCTCCCTTCTCTGATCTACATTTCCGCAGGATTTTCAAATTTGAAAGAAAACGGTTGATGATTTGGCGCCATGTTTTCCCGCCCGCTTTCTCAGCAATGATCATGTAGTTACAGCTGGTGCGAACACCAAGGGAGGATTTAATCTGGTATTAATACTGCACTACTATAATGAAGCATGTGAAAATTACATAACATTCACAGCAGCGTATATTCTAATCACTGCCGTTTGTGCGATCTGTGTCTTCAATTAACTCCCCTAAAATGCATTACTGCCGTGACGCCCGTCCCCCTTTAATATTATTCAAAGCCATGTTCCAACATCTGCGATCGCTTGACTGGTGTTTTATTGTTTATTGACTTTATTGTTTAACTGACTTCCCATTAATTTTTTACTCAGGCCCTGCGCAGGTCGGTCTTGAAGTTCTGAGCGATCTCTCGCACCAGGCGCTGGAAGGGCAGTTTGCGGATCAGCAGCTCGGTGGATATCTGGTAGCGGCGGATCTCCCGCAGAGCCACCGTGCCAGAGCGCTCTTGCGGGCAGCTTTGGTCGCTAACTGTTTGCAGGGAGCTTTCCCTCCGGTGGATTTGCGCGCTGTCTGCTTGGTTCAGGCCATTCTCTTCCACTGTCTACAATACACACAGGCTGCTGCGGTGCAGCCTGTTTAAGGGAATGGAGAGCCCGCCCTAGAGCTGGGATTGGATGCAGCCCTGACCCTCAGCCCACAGAGAAACAGCTCCGGAAGATACAGAAAAGGCAGGAAAAGAATTGTTGGAGGCTGATTGGGTAACGTGAAATGACAGTTGGTCAACTTCAAAATACCCGCCGAATTCATCCTCACAAACTTTGAGATTAAATTAACCAATAAAACGCAAAACACTATCGGTGTGCAACTAAGATAAAATTTAATATTTTATAGTAACTCTTCAAAACCTAGTCAGCTGTCAGCGCAGACAGGAGGCGGGATCATTGTCTGATCTGTCTGTAACAGGCAGGAGGAAAGGCGGGGTTTAAAACAGCCCAGACAAACTGAACAACCGAACGTTTACCCGCCGTGAATCAATCGAAACAATCCCGCCAATTTAAACATCTTAAAAGCTAATGCAGTGTACACCGATAAAAGGACAGAATCTCATTTTATGATTAGATTACCCAGTGTGGAGACAGGCCCTTCGGCCCAACAAGTCCACACCGACCCTCCGAAGAGCAACCCCACCCAGACCCTTTCCCCTACATTTTCTCCTGACTAATCCATCTAGCATTATGTGCAATTTAGCACAGCCAATTCACCTAACATGCACATCTTTGGACTGTGGGTGGAAACCGGAGCACCCAGAGGAAACCCACGCAGACACGGGGAGAATGTGCAAACTCCACACTGACGTCCCTGGCGCTGTGAGGCGTCAGTGCGAACCATTGAACTACCGTGCCGCCCCTGTTTTTTTGTGTATTTCGCCCAGATTGTAATTCGCCCGAAGACAATGTGGAATTGCTGCATGAACTGTCTGTAACAGGCAGATGGAAGGAACGCGCCATGAAAACATCCGCAGGGTCTCAGAATCAAAATTGAACAAAGTAACATTCCTGAACGGGTCAGTGAAATACAAACACTACAATATGTCACATTCGTGACTCGATAGAGTTATAAGTCGCGAAGTGAAATAACCAGATGGAGATCAATAAACTCTCTCCCATTCCCCATTCACAGGTCTCCGCTCTTGTAAACCATGGCATGAGTGTGTATTTGAGTTATTCAGATCAATTAACATCTAAGGCAGGTTTGTGTTTGGCGCCGGGACGGGGAACATTGGATCCGGGCTCAGCTCTTTCCTGAGAGATGTGGGTGGCTCTGATAAGAGCCTTTGGGTTCAGATGGTTACATGTTACACCGACTAGTTCATTTCTTTGCTGCTGTCTTGGTCACTTTCGCTTTGGGCTTGGCCTTGCCTTTAGCCGGTTTGCTGAGGGGTTTGGGGGCTTTAGGACCCTTGGTCTTTTTCACCTTCTTCACGGGAGTGCGTTTCTTTGGCGCTGCTTTGCTCACCGCTTTCTTTGACGGTGCCGGCTTCTTACCGCTGGCTTTCTTGGCTGGGGATTTCTTGACTCTCGCTTTCTTGGCTGGAGATTTCTTGACTGTCGCTTTCTTGGCCTGGGATTTCTTCGCTGTCACCTTCTTGGCCGGGGATTTCTTCACGGCTGGTTTCTTGGCGGCCGCTGATGTTCCCGCCTTCTTTCCCGCTTTTGCCTTGACTGGATTCTTTGGGAGTTTGAAGGAGCCGGAGACGCCATGGCCCTTGACCAGAACAAGGGAGCCGTTCGTCAGGCACCTCCTGATACTCATCTTGATCTGTGTCTTTCGCGTTCCCACATCGATCCCGCTTCTCTCCAGCCCCTTCTTTACAGCGGACAGAGACGCCCCTTTGCGATCCTTGATGTCCCCGACAACCTTCAGAATCAGCTCTCCCAATCCGGGACCGGGTGTTTTTTTCCTGGGAGCCGCCGCCTTCTTCTTGGGAGCCTTGGCTTTGATGGGAGCGGAGGCTGGAGGAGCCGTTTCGGCGGCTGCACTGTCGCTCATGTTGAGAACTCTGCGCTGAATCTCTCTCTGAGTCAGTCTGAACTGGGTCAGCAATGAAGCTGCTGGGGGCGGCACTGAGCAACTTCAAGGCAGCGAGCGGACGGCGCAGGGACAACCTGCTGTCAGCTCCCTGTTCCTGCTGCCTTTCTGTGTTTCTCTAACGGCCTAAACTCTCCGATTCCTCTGAAATTCCGCATCTCCAGAGAGCCAGGCTCGATCGCTCCTGATCCAGACAAGGGAAGGGTTGCGACTGAAGTGTTTTCACCCGAAAAGATGGCTCCGCTGTCGAGTTAAACGCGTTTTGCTGCCGCACAGATCGAGCTCTTTGAGCTGAGCGCTGACATTGTCGGTACTTTTAGACTGCAATCTTGAAATCAACGAATACATCGTCTTAAATTTTACCTTTGGGGTCTAGTGGGGGAGCCGGGGAATAAGTTGAATTGAAAATGTTTTTGATTTTCGCAAGAGAGACCCAGAAATACCATAATATTCACGGACACACAAACACAGTTACGTTCGACTAACCGTCCGCCCTTTTCCGACAGCCTCTCTGACACAATATTCACATTCACACAGTCATACGCCAGAAATATCACCAAATGTAAGTGTGGCAGGATAGAATGTCTCATCCTTTCAGCCTTTGCAGCGGTGCCCAGGGAGTTAGTTGTAGTTTTTTCTCCTCAGTTACTGTTACACTCTCATCAGCTCTACTGTTTACACCCTCAATGATGGCCAGTCGGTTTGTCAAGCTTAGAAGACAGAACAGTGTGCACTGGAACAGGCCCTTCATGTTCATGCTGACTCCAGCAGATCCTGAATACTGTTTTGTCAAATGCTTCGCAATTGAAGCTTTCATTTTGATTTTTTCCCTGCAGGCTGACTGGTCTATAGTTCACAATTTTATACCTACCTCCCTTTTCCATTGGATTGCTTACACTACCTCGCCCCCAATCTGTGTAAATTATGTCAGAGCGTTTCGAATCTTGGAACATGACCATCACTGCATCCAGTATTACTCAGCCCACTACATTAAATACTCTGGGACATAGATGATCAAGGACTGGTGTTTCCCAACCTTCAATCCTGTCCACTGTCCCAACATCATTTCTCAAATATACTGATTTGGTTCAGTTCTTCCCTCTCACTAAACTCACCAATATCACTACTGTGCTAGTTGTGTGAACATTTGTGAACAGAGAACAATAATATGTTAGCGTTTTTTGAGACATTTTCGTTCCCCATTTTGAACTTCCCTCTTTAATGTTGTAAGTGGCATGTGGTCCTCTTTGCCAACCTATTTATGTTCATTTCTCTCTTTACACATTTATTGGTGTTTTAGCAGTTTTTTTAAATGGCATGTGATCCTCTTTGCCAACCTATTTATGTTCATTTCTCTCTTTACACATTTATTAGTGTTTTAGCAGTTTTTTTTTAAAATGGCATGTGGTCCTCTTTGCCAACCTATTAATGTTCATTTCTCTCTTTACACATTTATTAGTGTTTTAGCAGTTTTATAAAAAATGGTTTTCACAACATTACTCTCTTCTTCATTTGTTCTTTGTTAGTTAAATCCCTTTTCGCAGTCATTTGCTGAATTTGGATCAGTTTGCAGCCTTCCTGTCTCGCTATATTTCTTCCCAAATTGTAGGCCTTTTCTTTGGACCAAAAACTATCTTAAGTAGTCATTTCAAGTTTCACAACATTCTTTTTATAGGAGAGAGACCAGAATTGCACATAATATTCCAAAAGTGGCATTACCAATGTTCTGTAAACCTATAACATTCCAAAAGTGGCATTACCAATGTTCTGTAAACCTATAACATAACCTATAAGAGCTCTGACCAGTAAACGAAAACATATCAAATGCCTTCTTTGCTATCCTTTCTAACTATAACTCCACGTTCAAGTAACAATGAACCTGCATTCCAACGTCTCTTTGCTCAGCAACACTCCACAGGACATTTATATTAAGTGTGTAAGTCCTGCCCTGATTTGCCTTTCCAATTGCAGCACCTCATATTGATTTAAATTGAACTCAATATGTCACTCCTGGGTCCAGTGGCCCATCTGATTGAGATCCTGCTGTATTCTGAGGTAGCCTTCTTTGCTGTTTACTACACCTACATTGTTTGTGTAATCTGCAAACTTACTTACAATACCTGCAACCTCACATCCAAATCATTCACCATAACGTGGAGGTGCAGGTACTGGACTGGGGAGTGCAAAGTTAAAAATGACACTCCACCAGGTTATAGTCCAACAGGTTTATTTGGAAGTACAAGCTTTCTAAATCCAGACACCTGATGGAGGAGCAGCACTCCAAAAGTTTGTACTTCCCACACAGAAAGTCATATTGAATACCCCTAATCAATCCTGGCCTTTCAAAAAGATGTAATCCTGTCTCTCACAATCCCCTCAACTGTTTGCCTACCGTTGATGTTACGCTCACTGTTCAATAGTTCCCTGGCTTTTCCTTACCACCTTTCTTAAATAGTGGCACAACATTAGCCAGCCTCCAGTCTATTTGCACTTCACCTGTGACTATGGATGATACAAATATCTCAGCAAGGGGCCCAAAAATCACTTCCCTAGCTTATCACCATATTCCAGGTCCCCCTGATCGGGTGCTCGTGCTTTATCCACCTTTTCTGTATAAAATCACCCAGCAGTACATCCTCTGCATTATAGACATTTTTAAAGATCACTATCTGTTTCCCCATGTTCTATATCTTCCATTTCCCTCTCCTCAGTAAGCACTCGCTTAGTATCTTCCTCTTTTCCTTTTCTTCTACACATCGGCTGCCTTGGGGCCCTCTTCTTTCCCTGGTTACCCTTTTGACCTTCATGTATTTATAAAATCTATTTGAATTCTCCTTAACACTATTTACCAAAGGTATGTTATGTCCCTTTTTTGCCCTCCTCATTTCCTTCTTAAGTATATCCCTACTGCCTTTATACTCTTCGAAGGATTCACTCAACTTCTCCTGTATTTAACTAACATATGTTTCCATCTTATTTGGACCAAAACCTCAACTTATTTTCTCATGCAGCACTTCCTACATCTACCAGTCATGCCTTTCACCCGAACAGGAACATTCTGTCTCTGTACCCTCATTTTCGAAGGCTTTCCATTTTTCAGCCATCACTTTGTCTGTGAACATCTGCCGTCAGTCAACTTTTGAAAGTTTTTGCACAATACTCTCAAAATTGGCCTTCCTCCAAATTAGAAATTCAAATTTTAGATCTGGTCTATCCTTTTCCATCAGAGTTTTAAAACTAATTAAATTATGGTCGTTGGTCCCAAAGTGCTCCCTCACTGACACATCATTATGTCACAAGAGTAGGTCAAGATTTGCACCTTGTCTAGAAGATGCATTCACATACTGAATCAGAAACTTTTCTTGTGCACACTTAAGAAATTCCTTTCTGTCTAAACCATTAACAATATAGCAGCCATAATCTATGTTTGGAATGATAAAATCCCTCACCGAAACCACACCATTATTCCTGCAGATCTAAGATCTCCTGACAAATTTGTTTCTCAATTTCCTGCTGACTGTTAGGGTGTCTACAGTCCAATCCCAATAAAGTGATTAAACCCTTTCTTATTTCTCATTTCCATCCAAAAAATTTCCATGGATATAAGCCTCAGTAAAGGTGTGAGCTTATCTCTTACCAAATATGTCACTCCCCATTTTCTCTTGCTGACCCCTCCCCCCATCCTTCCTGTAACATTTGATTCCTGGAACATTAAGCTGCCAGTTGTGTCATCCCCAAATCTTGTCTCTGTAATTGTTATGATATCCCAATTCCAATCCCATTTTCCTAACCATGTCCTGAGTTCACCCTCCTTCTTGCATTGAAATAAATGCAGTTTAAGTTATCAATCCAACCACATTCTCTGCTATGTTCCTGTCTGCCCTGGGTGTTTGATTTACCGACTACCAGCCTCAGATTGATATCTTTGTTCACTATCTCCCCGGTTCCCACTGACCTCACCCCACGCCTACACCTTGCTAGTTTAACCCCTCCCCAGTAGCTCAAGGAAATGTCCCAATATAGTAGATCCCTTCCAATTCAGGTGTATTCCATCCTTTTTCTACAAGTCACGCCTTCCCCAGAAGAGATTCCAATGATCCAAAAATTGAACACCTCTCTTCTGCACCAGTTCCTGAGCTGGGCATTCCTCTGCTCTCTCATCCAATTCCGACCCTCAGTCGCTCGTAGCAGCGGGCGTAATTCCAAGATTTGTGAAGGTTTTTAGCTCAGGTTGAGGTGTAGGTTTGCTCGCTGAGCTGTAGGTTTGATATCCAGACGTTTCACTATCTGGCTAGGTAACATCATCAGAGGCGAGCGAAGCGATGCTGTTGTCTCCTGCTTTCTATTTATATCTTTCTCCTGGATGGGGTTCCAGGAAATGACATCACCACAAACCCCAGGAACCTACACCCTAAAGCGGGAGTAATCTAGATATTACAACTGGAGAGGACCTCCTTTCCAAGATCTTGCCTCTCTTCCTTATTCTTCCTTCGGAATATCATCCCTTTCCCTTCCTGTGTAGTTAGTTCCAATGTGTACGCCCCTTTGTGAATATCCTGCATTCTCTCTGAGATATCCTTGATCCTGACACCAGGGAGACAACACACTATTCTGATTTCACACTATCGGCCAGAGAGACTTCTGTCTGTGCCGTTGACAAAGAGATTCGAGTTTTGTAATTTGTAAAAGGACGACCTTCCAAATCGCAACTACTTCCATCGAAAACGATAAAGACAGCTGATGTCAGGGAACACGGCCTTGATGTCGGACAAGTTCCCCTCCAAGGGGAACCATGCTGACTTGGAAATAAAACCGCTTTCGTTCACTGTCACTGGATCAAGACCCTGGAACTCATGGCATTGTGGGCAGCACATGGACAACAGCTGTTCCAGAAGGTGGCTCACCACCGCCTTCTCAAAGGGATGGAGAATAAATGGTAGGCTCAGCCAGCGACATCCACGTTCCAGGAGTGAATAAACAAAAACAGCTGGGGTCTCTCGTTGTGGCATACAATACATCACAAGGTTTCTGTCTGCAGCATACATGACACTAAAATCTGTCATCCACGACAAACTAAATCGAGTCCCAGAGATGTTATTGCACACCAGGTCTGACTTTTCCACGGGTCTCCTGACCCAGAAATAAGCACTGACACTGTGACGCGAGATTCTCTCCATCAGTTATTTTCTGCCTTCGTAAGACTGGTCTACTTATTCCATCTCTCGGTATGATACTTTGGGCAATGAGTTAATATTTGTGGATATGGGGTCAGCAGGATTAAATACCACAGTTAACATTCGATCAGACGTGATGTTATCGAATGGGGGAGCATAGGGGATGGGCCAAGTGGCCGCCAGTTTCCCCGCTCCCTGATCAGATTGTGAGAGAGCCGGAGGGAGGAGTTATTAACATGACCCGGGAATGAGCTGCATTGGAGCTTCATAAAGGGACAATGTCCCAGCTTGAAACGTTGTCTGCCCTTTCCCTCACAGCCCCAGTTCCTTTGGTCAACCTGGGAGAAAAGGGAAATGGGGAAATGACCAATTGATGTTTGTTTCTGGAAATCATTGGGAAAACAGCGCAAGCCCGTTTCTGCCCCTTTCCCAAAGCTGACTGTTCCTGAGTAAAGGAGCGCATGCGTGAGGCCCTCCCCCATCGCTGCCATTGAGGAGCATTTACTCAGTGAGTGCAAGAGGTTTGTTTGAAACAGACCGCAATGGAGAGATCAGCGCCCAGGGAAGCGAGGGTACAGCAGGCTCCTTCCAGCAGCACATCGGGATGGGAGCCTGGGACACAGAGGGGGCTCCGAGACCGGGATTGATTCGGGGTGAGTTCAGGGAGAACCGGGGGCTGTTTGTAAGAGGCCGAGCGGAGCAGGAACTGGTCCCGGAACTTGGAGTGAGCGGGCTGGTGGGAAGAGAGAGGCCTTTCTCGGGCTGTGTGTGGGCCTGCTGAGGGAGGCAGAGCGGGAAGAAGCTGCTGTCGGACATTCTTGTGGTTTGCAATCCCCTAAACACTGATGGGAAATTATTTTTTGGCTTCTGGTTCACGCTGTTTGTTGCGAATAGACGTTGAAATAAAGGACAGTAAAAACAAATGTGATAATCCTGTGTAGGATAAATATAGCAGGCACCGGATAAACGTCTCCAGGTATGTGAAATCGTTCCCAGTATTTGTTTTTCAACAGTTAATATATTGGGAGCTGGACATTGAACTGTGTAATCATTCCATAGTGGGCGGCACGGTGGCACAATGGTTAGCACTGCTGCCTCAGCCCCAGAGACCCGGGTTCAATTCCCGCCTCAGTGGAGTTTGTACATTCTCCCCGTGTCTGTTCGGGTTTCCTCCCACAGTCCAAAAATGTGCAGGTTGGGTGAATTGGCCATGCTAAATTGCCCGTAGTGTTAGGCGAAGGGGTAAATGTAGGGGAATGGGTCTGGGTGGTTTGCGCTTCGGCGGGTCGGTGTGGACTTGTTGGGCCGAAGGGCCTGTTTCCACTCTGTAACTAATCTAATCATTTGTGGTGATTTTATTTTATCTAAATGAAATGTTTTAGAATTTGGGAAACAGAAAAAGACTGCAAGGAGCTTGAGTGGAACTGTTCACCTTGCCCTGTTCAAAAACAAAGAGAATTATAATGATCATGACCTGAATATTGCATTGATCATTTGATGTCTTCCTACTCAGCTGCTAGTGATGTACAGGAGCTCTCTCTTTTGTCTTTCTCCAGGCAAATATTTGATGGATCAATCCAAGAGTGACCAACTGCTTCTCACACCCAGCAAGTATGTTACCACTGTCAGAGAGGAGAATGTCCTTTCTACTGTCTGAGTGGATTGAGTCAGACACACATTGAGCTCCATTTCCAGAAGTACGCATTCAATCCAAGAGTTAAACACAACTGACGGTATATAAATCGATATTATTTTGCCCTGTTCTCAGTGTTTACCACCTCAGTGACAGTAAATTCCATTATTCAAAGCCAATTATCATTCATCAGATTGCAAGGTTTGTGAAGGTTCACAAGATTAGAAGCAGGTTAGCCTGTATGCTTATAAATACACATTTATGAGCTGCATTAAATTCATATGTAGATTTAGCATTTTTAAAGTTACAATCAATTTGAACAAACCAATTATGGTGTTACATGGTTATAACAAATATAAATATGAAGTGTATATTTGAGTGCAGATATAGAAGCAATGTTGGACACTTATGAGTAATTGAGCAGGCCAAAATTATTCTTTTGATAAACAGTTGTCCTGTACAAAGACAACAATGTAAATTTCAAATGAACCTCTTGGTCAAGCCTTATCTACAGAGGATGCTTTTAGAGAGGATGCTTAATGCTCATTCACATACGTACATACGCATTTGTGTCTGTCTCTGTCTCTCTCATTCTCACTCTCAGCCTAGTGTTGATGAAAACACACTTCATGCACGCTCCCATTCTGGTTGAGGGCCTCAGTAATGCAGAAGCATTTCCATACTTTTTTAATGTATGAAACACTGATTGATAAGACCTTAAAACCACCTCATAAAGTGTATCAGAACTGGAATCACACAGAGACATACAGACAATGTTTGTGTGATCTCAATTCTTTAAAGTGGTACAGATTGGCAACACAACCAAAAACTCTCTCTCACTCAGCCGGTAAAAGGTGAAAAAAGTGTAATTAAGGCCCACAACTGCTTCCAGATATGGACAGTCATAAATTGACTGACCACATTATTAATCGCTTCAGAAGATGTTAGTATTAGATGTTACATTATTGCAGTGCCCAGCAGCAACTGCCAAACACTACTGCACACACAAAATGTAAAAAGAAAACTGAGATTGAATACAATAAAATTCAGATTCTTTGCAAAGATAAGTAATGAACCAACACTGATCCCTCAATCACTCAGGTCTATCGAATAGTGAATGGGTTTATCCTAACACCCTGACTGGAAAAAAAAATCACTGAACATAGAAAGAGAATAACATCCTTTCCTTGACTTGTCAAAACTGGCACTATTCAAAGGCCGATAACTGCAGAACTAATCTTAAATTGGCACTTACATCGAGACACTGGCAGTGAGTGAGTGAATGAAGATTAGAATCCCAACAATTAATGGAAACTAGTATGGAGAACAGATAAGGAATAGAATGTCACAGTGCAGACACAACAGGCTGAATGGCTGTACCAATTCTGTGATTGAGTCATAAGTCACAAAATGCATAGGAGATTAAGGCCCGATCTCAACACCCTAAACACTATTACCAGATTGAATCTCAGTCACTGAATTTTATTTTCTCATTCATTCATGGGATGGGGCATCACTGACTCGGCCAGCATTTATTGCCCATCCCTAACTACCCATGCAGCCACATTGATGTGGGTCTGGAGTCACATGTAGGCCAGACAAGGGAAGGATGGCAGTTTCCTTCATTCAAGGACATGACTGAACCAGATGAGTTTTTCTGGCAATCAACAATAGATCCATGGACACCAGTAGACTCTTAGTATATTATTGGCTGCCAGAGAATTGAGCAACTTTGATATATTAGAGCTGAAAGTGACTGGAACTCATTGAGAACTTCGCTCTCACAGTCACACAGCAGAAACTGGCATGTATACATCAAATCCTAAACTCTTGTATGGACACAGCCAAATCTGACGGGCATCAATCAATATCTGCTCTCACCTTGCAGCAACTGAAAGGGAGAGAACAATAATTATGCACAAACACATATGACAGGTACAGTTTGATAACTAGACTAACACATTTGCATAGTAAAACGTGACAGGTACAGTATGATAAATGAATTTGCACATTTATAAACAAGAAGCTGATAGATACAGATTAATAACTGCACTCTCAGATGCACAGAGCAGAATCTGACAGGATCAGGTTGGTTAATAACTCACACATGCAGATGGCAGTAAATTTCAGAGAAAGATTGGTAACTACACTCTCATATTCATAAAGCAGAAACTGACTGGAATAGATTGATTATGCTCCCAATTTCAAATCGCATACATTGACGTGTACACTTTGATAGCGACACTTGCATATTCACTGAGAAGAAACTGACAGGCAGAGATTGATAACAAAACAAACATTTCAGGTCCAGTGACCTGTCTTCAGAACTGATGGTGGCAAAGATATTGCACACAATGTGGTCTCCTCTATGTTGGGGAAACTGAGTGTAGATTGGGTGTCCACTGTGCAGAACACCTACATTCTATCCAGACAAAAAGACCCTGAGCTTCTAGTTGCCTGCCACTTCAACACACCACCCTGTTCGCTGTCTCAGACTCGCTGCAGTGCTCCAGTGAAGCTCAGTGCAAGCT
This sequence comes from Chiloscyllium plagiosum, assembly GCF_037043375.1. Classification (NCBI taxonomy): domain Eukaryota; kingdom Metazoa; phylum Chordata; class Chondrichthyes; order Orectolobiformes; family Hemiscylliidae; genus Chiloscyllium; species Chiloscyllium plagiosum. The sequence goes on along the minus strand of NW_028270187.1, from coordinate 3,329,441 downwards.
GGAAGAACAGCACCTCATTTTCTGCTTGGGATCTGAACAGCCTTCTGGACTCGATATTGAGTTCAACAACTACAGGATTTGAGCTCTCCTATGTCATTACCCAAAACCCCACATGTCCAGCTTTGTTAACAAAGAGTCTGCTATTATACACCTCCAATTGTGAGCCACTAACAGGCCCTATTAATAGACTATTCACCCACTTAGTCTGACAGTTATCCGCTCCTTTGTAAGTCCTATTGTTCTTCTTTCTTTGGACTCTCTCTCCATCTGTCTTTTACTCATCACCCTATCTTCTGGAAAAAATTAATATTTTCCTAGCTACCACCAGAAAATACAGAAGTTTGAATACACCACCCAACAAACCCAAGAACAGCTTCTCTGCTGTTATCAGACCTTTGAATGGACTGCTCAAATTTTAAGGCGAAAGTGGGTCCTGCAGATGCTGGAGATTAGAGTCAAGATTAGAGTGGTGCTGGAAAAGCACAGTAGGTCAGGCAGTATCCGAGGAGGAGGAAAATCGACGTTTCAGACATTCCTGATGAAAGGCTTTTGCCCAAAACGTCAATTTTCCTGCTCCTCGGATGCTGCTTGACCTGCTGTGCTTTTCCAGCACCACTCTAATCTTGCTCAATTTTTAGTATTAATGTCTGTCTCTTTGAAGTTTTAATACTGTATTGCGGATTCTGTTCTATTACCCTGAAGCATTTTGTATGATATTATCTGCCTGTAAAGTACACAAAACAATACTTTCCATTGTATCTCAGTGCGTGTAACAATAAAAAATCAGATCAAATCAAATTGATAATGACACTCTCAATCTGAGAGGTACAGGTTGAGAACAACAGTCACACAAACTGACAGGAAAAGATGATTAAATACACTCAAACACTGACATTACAGACCCTGACACACACAGATTGATATCTAAACTCTCACATTCACAAAGCAGAAACTGATAGCGACAGGTGAAAACTCAGCTCACATGTTCACATAGTAGAAACTGGAAGGATTGACAATTACACAAACATATTCACCAGGCAGAAACTGACAGCTACAGATTGACAACTATATTTATGTATTCACAGAGCAGAGTCTGAAAGGTACAGATTGACAGTTACACTCACTTTGACAAAGAAGAAAATGACAGGTAGAGAATGGTAACTATACTCCCACATTCACATCACTGAAACCAACAGCTACAGTTTGACTAATACATCCACATTCACAGAGCAGAAGCTGATGGGTACTGATCAATAACTGTATTCACATATTGACAAAGAAGAAACTGACAAGGACAGATTGGTATCTACACTGTCATATTGACATAGTAGAAACAGATTGACAATGACACTCTAGGGTAAATAGCAAAACCTGACAGATACTGTTTGATAATTGCTCTCCCGTATTGATATAGCTTAAACTTGCAGGTAGAGATCAATATCTACATTCTCACAGAATAACTGATGGATATAAATTGATGACTGCATTTAATATTCATACAGCAGAAACTGACAGGTAGAGACTAATATGGAAACTCGCATTCTCATAGCTGAAACTGACAGGTTCAGGTTGATAAATACACTCTCAGACACACCGCAGAAACTGTTCAGGACAGATTGGTAAGCAAACAAACACATTCACAGGGCAGAAACCAACAGGTATATATAGATAACTAACCTCGCATATCCACATCGGAGAAACACATAGAGACTGATCCAATTTATTTAAAATGTATGAAATGTATTTATCAACTAGTCCCTGACAGTTTCCTCTATGTGGATACATGAGTTCAGTTATCAACCTGCACCTGTTGGTTTATGCTATGTGAATGAATGAGTGTAGTTATCAGTCTATCCCTATTTGTCTCTGTGATTTGAAAATGTAAATATATTTACCAGAGTGTGACAGGGACAGATTGATAACTGCATTCACTTGCACATTTGTACAGATTTTGCTGACTGATAATTGCAATTTGATAATTGCACTCAGATATTCACAGAGCAGCATTTAACAGGTACATCTTGATAATTGTCCCCACACATTCACTGAGCAGAAACTGACAACTATGGATAGATAAGGAAACTTTCATATCCAGACATGCACTTGCATTAGATTATCCCATTTGTAGAGGTATTGGTTAGTATCTGGTTCTCAGTGAATTGGTACAGATTATTTTGATACAGTCACCAAAGAGCAGCTCAGGCCAAGAATAGAATTAGCTCTATGGTCCTGTTGGAATTGCTGTCTTGAAGGAAACACAGCCTAATGATGATTAAATTATTTCATTGACTTAATGTTGATTTACAGATGATGTCTCTTCTGTCTTCCTCCAGACAATTACTTGAAGGACCAAGACAGTGTAATATGTCCTCAGTACAAAGCCAAGTGTGTTCAGTTCCTTCTAACAAACAGCAGGTATGTTACTGCTGTCAGACTGAAGAACGTTCTTTTCCATAGTTATAGAGCAGGTTGAATTAGACACACATTGACTCAATTTCCAGAGAGAAATTTTCAAATCAAGAGTCAAATATTATGGAGGAATTACAATTTTTTTCTCTCTCACCATTCTTTATGTACGCTACCCCATTTCGAATAATTTTTATAGTTCACAGCCACAGAGTTATAGAGATGTACAGCACAGAAACAGACCATTCAGTCTGACTCATCCATGCCAATCAGATATCCAAAACGAATCATGTCACATTTGCCAACACTCGTGCTGTTTGCCAGCACTTGGTCCATATCCCTCTAAACCGTTCTTATTCATGTATGCATCCAGATGTCTTTAAAATGTTGGAATTGTTCCAGCCTCCACCACTTCCTCTGGCAGCTCATTCCATACACGCACGACCACCTGCATAAAAAAGTTTCCCCTTAGGTCCTTTTTAAATCTTGCCCCTCTCACCTGAAACCCATGCCCTCTAGTTCTGGACTCCCCCACCCCAGGGAAAATACCTTGTCTATTTAGCCTCTCCATGACCCTCCTGATTTTATAATCTCTATAAGGTCACCCCCTCAGCCTCCAACACTCCAGGGAAAACAGGTCCAGCCTCTTCAGCCTGTCCCTTTCACTCGAACACTCCAACCCTGGTATCAATCTTATAAATCTTTTCTGAATGTTTCAAGTTTCACAACATCCTTCTTATAGGAAGGAGATCAGAATTGCACACAATATTACAATTACTTGTACAGCCTCAATATGACAATTGAACCCCTATACTCTATGCTCGGACCAATAAAGAACAGCATACTAAATGCTTTCTTCATTATCCTATCGACCGGCGACTCCACTTTCAAGGAACAATGAACCTGCACTCCAAGGTCTCTTTGTTCAGCAATACTCCCCAGGACCTTACCGTTAAGTGTATAACTCCTGTGTTGATTTGCCTTTCCGAAATGCTGCACCTCAAATTTATCTGAATTAAATACAATCTGCCACTGCTCAGCCCAGTGGCCCATCTGATCAAGATCCTGTAGTACTCTGAGGGAATCTTCTTTGCTGTCCAC